>NC_041395.2:154698308-155060808 GCF_900747795.2 Erpetoichthys calabaricus
GCCTCCTCCATTAGAGTATATGGACAAAAAACAGGTTCTACCTACACGGGAAGTTGGAGAATTAGTGATGAATGAGTCAGTCAAACAGGTTCCAGTTATGACCATTACGCGTAGAATTTCGAAATAAAACCTGCCTAACTTTTGTAAGTAAGCTGTAAGGAATGAGCCTGCCAAATTTCAGCCTTCTACCTACACGGGAAGTTGGAGAATTAGTGATGAGTGAGTCAGTCAAACAGGTTCCAGTTATGACCATTACGCGTAGAATTTCGAAATAAAACCTGCCTAACTTTTGTAAGTAAGCTGTAAGGAATGAGCCTGCCAAATTTCAGACTTCTACCTACACGAGAAGTTGGACAATTAGTGATGTGTGAGTGAGTCAGTCAGTCAGTGAGTCAGTGAGGGCTTTGCCTTTTATTAGTATAGATATATGTACAGTAGATATGTATATATATATATATATATATATATATATACAACCCCAAATCAGAAAAAGTTGGGACAGTGTGGAAAATGTGTATAAAAAAAGAAAAAAGCAAGTTATAAATTCTCCTCAAATTTTATTTCATTGCAGACAGTATGAACACAAAATAATTCATGTTTTGTTTTGTCAACATCATTTGATTTGTAAATAAATATCCATTCTTGCCATTCAGGCTTGCAACACATTCCAAAAAAAGTTGGGATAGGGGCAATTAAGGGGTAGTAATGAGGTATAATAACTAAATAATGATGTGATTTGAAACTGGTGATGTTAACAGGTGATTGCAATCATGATTCGGTACAAAAGCAGCATCGAGGAAAGGCCTACTCCTTTAGGAGCAAAGATGGGCAGAGGATCGCCAGTTTGCCACCAAGTGCGGGCAAAAATCTTTGAAATGATGAAGAAAAACGTTTCTCAAAGACAGATAGGAAGAGATTTGGGCATTTCTCCCTCTACAGTGCATAACATAGTGAAAAGAATCAGGGAATCTGGAGAAATTACCGTGCGCAAAGGCCAAGGGCGCAAGCCTAAACTGAATGGCCGTGATCTCTGAGCCCTCAGATGGCACTGCATTAAAAACCGTCATTCATCAATAAATGATATAACTGCGTGGGCTCAGGACTACTTCAGGAAGTCACTCTCAAGCACTACAGTACATAGTTACATTAGGAAATGCCAGCTAAAACTGTACTGTGCCAAAAGGAAGCCCTACATAAATAGTGTCCACAAGCGCCGTCGACTTCTCTGGGCTCGGAGGCATCTGGGATGGTCCATTGTGCAGTGGAAACGTGTATTGTGGTCAGACGAATCGGTTTTTCACATCTTTTTTGGAAGAAATGGACGCCGTGTGTTGTGGACCAAAGAGGAAAAGGACCATCCAGACTGTTACCAGATACAAGTCCAAAAGCCAGGGTCTGTCATGGTATGGGGTTGTGTCAGTGCCTTCGGCAAAGGTAACTTGCACTTCTGCGATGGCACCATCAATGCTGAGAAGTATATCTCAGTTTTGGAGGAACAAATGCTGCCTTCAAGACGACGTCTTTTCCAGGGACGCCCATGCTTATTTCAGCAAGACAATGCCAAACCACATACTGCGCACATAACAAAGGCATGGCTGCGTAAAAAGAGGGTGCGGATGCTTGACTGGCCTGCCTGCAGCTCTGATTTGTCTCCTATAGAGAATGTTTGGCGCATTTTGAAACGAAAAATGCGTCAACGAAGACCCCGTACTGTTGCGCACATAAAACATTGTTTGCAGGAAGAATGGGACAAACTAACACCTGCAACACTTAGTCACTTGATTTCTTCAATGCCTAAACGTCTTTTAAGTGTTGTTAAAAGACAGGGGAACTGTACAAAGTGGTAAATGCTGTACTGTCCCAACTTTTTTTGAAATGTGTTGCAAGCCTGAATGGCAAGAATGGATATTTATTTACAAATCAAATGATGTTGACAAAAAAAAACATGAATTATTTTGTGTTCATACTGTCTGCAATGAAATAAAATTTGAGGAGAATGTATAACTTGCTTTTTTCTTTTTTTATTCAAATTTTCCACACTGTCCCAACTTTTTCTGATTTGGGGTTGTATATATATATGTGAATGTATGTATGTATATATGTACTGTATGTCTATATATATATATATATATATATATATATATATATATATATGTAGATATGTATATATATGTGTATATATATGTAGATATGTATATTTGTATGTGTATATATATGTAGACATGTATATATATATATATGTAGATATGTATATGTGTATATATATGTGTCTGTATGTGTATATATATATATACAGTGGAACCTCGAGATACGATCACCTCTGTATACGAGAAATTCAAAATACGAGGAAAGTATGAGTGAAAAATTCAGATCTAAATACGAGCATTGGTTCGCGTAACGAGCCACGAGCCAGGCTGTGGGTATAGTTCGCGGCTTAGCGAGGGGGCGTGGTAGCAGTTGCGAGCCGCGATCTGCGGTGTCTGCGTTTCTCACTTAAGTGCACAGGTGGGAAACTGCCCACATCCATGATTGTTCCTGTGGCTGATGGGCTGCAGCTGCCATGTCCTCCCCGCATATATAGAGAAGCGCGAGCCGGTTAAGGGGGAGAAAAAGTAAAAGAAAAGAGAGAGAGAGAGAGAGAGAGAGAGCGCGAGCGCAGGCGGGCAGGGCGAGTGAGTGACTGCAGGCTCGTGTGTAGCTGAACAGTGAGCTGAACAGGCGAGCCAAACAGCTGAAGCAGGACGGTGTAGAGAAGGTCAGCTGCATTAAGAGTGTCTCGCCTGTTGCAGAGCCCGCAGGTGAGACGCTAACAGAGAAGAAGCACCGGGGATTGTCATCTGTTTTTTAAAGACGGCATCCTTTTGACGTTTTAACCTCGTGTTAAAGGATTGTTATTCTTGTGTATTTTAAACCTCCACTTCACAACTGTTTTAAGGATTATTTATTAAAGATTTATTGAATGCTCTACTGCACTTTGGACACCTGTTTTGATTCTTTTAATAACCAGTTATATTATTTACCAGTGTTATTTATTAAAGGTAGACTACAGTATATATAATTTATCAGTGTTATTTGTTAGGAAAATTGATTTTTATGTTAATATATTTGGGGTGCAGAACGGATTAACTGGATTTCCATTATTTTCAATGGGGAAGTTTGTTCTAGATACGAGAAATTCGCTATACAAGCTCAGTGCTGGAACGAATTAAACTCGTATCTAGAGGTTCCACTGTATATGTGTGTATGCATGTATGTATGTGTGTGTATATATATATGTATGTGTATGTATGTATGTGTATGTGTATATGTATATGTGTGTGTGTATGTATGTGTGTATATGTATGTGTATATATATATGTTGATATGTGTATACTGTATGTAGATATGTATATATATGTGTTTATGTATATGTATATATATGTTTACAAATCCTCTTTAACACACTACTTCTCCGCTGCGAAGCGCGGGTATTTTGCTAGTGGTATATAAAGCTTCAAATCCAGCCTATTCCAATGGTGGCCCATACACCTCATGTGACCCAGAAGCAACCTCCAAGTGGCCCAGCTCATAGTCCCACCAGAAACACAGAGAAAAACAAATTTTGTGAGCCTTCAGAAATCCCTACAGTACTACAAACCATGAATGCAACAGTCCGTGTAGCCTAGCAACATTGAACCCACAATGCAACGTGTTGTTGTGTGTCTAGAATTGGTGGTAGTAGTCTATGATACTGTGACAACCTGTCAAATAAGACACATAGGTGCCGCTTCTCCAGGGGGATCTTCAAAATGCCAACTGGCTTTTTATTTGGTGTGTGCACTACAAACATTGCGCTACAGCTCCTTATCTGAGTCACATAGAAAAGAAAAAAAAAGGCAGCTTTCTCCTTCTGCCTCTCCCTGCTCTTTTACCATTCATTCCACTCTCACCCTGATCCTGTCACTCAGCTCTCTCTAGATTAGTGCCCTGAGCCCTCACAGAGTGCTCTCCCCAAAGACTCCAACCATCAACACTGCTTCCATTCTCCACAGCCCATGCAGTAGTGAGACACACCACAATATCAACATAATGTGGGATGTGTAACAAAGCCATGCCTAATAACACATGTGGTGATTTAAAATGAACCTACTGTATGTTCCCTCAGTGTGCAGTAGACGTTGTATTTATGTGTGTTAATTACTGTTACCTCTTGTTATGTGTTTGTGCACTGATAGCTTTGATAGCATTCTGTTAAATTATCCTCTTAAATGCACTTTGTGATATACTGTATTACTAAAATGCCTATTTTATTTCAAAAGAGAAACAAATTTTATTGCTAATACTGTACACTTTTTTGATTTGAGATGTGTCTGGGTCAGATGTGAGCAAAATGTTTATTTTATTTTGAAAGGGAAACAAACTGCTAATACTATTAACTATTTAGTTTTTTTGCACTTTCAGATGTGCCTAGGTCAGAAATGACCAAAATGTTATTTTTTTATTTCAAATATGGAAAAAAAGTATTGCTACTGCCTCAGATTCTGCTTAGTTATAGCTTTTTATTGTTTTTTATGCATGTTTTGATGTGCCTGTGTCAGATGTGGCCAAATTTAAAAGGGAAACAATGAATAAACATTACTTGTTTTTCAATATATTAATTTCTGTTGGTTTAAAACGTATCATTACCTTCTGCTTACTGGTTGCTAAAAATGTCTGGCATAGTTAAATTTCTTGGTTTGAAAATAGTACTAGGGTGTTGTACCGTGTTAATCATTATGAATGTAGAGAAAAGCCAAACAAAATGACACCTTTTATTGGCTAACTAAAAAGATTACAATATGCAAGCTTTCGAGGCAAATCATGCCCCTTCTTCAGGCAAGATGGTTTGAAAATCTAACCCAACTGAATTTGTAATTGAATAGCCCTGCTTTAAATAATCTTGCTTCTTCCTATATTTTGGAAAGCTTGTCCCTGTAATTTCCACGTCGTAACCTTAGATCTTCTAATAGTGGTCAGCTTATTATTTGAAAAGCTAAGTATAAAAAGTGAAGAGGTGGCCCTTTGCTGTTGTACATGAAAAATCTGGAATTCTTTACTAACAGAGGTACACCAGGCTAGCACTACGGATCATTTTAAAAAACTGCTACTTTTTAATTTGGCATTTTTGTCGCTACATTTTTGTTGTACTCCTAATAGACTATACATGCATAGAATGGTCATATTCTTTATGAATATATAATCACTAGTAATCTCTACTTTGCTCTGCTTTCTTTTCTGGTTTTTATGGGGTGGCATTTTGCACCACCACCACCTAACCAAAGCACTGTACAGCCACCTGTGATGCTTGAATGAAGGTGCTGCCCAGGTTGTCCATGAGACCCAGTGAATCAAATCATCTGAGATGAAGACTTGAAACAATGAGAAATGACTTAAGGTCATTTATGTAAAGTAGAATGTCCATTGAGGGCTGGGCATTATTTTTGGTATTGGAACCCCTACAGATTTTTTTTCCAACTTATCTTGAGGTTTTATATTTTTCTGTCCTCCAAGCCATTTGACCTTATCATTGTACTCATCATTAGAAACTTAAAATATTATACAATATATAAGGACTCTACCGTTCTACTAATTATATATCAATGTTATGTGAGCCCATATTGATTTATTTACTCAGTTATTTTTCCCTAATTTAGTTTTTTTTTTCTTGTCTTGTAGCTATTTCTTTGCCATTTTGTGAAGCACTTTGAGCTACATCCTATGTATGAAAATGTGCAATAGAAATAAATGATGTTGTTGCATCCTGAAACCAGCAAGTGCCAGGTTTTGAATGTGAAAAAGCGATGAATCTAAACACAAGAATTTCTCCCAAGATATTCAGGTCTGCCAATATTAAAATGATGACCAAAAAAAATTAAATAAAACATGCAACTCTTAAAAAAGCATTATTTAATTACCATGTTATGTGCATGCAGCACCCTGGTCATCAGGCATGGGGTATCAACAGAAGTGAGATAAGATGTGTGTTCTGTCTACACACAATTTCATATAATCACTTACTGGCTGACATGGCAGAAAAACCACTTAACTCCTATTGGAGACTTTTGTTACAAATTGGAGTTACCATGACAACAAAGAGTACCATCACATCCTATTTTTTCTTATTAGCAGTGAAGATAAGTATTTGGCATAAATACCAAATGTCTGATAAAAAAAGTAAAAATACCCAGAAATATGGATTTGCAATGAAACTTGTTAAAGAATTACAAATAAATAACCTAGAATCATTTTCCAGGTTTCAGATATATAGTACAGTAAATTAATTTTTGTTGTAGATATTTTTTAAATAGAATGGGAGAAAAATAAAAAGTAGAAAAAAGACCAAACTGTATAGAAGTAAAAATTAACCATTATCTTCATTGCATTGCCTTTGTTAAATAACTAAGTGCATCATAGTGACCAAAATAATAAAGCCACTTAGGAGTCAGTTCTAATATTTTGTTTTTTTACTTTTCACAACAAAACAACATTTATAGTTAGCTCTGTTAACTTGGATACTGAGCACAGCTAAAAAAACAAAAATAAACTTTCTCCTTCTCTGTTAACTTGCCCTGTCCAAATCCATTTCCTCCTTGAACTGTAGCCCCTCAAATCCCTCACTCTTTCTTAAATATGCGATTTGTCAGACCTTTACAAGTCCAGATCCCCTCTAAAAGCCCTATCTGATCACATAAAACAGAGGTTCTCAGTTTGATCCAACCAATTTCAATAATTTATTTAACCCTTAATTGATCTCATTATTTAATTAAATGTTTTTACTTCATTTATACTTTTGGATTCAGAAACGTACATTAGTGTTAGACTTATATTTATAAGAAATTAAAAGACATTTTATTTTGCCATCTTTAAATGTTTAATTCAATAAATCTTTTTCTTTTAAAATCGCATTTTCTGTGGAGTTTGCTCCGTTAATTATATCAGAATATTGAAAATGAATTACAAGCAGTGGAGACACCAATTCACACACTGAATGCTAACGGGCAGCTATATCACTGGTACCACCTGGTGTGCTTATTAGTAAATAATGGCACAAATAATCAAAAAGATATAAAGAACAGCATATTTAAAAGTAAAAATGAATTCTTAGGCTTCTAACAGAGAAACTTCTAGTCCATTCTGTAAATATTCTGATTTGATTGGACGGATACATACATACATAACGTCTGTGTCCAATTAAAAAAATTGGCTGGGGATTAAAACCTGCAACCAGAGCGGGGTCTCCAGGACTGAACTCGACAGCCCCTCACTTACAGCACCCTACCTCCCTCCGTGCTTGCGCCTAATCTATCAGCAGCTCCCTGCACATCATATTATTCCAGACACTCCCCGCCTTCACTGTAATTATTAGAGACATCAATAATGTAAAATGAACAAACGTGAAGTCTTTAACATTTCCTATATTATGTGGTGATATACTGATTTACTTTACAGTAAAATATTAATCATTAATTTTGATAACTTCGTGCTGCTTCTTGGTTATCTTATCAGTAAAATATCAGAGAAACCCAAAACCCGATTTTGGGTTCTAAAGTTCATACACATTGATTATAATTAGTACACTTTGTTGTATATTATCTATGTATATCTTGAAAGCTTTACGTCTTTTTGTTAATAACAACGATAAAGCACAACATATGTAAAAAATATGACGAAAAATGTGGTTTCATTATTATTCCGTAGTCCACATGAAAAGATTATAGCAAGACTGACCAACCCCCTTACGATCTGCAGCAGCGACAGAGGGCAAAAGCACCACCTCCATTTCAAGCATTATTCCCATAATTCCTTTCGAGTGCAACTCGGAGCTCGATTAAGCAGACCCCTTTAACACATTATTGGCAGGTAAGTTACACGCGCATGGATAACTCATTCGGCGGTTGATTCAGTAGGCAGAGAAAGAATCAAGATGGCCGATAAAGCGCCAGGGTCTGCGCAGAAAGCCAGCAACAAGGTAAATTTCTTGAAATGACCGTTTTAAAAACGTTTGATTGCGGAGTTTATGAGGTTGTTCTATGCGAATTTTAAATGCAAAATCCCTTGTACATTTTATTTTGGTATAGCCTGGTGGTTAGGCTTTCAGATTACTTGTGGAAAGTGTATGGTCGTGCACAAATGTATCTTAAAAAGGCCGGGCTTTTTATAGCCTAGGCATGTGTGTAAGACTGTCTAGTTCTCGTAGTGTTTATGAACTTGTGTTATCCTTATTTGATTCCCTTTTGAAGTTCGACTGCATTCTTTTCGAAATAATTTCTGAAGTTCAAATCTTGTTTATCACTACAGCGTTCCTGGAGCCGAGATACTTAGAAGGGCAGACGATAGCACATGAATCATTGCTTGATTTTATTAATTTTACAGTTATACTGCTTACCTTGATTTTGGAAAATAACTTGGCCTTTTTTGATGATTTTAGTCGCAGTTCTTTACTGTAATTTGCTTCTAGCTGTGCGCCGGCATGGTTGTTATTTACCGTTTTGATTTCCTTATCAGTTTGATCACATTAACACACCTTTCAGACTGAAGCAGATTGATAACAAAACTGGCGGTATTGTAATGGATTTTATGCGTACGTTTTTAAATATTCTTACTTGTGTCCACTAATGTCTCTCCCTGATTGGCAGGATAAGTGTTATTTACATTCCCATGAAGATTTATCTGTTATAGCACTCTTAAAGTTTTTATGTATAAAGTTTTTATGTAGGCATCTGAATTTGACAATTTTAGTGTCGTTAGCAGCGTAGTTGAATAGAAGTTTAGTTTGCTTAAGATTTGGGACGCCTCTTCAAATACCTGAAGTATATAATGTAACTTTTAGGTGACAAACGTGGACTATTTGGAACTTTTTTGAGACGTTGTCTATTCTTATCGAATTCCTTTTTAAAATTGTGCATCATTACACAGTTCTGAAGTGATCATTTACTTAAGATGTTAATTCCGTAATAATGAAAGATTAAAGCAATTTTAGATGTAAGGAGCGTTTATACTGAAGATGACACTAAAGTCATACATTGACCAGTGTACTGTACTTGCACTGCTTCTCACTTGGATTGTCGATAAGTTGTATGTAGTTGTGAATTTGATTGAAAAAGTGTCTGTGGTGTAAAGGTTCTTGGTGCAAATTTATATTTGGGTTCCTGGGTGCTTTTTATCTTGCGTTTTCTTGTATGGCAGTAATCATTGTGTATCAAGGAATGTAGTTTAAAACTCATAACTTCAAAGGTAAAATAACAAAGCAGCAGTCTTTAATAAATCGGTGTTTTGTTTTTCTTTCAGTAAGTATCATTTTAAGTAAAAAGTGTTTGTTTGCTTGTCTATATTTGTGAAGTGTATTGTCTGAAATTGTTTATCCTCTGTGAACTACCTTTTTTACATAGTTTCCTGCAATACATATTTGGTGTCCTGTAATCATATATTTGAGATGTGCTTTTTATACTTTTATTACCACCAAAATTTTAATTTCCTATTTATATTTAATACAGAACAGTCTATGACATACTTAAGCATTCAGGCCTTAATATGTTTATTATATTTGAACTAGGTGTCAGTTTGTAAAGTCAAACGGTATTGTCTTTTTTTTTTTTTTTTTTTTTTTTTTTTAACCAAGAACCATAAAACCATTGTTTAATTTTTGTTAGTTTATTTGCTTTACTGGTATTTTTCCTCAAATGCAACAGATTTTTTTCCTAACACTTCCGTCAGGCATGTAAAATACAGTACATATGACAGAATACATTTAGACACTTTCATGAGTTCCTTTTTAAACAGATTGGGTAAGTAGACACTAATCTGGACTTTTGTTGTGATGGCTCGGTCAGTTTTAGGGCTAGCTGTACTCCAGATTTGAGTCTTCCAGGTTATTTGCAAGTTTGGCCAGGTCCCAGATCTGACTAGTCAGTCCAATTCCAGTTCATGTTTTTTGCATTCATGAACTGCTCTGCCTTCACCATCCATGAAATGTCGTGAAACAAATAGTGCTTTGGCAATTTGCATAGACCACATAAGTTGTTTGGTAAAATATATTTGACTTAAGAGTTCGTCTTCTCTCGGCTGCTCCTGTTAGGGGTTGCCACAGCGGATCATCTTCTTCCATATCTTTCTGTACTCTGCATCTTGTTCTGTTACACCCATCACCTGCGTGTCCTCTCTCACCACATCCATAAACCTTCACTTAGGCCTTCCTCTTTTCCTCTTCCCTGGCAGCTCTATCCTTGGCATCCTTCTTCCAATATACCTAGCATCTCCCCTCTGCACATGTCCAAACCAGCACAATCTCGGCTCTCTGACTTTGTCTCCCAACTGTCCAACTTGAGCTGACCCTCTAATGTACTCATTTCTAATCCTATCCATCCTCGTCACACCCAGTGCAAATCTTGGCATCTTTAACTCTGCCACCTCCAGCTCTGTCTCCTGCTTTCTGGTCAGTGCCACTGACTCCAACCCATTTAACATATCTGGTCTCACTACCGTCCTGTAGACCTTCCCTGTCACTCTTGCTGATACCCGTCTGTCACAAATCACTTCTGACACTTCTCCACCCATTCCACCCTGCCTGCACTCTTTCACCTCTCTTCCACTTAAGAGTTAACCTTTTAAAAATACTAACTTTCACTGTAACTTCTTTGATTAAAATGCAGTGTGTGAAAGGATTAAAGTCTATTTAAATATTAATAAGTGAGTTAACATAAGTGAAATTTGTGTATATTTCTGAACAGATGGCTTACGTTTCTGTGATATTATCTGGAACATTTCTTCACTGCTATTGGTCTATTAATATTGTGTAGGCTACTTGAAGTACCAGGTCATAGATTACAGAATATTATATTTAAAAATGTTTAATTTGAACAATACTGTACAATGCCTAATTGTTACAAAGCTTAATTTCTCATTATTTCAACTGGATATGTTCACACCTCTAGGTTTATTTTTAAGTATTGATAATCTCAAATTAGATGTCTCTGGAGTAAACCATGTGCTTTAATTAGTTTTCCTAAAACCTTGGTCCCTAGAAAAATATTCCACTTCATGGCTATCTGTTAGTTATCTAAAAACCTACAAAGTGTGGTTATTGTGAAAATGGAAGTCTAGGGGTATTTTTTTGTGGGTTTGGTTCCAAAACTCCTGTATAATGTTTTATTTTCCCTAATGTGTTTTCTTTCTCTTTCTGAAACCACATTAATAATAATAATAATAATAATAATTATATTTATATAGTGAAGTCTGTAGTTGGTACTAGAAGTATACATGTCTTCTGATAGTACTTACAGGGCAGAGAAGGAAAGAAATATCCTTCACTCAACCATCTAAGGAAAAAGTCTTTTGCATATTTGGTCAGGTACTCCCAGCATCATTATTAAAGTATTTTACCTGCATTCGAAGGCAGTAGGGCTGTGTATTGGCAAGAATTTTGCAATATGATATGTATCATAATACAGAGTTACAATTCAATATATTGCAATACTGTAAGCAAGGTGATATATTGCAATTTTTTAAAATCTGATTTTAGGAAAACTATCAAATGGTAAAGAACACACGACTATATGCATAAAATCTGAGTTTAAAAAAAACAAAACAAAAAACCTTTTGTGCAATTTGAGGAAAGAAATTAACATGTTCCCAATATCACTAAATAATCACTGTACTTTTTGATCCTGCTTTGAAGGTTCAGTATGCCACACTGTTTCAAGTAGTTTATAAGAAAATGCATAATGTCATAGCACTGTAATCTGAACAAAGGAATTGACATTTGTTTACAGTATATCAGTAAAAAATAAAATTGCTTGCAGGATTCTTTAGGTAAACAAATTGAGAACTTTAAAAAAAATCAAACAGTGTTAAATATAAATTCAGACAGTATATATATTAAATTCTGCTTTAAAGGTTCACATTTTATTGTAGTATGTAGGCCATTTTTAATTTTTTCAATCTGAAGTGGTTAATAAAAGAAAATCATAACCCTATTTTCTGCAATCTGAAAAAAGGAACTACATCTGCCTATATCAGTGAAAATTTAAACTGCTTGCAGGATTCCTAAAGAAAATATTAAATAAATGTAAGAAAATATGTATATATTGATAGTGAATATTTTTAGAATTTAAACTTGGATTGCATGTGTTATTACAGTTTGTATGTACAGTGGGGCAAAAAAGTATTTAGTCAGCCACCAATTGTGCAAGTTCTCCCACTTAAAAAGATGAGAGAGGCCTGTAATTTTCATCATTGGTATACGTCAATTATGAGAGACAAAATGAGAAAAAAAAATCCAGAAAATCACATTGTCTGATTTTTGAAGAATTTATTTGCAAATTATGGTGGGGAAAAAAAGTATTTGGTCAATAACAAAAGTTCATCTCAATACTTTGTTATATACCCTTTGTTGGCAATGACAGAGGTCAAACGTTTTCTGTAAGTCTTCACAAGGTTTTCACACACTGTTGTTGGTATTTTGGCCCATTCCTCCATGCAGATCTCCTCTAGAGCAGTGATGTTTTGGGGCTGTTGCTGGGCAACACGGACTTTCAACTCCCTCCAAAGATTTTCTATGGGGTTGAGATCTGGATACTGGCTAGGCCACTCCAGGACCTTGAAATGCTTCTTACGAAGCCACTCCTTTGTTACCTGGGTGGTGTGTTTGGGGTCATTGTCATGCTGAAAGACCCAGCCGTGTTTCATCTTCAATGCCCTTGCTGATGGAAGGAGGTTTTCACTCAAAATCTGACGATACATGGCCCCATTCATTCTTTCCTTTACACGGATCAGTCGTCCTGGTCCCTTTGCAGAAAAACAGCCCCAAAGCATGATGTTTCCACCCCCATGCTTTACAGTAGGTATGGTGTTCTTTGGATGCAACTCAGCATTCTTTCTCCTCCAAACACGACGAGTAGAGTTTTTTCATCTGACCATATGACATTCTCCCAATCCTCTTCTGGATCATCCAAATGCTCTCTAGCAAACTTCAGACGGGCCTGCACATGTACTGGCTTAAGCAGGGGCACACGTCTGGCACTGCAGGATTTGAGTCCCTGGTGGCGTAGTGTGTTACTGATGGTAGTCTTTGTTACTTTGGTCACAGCTCTCTTCAGGTCATTCACTAAGTCCCCCCGTGTGGTTCTGGGATTTTTGCTCACCGTTCTTTTGATCATTTTGACCCCACGGTGTGAGATCTTGCGTGGAGCCCCAGATCGAGGGAGATTATCAGTGGTCTTGTATGTCTTCCATTTTCTAATAATTGCTCCCACAGTTGATTTCTTCACACCAAGCTGCTTACCTATTGCAGATTCAGTCTTCCCAGCCTAGTGCAGGTCTACAATTTTGTTTCTGGTGTCCTTTGACAGCTCTTTGGTCTTGGCCATAGTGGAGTTTGGAGTGTGACTGTTTGAGGTTGTGGACAAGTGTCTTTTATATTGATAACGAGTTCAAACAGGTGCCATTAATACAGGTAACGAGTGGAAGACAGAGAAGCCTCTTACAGAAGAAGTTACAGGTCTGTGAGAGCCAGAAATCTTGCTTGTTTGTAGGTGACCAAATACTTATTTTCCACCATAATTTGCAAATAATTCTTTAAAAATCGGACAATGTGATTTTCTGGATTTTTTTTCTGTGGTCTGTGCTAACTTCAGTGTTTGAGCTTGTTCCATTAGTGAGTTGAGAGGAATACACTTTTTTAACGCTTGCCATTTGCTGCTCTTTTATCTGTACATCAGAATTGTGTCTTACTAAATGTGCTTACAGATTTGTTGTGTTTCCTGATTTTTTTTTTTTTTTTTTTTTTTTTGATTTTGGCATGGGACAATTTGCAGATGGCATGGCTCTTGTCAATCTCCTTAGTGCCTTCTTTATTGTGAAACCCAAAATGAACCCACACTTCTGCACTGTATGCCACGGGAGCTGGTCTGACTCCACTGGATTCAGCCATCAGTTGTCATGTTATTAGTCAGCTCGGTTTGTCACTGTACGATCCACGTTGTCTGCCAGATCCGCTTGTCTGAGTATTGAAAGCCTACATACATCAACCCTTACGCTATTTCCTGTCTCAATTTATGTTGGTACATTAGCTGCTATCTTGCGATCGGGTGTTTAAACACAACGCAAAATGAACTGTGTGCCTTGACTCTTTGAATGTAAACTAATATTTAAAAATCGATACTATGTTTATGAGATGCACTATTTGATGCACTATCAAAAAACATAATATTGCAATACTCGGGTGTATCAATATTTTTTTACACCGCTAGAAGGCAGCATTAGCTTTTGAGAAATACCAAATAACTGATACTATTTAAGTGGCGTTTTTGACAAAGCTTTGTCATAAATTAACAAAAGTGTCTGAAAAAAGTCAATTGTTTACAATTGCAAAACAAATATGCACATAATAAAATGTTTTTGCATCTGAAACATTATTTGAACCTGGTTTTAATTGTACCTATGTTATTGTTTCTTTTTGTATTATTCCTTTGACCCATCATATTTGATATTGGCCTCTAGCAGTTCAGCATGGGTGTCTGATGACCAACACAAAGCCAGAATCCTGTCATCTCAAAAAGACATTAAATTATGCATCCTGAATAAATAGGAGGAAAAAATGATTACCATGGAAAAAGCAAATTATGTCTTTGTAAATAAATTTTGATAGGTTTTGGCTTTGGTGGGTTTTTACACAAAGGAATGGAACATGGATGACATAGGATTATAAAGTCGTCAAAGACAGGGAAAGGGGCAAAGCACAGAAGAATATTGAAGGATTGAGTTTCTTTATTTGAACAAGTTAACTGGATAGAGTTGGATATGTCCAAAACCTCTGTGTGTGAGCACTATACATTTTATAAGTGCAAACTGGATGTTTTAACTGTGACCGATACATTTTGCCAAAGTGTGTATAATAGGGCTTCATGAGTTGTTCAAAAAAATCACCTGCTGATTATTTTGGCACAAAATTCAATCTGATCTGTAGTATGATCAAGGTTCAAATTATTTTATATTGCTATTTAGCACGGCAAAAAGCATAATAGGCATGATAAATCGAACTGTATAAGGATATTTTGAAATATTTATTTTTTTATTCAGTAGGTTAATACATTAACTTTGTAAACTAAAATTGATTAGGCTTCTGATTGGTTAATAGTGTAATACACCCTACCTGTGCTTAAAGTATGTAGTAGACGGTCTACAAAGAGAGCTGCTCCTTGACGTTTGCAGCATATGTAGGCTATATTCAGCCATCCATTCATTTTCCAAACCCACTTATTCATAGAGCATTTTACATATTGACAACTTATATGAACAAGATCACTTTTGTGTTATTTTGTGAAATAAGTCATTGTTCATATTCCAGACATGGAGTACATTTCCAAATTTTGGTCACATTTAAAAATTGATCGCAATTAAAAAAAGAAAATTACACTGTTTTATTCTTAGTCAGTTTCTGAAAGCAATGGTAAGAGTTTCATTTTTGAATACTGTATTGAAACTTCCTTTGAATGAAAGAAAATGAAAAATAATTTAAATAAATGCAGATATTATACAATTTTCCCTTTTAAATTCTATGTTAACATTAGTGAAAAAAACAAAGATATGAATGGGATTTTGCAGTGATATACTGTAAAATAAAGATAACAAAGGCACAGTGAGTGAATTATAAATTGCAGATGCTATGTGAGTACAAGGCTTTACAGTAATCCCTCCTCCATCGCGGGGTTTGCGTTCCAGAGCCACCCGCGAAATAAGAAAATCCGCGAAGTAGAAACCATATGTTTAAATGGTTATTTTTATATTGTCATGCTTGGGTCACAGATTTGCGCAGAAACACAGGAGGTTGTAGAGAGACAGGAACGTTATTCAAACACTGCAAACAAACATTTGTCTCTTTTCAAAAGTTTAAATTGTGCTCCATGACAAGACAGAGATGACAGTTCCGTCTCACAATTAAAAGAATGCAAACATATCTTCCTCTTCAAAGGAATGCGCGTCAGGAGCAGAGACTGTCATAAAGACAGAGGAAAGCAAACAAATCAATAGGGCTGTTTGGCTTTTAAGTATGCGAAGCACCGCGGCACAAAGCTGTTGAAGGCGACAGCTCACACCCCCTCCGTCAAGAGCACAGAAAGAGAGAGAGAGAAAAACAAGCAAGCAAAAATCAATACGTGCCCTTCGAGCTTTTAACTATGCGAAGCACCGTGCAGCATGTCGCTTCAGGAAGCAGCTGCACACAGAAGGTAGCAACGTGAAGATAATCTTTCAGCATTTTTAGACGAGCGTCCGTATCGTCTAGGTGTGCGAACAGCCCCCCTGCTCAATCCCCCTACGTCAGGATCAGAGAAAGTCAGCGCAAGAGTGAGAGAAAAGTAAGTTGGGTAGCTTCTCAACCATCTGCCAATAGCGTCCCTTGTATGAAATCAACTGGGCAAACCAACTGAGGAAGCATGTACCAGAAATTAAAAGACCCATTGTCCGCAGAAATCTGCGAACCAGCAAAAAATCCGCGATATATATTTAAATATGCTTACATATAAAATCCGCGATGGAGTGAAGCCGCGAAAGGCGAAGCGCGATATAGCGAGGGATTACTGTACACCAGATTCCCCCACTAGTTTAAGTGCCTTTGACTCTTAACTACTCCTATGGTACCACCGACGACTCCTCTTCATTTTCAACAGCAATTCATTTAGTGATTTAATGGTAAACTTCCTTAAGTTCATGTTTACATGCTAATTGGTTATTAGAAAAACCTCCAAAACCTGTTATTCTGTTCACATAGGAATGTTGGCACCTTGCAACCTAAAGTTTAGTTCTGAGTTAAAAAATTGGCTAAAATGAAGCTGCTTTCTCAAGAAACATGTCACTATTTATTTGATGAAATGAAGGCTATTCCATGTGACTGTCAGGAAACTGAAGATTTCATACTAGACAAAGAGCCCGTTTCGACAATGTAAGATGAAACGGGCACGAGTTTGTGTCAGCAGTGTATGAAGAACAAATGATAAGTAACGAAGAAGTTGTTTTGTAATGATTGTAGTCCGCTTTACTCATTACTGTACAGGCTTGTATTGTTAGTTGATGAATTTTCCAGGCCTATAGTATAATATTGAAAGATGAATGTTCCAGTACAATATGGAATAGTAAAAAGTATAAGCACCACAAACTTGATATAGGTGTATTGAATGAATGCGTAATTAGGCCTCAAGCTGTAGTCGAAACCGCCTTTCAGGCCTCTAGAGCTTTAATCGAAGTCGCCTTTCTCTTTAAATTTTTGCATCCGTAAATCCGCCGCCTGCCGCGATGTTGGGGTTGGATGTCGGTCTCGTAAGGTTTTTCGGGCAGCTGCGCAGAAGGCGACTGCGCATTCGGCGAATTATGTATTAAGATAAGGGTGTCTGTTTGTGTTTTGAGAGAAGAAGGCAAACTGGATATAACCAGTATATTTCGGCCATTTTTTGAACCCAGGACTGAATTTTAGGAATGCCGGTATCTTTCAAACTATCTGAATATAATAACGGATTTCAGTGGTGCTATTGCAATTACAAAGGTTTCTAAATGGCCAATAAGCACATTAATATGGCTATTTAAGGATAAGCTAAGCAAATTTAACACTAGGAAAGTAGAGGAATTGCTCCTGAACGTTGGGCTTTGCAGCCATATTGTGAGTAACAAATTAAAAATCTGTCATTTCAACCAGTAATTGCCATTATACTCACTAAGTAATGCCTTGGCTATATTAAATTCATAAATAGTATCTAAAAGTATGACTTTATGGGTGACCCCAAACTTTTGACAAGTAGTGTATTTACTATGTTGACTGAATACACACAACATACAAGATACAAAGCATTTTATCATTCCCAATGTGAATCATAAGGCTACTTTTTAGCATTCTAACCTGTTAAAGTTTGGCTTTAAATGCTGTAGTGATGCCATTGTGGCTTTTTTATATTAATTATTAAATAAGTTACAAACATTGAGTAACATCAAAGAAAAGACAGTTCTAAAACAAGGTACTTTTTATTAAAAAGCTAGAAGAAAAAACTTAATTTGAATTAGTGTATGTTAGTTGCAGTCTATATATTTTTACCGACTCCAATGACAGGATTGGCACTCCAGCCACCATTAAAAAAAAAAAAAAAAACAACCTGTCACCTGCTGCACTTGGATAACAATCCAGGTGGTTTGTTGTGTGGTGGGTGCAGCAATGTCCTATTTGCTCCTGCTGCCAGTGACCCAGTAATTGCTTCCAGCTCCAACATCACAGCCCTGTTCAGTGCTGCTCCATTTACCATTTGATGAAGTATAAGAAGTTGTTTTCAGCAGGAGATAATCAAAGTTTTGACAAGTTTAGTTATCACTTCTCCTTAGGATATATTTTAAATCAGTCCACCTTTTAAAAGCCTTCAGTCATGAGAAGCAAGACTCGTATTCTTAATGTAAGAAAACTGTTTTGTTAACATTAATAAAATGATCTGTTTGGATTTTACTGCTATGCGGTTATTTATTAAATGTCTTTAGGTATATTAAATGCCTTCAGGTATAATTTTAATTTTTGGGTTCGGAAAGTAATGTTAATAGTCCTTGATACATTTCAGTTTTTCCATTATGTTTTTATGTGAAAAAGTATAACTATAAATTATATTGTTGTGTGCAAGTTGAACTGGGCTCTGAGATAAATTCTGCAGTTTATTGCATAAAATTGCATTTTATGCTTCTGTCTCCATCCATCCTCTTCCGCTTATCTGAGGTCGGGTCGCAGAGGCAGCAGTTTGAGCAGAGATGCCCAGACTTCCCTCTCCAGTTTATGCCTCTGTCTCCCTTACCTATATTTATTAAAACTAGGGGGCTCCACCCCCTGTTCGCTTCGCTCTCCAACCCCTGTGTTTGGTTTACCGGATATACAGTGGTGTGAAAAACTATTTGCCCCCTTCCTGATTTCTTATTCTTTTGCATGTTTGTCACACACAATGTTTCTGATCATCAAACACATTTAACCATTAGTCAAATATAACACAAGTAAACACAAAATGCAGTTTGTAAATGGTGGTTTTTATTATTTAGGGAGAAAAAAAAATCCAAGCCTACATGGCCCTGTGTGAAAAAGTAATTGCCCCCCTGAACCTAATAACTGGTTGGGCCACCCTTAGCAGCAATAACTGCAATCAAGCGTTTGCGATAACTTGCAATGAGTCTATTACAGCGCTCTGGAGGAATTTTGGCCCACTCATCTTTGCAAAATTGTTGTAATTCAGCTTTATTTGAGGGTTTTCTAGCATGAACCGCCTTTTTAAGGTCATGCCATAGCATCTCAATTGGATTCAGGTCAGGACTTTGACTAGGCCACTCCAAAGTCTTCGTTTTGTTTTTCTTCAGCCATTCAGAGGTGGATTTGCTGGTGTGTTTTGAGTCATTGTCCTGTTGCAGCACCCAAGATCGCTTCAGCTTGAGTTGACGAACAGATGGCCGGACATTCTCCTTCAGGATTTTTTGGTAGACAGTAGAATTCATGGTTCCATCTATCACAGCAAGCCTTCCAGGTCCTGAAGCAGCAAAACAACCCCAGACCATCACACTACCACCACCATATTTTACTGTTGGTATGATGTTCTTTTTCTGAAATGCTGTGTTCCTTTTACGCCAGATGTAACGGGACATTTGCCTTCCAAAAAGTTCAACTTTTGACTCATCAGTCCACAAGGTATTTTCCCAAAAGTCTTGGCAATCATTGAGATGTTTCTTAGCAAAATTGAGACGAGCCCTAATGTTCTTTTTGCTTAACAGTGGTTTGCGTCTTGGAAATCTGCCATGCAGGCCGTTTTGCCCAGTCTCTTTCTTATGGTGGAGTCGTGAACACTGACCTTAATTGAGGCAAGTGAGGCCTGCAGTTCTTTAGACGTTGTCCTGGGGTCTTTTGTGACCTCTCGGATGAGTCGTCTCTGCGCTCTTGGGGTAATTTTGGTCGGCCGGCCACTCCTGGGAAGGTTCACCACTGTTCCATGTTTTTGCCATTTGTGGATAATGGCTCTCACTGTGGTTCGCTGGAGTCCCAAAGCTTTAGAAATGGCTTTATAACCTTTACCAGACTGATAGATCTCAATTACTTCTGTTCTCATTTGTTCCTGAATTTCTTTGGATCTTGGCATGATGTCTAGCTTTTGAGGTGCTTTTGGTCTACTTCTCTGTGTCAGGCAGCTCCTATTTAAGTGATTTCTTGATTGAAACAGGTGTGGCAGTAATCAGGCCTGGGGGTGGCTACGGAAATTGAACTCAGGTGTGATACACCACAGTTAGGTTATTTTTTAACAAGGGGGCAATTACTTTTTCACACAGGGCCATGTAGGTTTGGATTTTTTTTTCTCCCTAAATAATAAAAACCATCATTTAAAAACTGCATTTTGTGTTTACTTGTGTTATATTTGACTAATGGTTAAATGTGTTTGATGATCAGAAACATTTTGTGTGACAAACATGCAAAAGAATAAGAAATCAGGAAGGGGGCAAATAGTTTTTCACACCACTGTACAATACAATTTATTTTTTGTATAGCCCAAAATCACACAAGAAGTGCCTCAATGGGCTTTAACAGGCCCTGCCTCTTGACAGCCCCCCAGCCTTGACCCTCTAAGAAGACCAGAAAAAACTCCCAAAAAAAAAACTCTTGTAGGGAAAAAATGGAAGAAACCTAGGGAAAGGCAGTTCAAAGAGAAGACCACTTTCCAGGTAGGTTGGGCGTGCAGTGGGTTTCAAAAAGAAGGGGGTCAATACAATACAATACAGTACAATACATAGAACAGAATAAATACTCAAAACAGTATAAAAATAAAAATTCTAGAAGTACGGAGTAGAATTTCACATTAGATGATATCACATAATATGATTTGGATTTGTTTTAAGTCCTGGAGACCTCATTCATCAAGCTGCCTCCCCCATTTTGCCATTCCACATCTGAAATAGCGCTAATCCGATGAAAGGACCCCTCATTCCCATGTCCCCATTCATCAGGGATGACTTCACCATAGGCAGGCAATCTACAATTTAAAGAGATTATTTTCTTGTGAATTGTTATATATGCATTATTTTCACTTTTACTTTAAAAACTTTTGTAAAAACAATACTTGTTTCTTTAGTTCCTGCCCCGCGCGTGGTTACATCTTTCTTCCCAGACGTATAATACTGCTCGTGTTGTGAAGGGTGTTGCGGCTGAACGTACGCTAAGGATATGCCTTTGGATCATTTGCTGTCTTTTTGCTGCTTGCTAGCTGCCTCTTCTGCCTGTCGCATGTCGTTGTTTTAAGAGCTCAGAGCACATGATGCTTGCCTGCCAAAAGCAGTCCAACAACTGCTAGCTTAGAGGTCTGTTGACTTGTTTTAAATGATGGCTCACTGCCTGGTCTCACGTGACGTTGTAAAAGCAATACCTGTCTTTTATTTCTGGCCCCGGGCGTGGTTGAATTCTTTCTTGCAGGATGTATAACGCTGCTCGCGTTTGGTTGGGGTAGCTGCTGTCGCGCTGCCCTTCGATCTTTTTAAAGCCTGTACAGCCGCTGTCCTTTTTGCTATGGCCCTGGGACAATCTCTTGGCATCAAGTCTCATGTTTACGGTCCCCGCGAGACGCACCGTGGCAAGTCTCCTTGGTCTCGTGGGTCTTTAAAATGTCTTTCGAGATTATCACGTATTTGCTTTCCATTCCAGGATTTTCTTTTATATATAGAGAGAAAGGTAAAGATTTTGAAATGATTAAATATGAATTTTGCACATGAATGTAGTTCATCCAAAGCACTGGAACTATATGTAATACTTAGTTTATTTGTTTTAACAAAATCATGGAGGCTTGTAGTAGAATTTGAGGGCACACACACACACACACACTCTCTCTCTCTCTCTCTCTCACCAGCCACTTTGTTAGGTGCACCTGTTTAACTGCTTGTTAACACACACATCTAAGCAGCCATTTACAGTAACTCAATGCATTTAGGCATGTAGACATTGTCAAGATGACCTTCTGAAGTTCAAACGAAGTATCAGAATGGGGGAGAAAGGTGATTTAATTGACTTTGAAAGTGGCTTGGTTTTTGGTGCTAGATGGGCTGGTCTGAGTATTTCAGAAACTGCTGATCAACTGGGTTTTCATGCACCACCATCTTTAGGTTTTACAGGTAATGGTCTAAAAAAGGGAAAACATTCAGTGAGTGGCAGATGTCCGGATGAGAATGACCTTGTTGATGCCATAGGTCAGAGGAGAATGGCCAGACTAGTTTGAGATGATAGGCTACAGAAACTCAATAACCACTCATTACAACCGAGGTACACAGAAGAGCATCTCTGATTACACAACACATCAAACTTTGAAGTAGATGGGCTACAGCAGCAGGAGACAACAGCGGGTGCCAATCCTGTCAGCTAAGAACAGGCAACTGAGGCTACAATCTACACCAAAACTGCACTACACTGAGGCTACAGGCTCACCAAAATCGGACAATTGAAGATTGGTAAAAAGTTGCCTGGTTTGATGATAATGCTGCAGCATTCGGATTGTATGGTTAAAATTTGGCATTAACAACATGAAAGCATGGATCCATCCTGCCTTGTATCAACAGTCCAGAGTGGTGGTGGTGATATGGTATGGGGGATATTTTCTTGGCACACTTTGGGCCCCTTAGTACCAACTCAGCATAGCTGGAGTATTGTTGCTGACCAGGCCCATCCCTTTATGACTGCAGTGTACCCATCTTCTGATGGCTACTTCCAGCAGGATAACGCACCATGTCAACAAAGCTCAAATCGTTAGATACTGGTTTCTCGAACATGACAGAGTGCACTGTACTCAAATGGCCTCCACAGTCACCAGACCTCAATCCAGTAGAGCACCTTTGGGATGTGGTGGAATGGGAGATTCACATCATGGACGTGCACCTAACAAATCTGCAGCAACTGCGTGATGCTATCATGTCAGTATGGACCCAAATCCTGGAGGAATGTTTTTTTGCACCTTTGTGGAATCTATGCCTCAAAGAATTACAGCAGCCTTGAACTCAAAAGGGGGCTGGTGAGAGTGTGTGTTTGGTCTCTTTCATTTTAAACAACAGTAACAGGGAGGAACTTTGGTGTGGTGCATTTGTTTCCTCTGTAGTGTCTATACTTTAATGCAAGTGTTCTGAATATAGTATTGGACAAACAGTTCATCAGTTATTTTGTTCAACCCACTTAAGCCATCGTCACATTATTTGACTTCCAGTCAGAGGATATGTCAGACGTGATGACTGCAGTTGCTGATCTTGGTGCTGGACCATGTCAATTTACATGACTAGAAATTGCTGTGAATTAGATATGGTCTTAAATTGATATTACAATTATTTTCACCCAAAATGCAGGATTTGATATTCCTTTGCAAACCGTGAAAACACCTTAAAGATTGAAGATCAGCACAATATAGAACTGTATATACAAAGACAAAACCTGGTATTTTTTCTACATCAATATGAAATATTTGTAAAGAAAACTTTTAAAAATTCTAAATTTTATGAATAGCTTTGCCTCAAAGAAACTGCTCAAATGTTTTTTTCCGAACATTTTTTATATCTCCTGTACTTCTTTTTGAATTTTCATTTTATGTATTACATTTGGGTCTACCAGTTAGTAAACACTGCTCTTGATTCAATAACACACTAATCACTTATCATAATACATGGACTGTTTTGATTAACATTTTTAATGGTTCTAAATTATGTACAGGTAGTCCCCAGGTTACGGACACCCAACGTACAACATACAGTACGAACGGGGCCGCAGCTTGCGACGCATGCGCCTCAGTAACTGCCGCTCTGTCATCTTCGGCCTGGAGACGCTGCACGCGGTGTCTGGACGGAGACTGGAGGGGGTCGATTTCACTGCTTGCGCAGTTTATTGTCCGTCGGGCAGCTCCCGGCGGCAAGCGGTTTCACTGCCAGCCCCCCGCTGCAAGTGGTGACCCTGTTGTGGCTGAACAGAGGCCACTGAGGGTGAACGGGGAGGCGGGGGAGGGAAGGATTAGTGTGCCTTGGATGGCTGTGTGTTGAATGGGGGCAGTAGTGCGGTGAGACACTGCAGGCAGCATACTGTAGTGGAGGTGACTGTGATGTGGGCTGGTGATGAACCGCCCCTCGCTGCCCCCATTCATTCTCAATAGCAAGCCTGCTTGTACTGTTAAGCTCATAGCAGGAAGTTGTCTCTTGTCAGTACAGGGTGGTCCAAATCTAATTCTGCAGATCCAGATCGTCTGGATGACTTTGATTTATGCAGGAACAATTCCAGTTCGGCACAAAGACGATACTTCATGTCGTCAGTTCGCACATTTCTTGATGGTCCGGGATTTTTCAAGTGATTTTCTATGTAATAAACTGATTAAGTT
The DNA here is from genome assembly GCF_900747795.2 of Erpetoichthys calabaricus. NCBI lineage: Eukaryota > Metazoa > Chordata > Cladistia > Polypteriformes > Polypteridae > Erpetoichthys > Erpetoichthys calabaricus. Next base: position 154,722,704 of record NC_041395.2, read on the forward strand.
ATAGCGTAATGAAAATTGCATAATTAGATCTGGACCACCCTATGCATCAGACGTGTTGACGACTGGTGCCTTATCTGCTGTGATAGCGTGTACAGTGCTGTACAGAAGAGCTCAGACCTTTTGTCTTCACCCTTAAAATGTCTCTGAAACACAAATTTGATGCAAGTGCTGGTGCTACAGTAAAGAAGAGAAAAACCATCACCATTGAAAATAAAGTAGAAATAATAAAAAGGTCAGAAAGAGGTGAAACTCTATCATTCATTGGCAGAGCACTTCATCAGTCGGTCAACAATAACATTTATTAAAGTAATGTACCTGTTCCGACTTACATACAAATTCAACTTAAGTACAAACCTACAGTCCGTATCTCATATGTAACCCGGGGACTGCCTGTATATGCATATTCCTGCTTTATCCTATGTCTAACAGTCTTATGTGTGCGGGTATCTATTTTATAACATTTACCAGCATAGCAAGTACGGCTTTTGTAGCGGGCAACTTGTATTTTACATCCAGTGCTCTTAATAGCTTCTTGAGTCTGATTTCTTGATTTAGTTAAGGTCAGCAAAAATATAAATATGTGACTTGTCAGTAGCAAGTTTCACATATCCAGATATGGTGAGCAGTAGTTAATCCCGCTGATGATGGATTATGAGCGTATTAATTTTAGTACATATTTGGCAGACTAACATTACTTAATGTTACTTTAGCAACCCAGTTTGGAACCTTTACTAGTAATTCTCAAGTTGTGGTAAGTGTTAGGCCGGAATTATACTTCACATGACGCATGCTGCAGCGGATGCACCTGCTACGCAAGCGTTGTAGTGTTTATACTTGCGTGCGTACTTCTGGAGGAATCCGCCAGGTGGCAGTGCGAGATATTATCACGGTGAGAACATGTTCTGCTTCTCTGTGTTGTGAATTGCCTAGAACACCCATTAAATTCTGATGACACCTTACCGCAATATCTCTGAAAAGGATGTTTATTGATTAAATCCAGGGATGTGTCCATTCCAGCAACCATTGGGTACGAGTGAGAAACAATCCCTGGACGAGGCCTCAGCTCATCGCAAGGTGAATACAAGCACACACATACACTAGCATCATTTAGTGGTACCAAAGCCCCAAATCTGCATATCTTTGGAAGGAAACTGGAGCACACTGAGGAAACCCAGCAGGAAAACATATAAACTCCAGACAGGGAATAGCAGCAACGTGACTCCCTGCAAGACAGCAGCGCTAACAATCCGCCTCTGTGTCACCCCCATGTGTGTAATTATTAACAGTATTCATTATTTAAACAAAGTTACCAATTTATCTGTAAAATGTAATATACATACTTTAATGCTTTTCATCATGAAAGTGATGTCTGGTATAAATCTTAAGGATTCTAAATGTGCAGAGAGTTGGAAAATCATACATTTAATGTGCTCAGTGTGGTGACCTATTGCTGGCGATCCGCTGCTGTCAGGACCAGACGATGCCCTAGAAAAAAAGACGGCACAGAAGATGGTATGTGAGACTTTTAAAATATATCGTGTCATTACGATCGGGAATATGCAACGCTTGAATATAAAAGCACCACGAATACATCTGTATGTCGGCATTTTGCTTCACCACATCGAAGCACGCACACTGATCTCGTAGGAATCCGCAAAGCGGCTTTCTGTCACATGTAGATAGTAAACAGAGACTCTGACGTCACATTTCAACTTTTAGCACACTGCACCCCCCGACTTTTTGCTGGTACTGCAACTCGCACACGCGTCGCATTAATTTCTGAGAACCTGCTCAGAGGATGCATCAAATGAATACTGAGAACTCGTGGCAGCCATGACGCGGGCGCGTACGTGTTCTGAGCGTGAAGTATAAACGAGCCCTTAGTTACTGTAGTCTGCAAGGTGACAGTTGTCATTTCAAAACACTTTTTTTTTTTTTTTTTCTTCTTCAGACTTTTAAATATTTTAGATAAATTACCCCCTTATATAGGTATTTAATTATCATGGCCTTGCTGTTCTCCACATCTTTATTACCCCATTAAATCCGGTCCACGAGCATTACATCTAAAACCACCATTATCAAGCATATTGTCCCACTTCCTTGCAGACCGTCCGTAAATGTAGTGTTTCATTTACTGTGGCATGCATGGAAAAGATTAATTCAATCAGCACTGCAACAACTAATTTGTGTCATCTATCATAATTAATGATAAAGTTGCCGAAGAATTTTGTTATGGTTTAGTTGCCCTTTTAGGTTATGGCATAAATTTTTTGATGTGGAATTGTGAATATTTTGCCTATTGCTTAAAATTCTGTGTGGCGTAGCAAAATAAAGCGTAAATTTCCATTGTGCTTTCAAGTTTTAAAAAGCTTTTCATTCTTATCGCTTTTTATCCCGTTATGGAATTAGATGTGGCCAATCAAATGACAGTTGTAGTCTTTTAAATTGTAGTGCCATACATTTGAGTGAGTTGACAAGGTGACTAAATTCTTTTTTTAAATGTCACACATAGCAGTGATAAAGAAATAGACTTTTCACTCATCTTCTTCCAGTTATTATGAATATGGCCACAGTTTTTCTTCAATCCCTCCATCCATTTTTCTAACTGGTATATCTACCCCAAGGTTGCTGGGAGATGGTACCTGTCCTGTCCATTGAGCACAAGGCTTGAACCAACCTTTTATAGGGTGTCAACTTCACTCACATTAGCCTACAACTGTAACAAAATAGGTTGCTCTGTATGTTAATTCAAAAATAAAATTTGTTTACCATTTAAAAACTTCGACATTTGGCAGTCTCCCCAGTGATATGACATGTAATATGTTGATTGAAGAGTGTAATTTTTAAAGACACACATACACACTCTAAAACAGCATACTCAATTGGCAAATAATACGTTTCTGTGATTTGTTAACAACTAAAATTATCCTCTTAAGTCACCCACCATACACATTTTAATTCTTGAGTGAATGAGATGCCATCTTAAGTCCAGAGTAATTACATCACTGACAGTCTAGCTAATGCACAGATGTAAGCATTAGCCAAGTCTGGCCACTTATGTTTACAAATTTTCAGAGGTGATGATCTTAAACTTGACAAGATTTATTTCAGAAAAGACTGAAAGTTGGTAGGAATCTAAACAGGGTGGGAGGAAATTTGAACAATTAAAGCCTCAGGTGTTTGAAACATTTTAATTATTTTGACGTGTCCTTGTATAACTCTTCATAAGCATTATTACACAGCTAATGTTTTTCCATATACCGACATGACTGACAGACCTCACAGTAATAAATGTCACAAACCAGACCACATGATTTTTCACACCAGCTTGGTTTGAAGTATATTGTAGATTGACTGCAAAGAGTTTGTGTAAATGAAAATACAGTCTTGGTCACCATGACTTTTGATTGTTTGCTTCTCTCTCTCTCTCTCTCTCTCTCTCTCGCTCTGACATTCTCTGCTCCTGACAGAGGGGGTGTGAGCAGGGGGGCTGTTTGTACCCCTAGAGGATACGGATGCTCATCTAAAAAATGCTGAAAGACTACCTTCACATTGCTCCCTTCCTTGCTGGGCTTCCTTGCAGCTGTTTTGTCAAGCGACATGCTTCCCGCACAGTGCTTCGCATACTTAGGTGCTGTTCGAGCTTTTATCAGTTTTTGATTGTTTGCTTTTCTCATTCTCTCTCTCTCTCTCTCTCTCTCTCTCTCTCTCTCTCTCTCTCTCTCTCTCTCTCTCTCTCTCTTCTCTCTCTCTCTCTCTCTCTCTCTCTCTCTCTCTCTGACATTCATACTTAAAAGCCCAAACAGCACCTATTGATTTTTGATTGTTTGCTCTTTTCTCTCTCTCTCTGCTCCTGACCCGCACTCCTTTGAAGAGGAAGATATGTTTGCATTCTTTTAATTGTGAGACGGAACTGTCATCTCTGTCTTGTCATGGAGCACGTTTAAACTTTTGAAAAAGAGACAAATGTTTGTTTGCAGTGTTTGAATAAAGTTCCTGTCTCTCTACAACCGCCTGTGTTTCTGTGCAAATCTGTGACCCATGCGTGACAATGAAAAAAAAAAAACCATATAAACATATGGTTTCTACTTCACGGATTTTCACCTTTCGCGGGGGGGTTCTGGAACGCAACCCCTGCGATCGAGGAGGGATCACTTTACAAGAGTAAAATTAATTAAGCAGATAGTCAAACAATAAATACACTATAGGCAGCTTTAGATGAAGCTTAACAATTGTTTTAGCCTGGAAGGTGTTAAGCTTAAATTTGAATTATTTTTTTTGCAACTGAAACTTTACAGCATACTTGTACCATTGTTATGAGGAAAAGTACTGTGTACGGAATAAAACTTGTTTTTGACTAGGAGTTTGTGATATGTATTGTTTACGATATCATAGTTGTTGTTTTAACGATGTGTGAGATGAAATTGAGTTACAGTGAACCCTCGTTTATCACGGTTAATCCGTTCCAGACTCTACCGCGATAAATGAATTTTCACAAAGTAGGATTCTTTATTTATAAATCGAATAGTTTTGCAGTTAGAGTATAGAAAACCTGTTTACAACCTTCTAAATACGTTTTTTAGCATTATTAGAGCCCTCTAGACATGAAATAACACCCTTTAGTCACCATTACACTCGTATTACCCAATATATTAGACAAAATAAGAGAAAATAAGACATATTAGACGTTACAAATATCATTATTATTATTGTACTGTGCATTTAATTACACACACACACAGTTCTTACACACAACCACTAACCTATGAAGGCACGAGCTCAGTAGGAGAGTCTTCAGGTTGTAAGCTGGAGCGCTGATCGCACCCTCAGAGGACACAGACGCCCCTGGGAAAACCCTTGAAACAGCTGACAGTCTATCTTCACATTGCTCCTTACCCTTCTTACTTGCGCTATAACGCACGATAAACCTCTCACGCGGTACTCCGCTTACTTAAAAGTATTGTGCAGCACCTCTCAGCTTTGGAATTGGTTGTTTTGTTTCTCTCTCTCTCTCTCTCTCTCTCTCTCTCTCTCTCTCTCTCTCTCTCTCTCTCTCTCTCTCTCTCTCTCTCTCTCTCTCTCTCTCTCTCTCTCTCTCTCTCTCTCTCTCTCTCTCTCTCTCTCTCTCTCTCTCTCTCTCTCTCTCTCTCTCTCTCTCTCTCTCTCTCTCTCTCTCTCTCTCTCTCTCTCTCTCAGACATTCTCTGCTCCTGGCGGAACTGTCATCTCTGACTTGTCATGGAGCACGTTTAAACTTTTGAAAAGAGACACGTTTGTTTGCAGTGCTCTGAATGAAGTTTTTTTTCTACAACCTCCTGTGTCTCTGTGCAAATCTGTGACTCAAGCGTGACAAGGTGGTGCAGTATCTTCTTCAGCAGGTGCGTCGTTGTCCTCTTCTGCTGAAGGAGTACTAGGAGTAGGCAGTGGGTGTCTGGGTGCGTGGCTGAAGAACATCTTGATAGGCAGTTGCTGGCGCTGTCTTTTCATATGCGTGAGGAGGCTTTTGTAGGGTATTGCCATCTTTGATCATATCCAAGAGTTTCACCTTCTCCTGGATGGTAAGCATCTTCCTCCCGCGCTTAGTTTCATTGTCAGAAGGCTTAGAAAAAGCAGCACGTTTTATCTAAGCCCCACGATGGCTCCTAAAGTTCTCAGAAAGCGCATGCGTAGTGACGTAAACGTGTATGAGAAAAAAATCGCGATAGAGTGAAGCCGTGAAAGTCGAAGCGTGATATAGCGAGGGATCACTGTATATCACTCACTTTGCAAAAAACATCCCTTGAGAGTCCATGAATTCACTGTCTCATGTAACCTTTCAGGATACACTACTGCGTGTGTGCAAAGCGAGCGCATTGGAGAGCACGGTCAGTGCTTGGCTGCCTAAATATGAGTGATCCCAAACTGTTTTGTTGTGTGGTGGGTGCAGCAACACGCTGTACCAGTGCATACTCCCTGGCCTGACCTGACCTGAAGCCAGTCTATAGTAGATTTACATAGATGTTTTGGATTATTGCCTTGGTTCACCAATCTTCTGCCTTGCTTCAGCAGAAGAGCAGACGGATAACCCACCTGACATTAACTTGTAGGTCACCTTGATCCCCAACCTAATTGGCGTGTGAAAATAAAACCCACCCAATAGGCACATGCTTCTTACTGAAATAAAAAAATCCATTTAGACACAGGTTTTTTTTTTCTTGACCCCTATGGGGCTGTGTACTAAATCAGTTTCACTTAAATTGCATTTTATAGAGGATCCAAAGTTACTCACCAATGGCAATATAAAGCTTGTGTTCAAAACAAGGAAGCCTCTTCGGTTTGTTAATCTCTAGTACACTGACAATGTTAGCCTCACTGTCTGTTGTCATGCAAACCATGCGGTGGTCTTGCAGTGACCATGATGCTAGTGCATCTTTCAGACCTTGCGCAGTGATGTTGCCTGTGTGGTCTTCTGGGAAGCAGGGTGTTTGCAGACAGTAGCTTTTGCAGTTGCCAGATTTTGTTGATGAAATGCACCGTCAAGGAGAGGTATGGCTCAGATGTTCGGATTGACTGTAAATCCATTGTGGGAAAATGTGAAACCTTCTGCAGTTTATGCGTCGGTGTTTGGCAACATGAATCATACAATTTTTAGGCAGAGCTGTTTGGCTGAAATATTTTCCGCCAGACAGGGTGTATCTTGAGTCTGAAGTATTCAAAAGTTGTGTGAAACCATCCTTCTCAACTGCTTGTTTTGGTACCATATCTTTTCCGATGTAACTGGTCATGGCATTTGTTATGTCATGCCATCTGTTGCTTTTCTTGTTGGCACTTTTTTTGCAGAATAATTCCACTAAAGTTTGTTGAGTATGTTTTTGTGCTTGTACCTTGGGTGATATATACCTGTCATGGTTCATATTCAGAGTGGTGGTAAGTTCACAGATGGTGAGAACAAGTTAGTTGTCAAGCTGTCTTTAATGGCAACTGATTTCCAACATAGTTTGCAGATTTCCATCTTTTGAGCAACCTTGAGTCTTTTCAAATCCAAACCACCTCCACATGAGTGAGGATAATCCATGTCTTTCAATTAAATCCAACAACATAGATAGTGAGGCTGTTTTATCCACAGGGGCGGCATCTTTAGGCAGATATGTTAGCTTAACTTGTGGTGCGCTGACCATGCATACCTTTGCGTGTTACGTTTTGAGTCAGTGAATACATAGTCTCTCAAGGTGTGTTTTTGATTGTTTGTTTTTTTACAAAGTGAGTGATATACTTAATAATTTCATCTCCGACTTGGTTAAAACAATAATTAAGATATTATTGGAGACAATACATATCATACACTCATAGTCAAAAATAAGTTTTAGTACACAATACTTTCCTCATAACAGTGGTACAAGTATGCTGTAAAGGTCCATGATTAGGCAACCTCTTGCAAAGCTGATCTGTCATCTGCTATTTGAGAAAGTTGTAACCAGCTTGATGTAGAATATTGTTTTTCATTAGAGACGTCCATTCCTTAAAGAATTAAGGCAGTCCTAAAAGTCTGACGAGGAGCAAAAAGGTACTAATTTTTTTTTTGTTTGTTTTTGCAAGTTTATGATTTCCTAATTTTTCCCCTCTATTTGATCTGAAAAAAAATATGCCATTAATTAAAATTGTTTAAGGTATGTTTCATGGAGTCAGAATATTCAGCTATTAAACTACATTTTTTTGTGCTATATCTGTTTTTTGCTACAAAGTAAAAAAAAGCTGTTTGAATTTTCTCGAAGTGTTGTTGTAATTACATCATTTTGGCCAGGGGTTGTCCATATAACTTCATGATGGGAAAAGGAGCTGCTTCTGTGCCTTTTGTGATCCAGATGTTGTGAATTCATAGTTGGCCATTGGTAGTTACAACTGTGGAAATGTCAAAAACAAAACAAATAATGAAAGCTTTCCCTACCAATTCCTTCTGCAATAACTCCTGCTGATTGTCTTCTGACTACCTATTCAAAACTTCCATCTGCTGCATCTTCCTTTTTCTCGGAACTTCTCTTCTCACTCATCTTCTCCTAAGGGGAGTATCTGCCCTTTTACAGAACTGAAACCAGTTGCCTGCACATCACAATTTATTAAGAAAATATCCATACTTCTAACCGAAGGTTGTAAACCGGATGGGCTCAGGGCTCACCGGATGTACGGACACGGCGCGCGCCTACAACGTGCTTGCGAAAGGAGTCACGGCACACACCAACTGTGACAACGCGCGTGCCTACAACGCGCTTGCGAAAGGAGTCACGGCTCAAACCAAAGGTCCATGCTGTGACAACGCGCACGCCTACAACGCGCTTGCGAAAGGAGTCACGGCTCACACCAACTGTGACAACGCGCGCCTACAACGCGCTGGCGATAGAAGTCATGGCTTAAACCAAAGAAAACACAGAAACGAGACTTCGACCTGTGAACTAAACCTGAGGTGCAGCATGCACACCAGGTTGTACGGCCGCCCGGATGCGACTGCCCACACCACCGCATATACCCTCCATGATATGTCTTCACGCAGCGGCTTCCCACCGAGGCGCATATTGCGCTGTGGCGCTCGCCCCACAGTCAGATGCAGCGGCCTCCCAGAGTCAGTAGGTGGCCCCCAAACAACACAACCTGTTGAAGCGGTCGGTGTCAGCGAAGGCAACAGACTCGCGTCTCCACAAAACGAAATCGCTTTAGTACAGATATGCCTATTGGATTAAATGACATTTCCCCGGACGCACCCGCAATCCATGATATGTCATCCATCCACATATCGGATGGAACAGAAGCTGATTGCCATTCTAGGATTTCCGATTCGCTAGCGAATCGCGGGGTTTACTTGTAGCAATTATAAAAGAAAGTTACAGTGCAGAAACTATTAATGTTAATACAGAATAACATTCCCATCAGTGATTTCCATTTTCAACATGTTTTCAATTTTGTCAGCATAATGCTTTACATATTTCACTGTTCTTCCTGATCCATAAATTGAAGCAATACTTGAAGCACTTTTGTTGTTTCATAAATGTTTAATTTTTATGTATTTTTTTGACAATTCCAACACATTTATTGACTTTAAGAATGTGTATTAGATTGAGTATAACAAAAGAGAAAAGCTACGAAGCGCTGTTAAATCTGAACATATGTGGCAGACACCAATTTCAAAATGTGACACATGGTGCTGGGAAAGAACACTACGTGCTAGAACAAGGGACAGTTGTGCCGATGTACAGGGCTCGCAGCGTACCATAGGGCAGTAGTAGAACAGTAATATATGTATTCAGAAACGTTGGTGCGATACAAATGCAGAGCAGGTTAAAGATAATGAAAGTATTAAAATTCAAAAGTCTCAAAAAAAATGATAAAGATCGCATTAGCGCAAACAAACTGAAATTCTTACTCAGTGAAATAACAGAAACAGTGAAAAGAGACCGAATACTGTATATTGTTCGGATTTAAACTTTGTCGTCTAATTCATGTTACTATCAGGGAAAAGTAGTGTTTCTTCCCAATAAAGAGGCGTGTCCGAAAGAATTAAACGGTTTGGTGTAAGTGAAATCCAAATATGCAAAGACGCGAAGTGGGGGTTTGGAAAGAAAAGCCCTCTAGTGTGTGTGTGTGTGTGTGTGTGTGTGTGTGTATATTTATAATGTCCCCCCTGACAGTTAATTGAGTGATGGATAATGAAGGTTTTACTGTATTGATTAGCCAGTAAACAATATATTTCTGCTGCATTAGATTTTGAATACACTTCTATATCTATACTTTTTAGTTACCGCCATGGAGGAGGTTTGTTTATTTATTTAAAATTGCCGCTCTGAAGTTAATCATAAAGTACTGTATAATTCTGTTTGTATGATGGTTTGCCTTTTTGTGTGTGTGTTTGATTGGGAGTAGGTTGGGTTACAAAAAACTGTTCTCAAATGTATTGCTTGTTTCTGGATTTTTTTTCTTGGAAGCTTTCTTAATTTAGAGTGAACAGTGTTCATCCTTATTTTAATTAAACATTGCACCTATGCTTAGAGTAAACTATGTTATGTGTTATTGAACCTTTTCTGTTCCTTCAAATTTTTATTTGGCATCATGTTTTTTTTGCAGCCTTTGTTGGAGAGCAAACTGAAATCATTTAGCATTGGCAAGATGTCTGCAGCAAAAAGAACTCTCAGCAAAAAGGAACAAGAAGAAATTAAAAAGAAGGTAATGGGAAAAACTTTTTTGGCTTAAACCCCTGTGAAAATCTGCTGTATGGTGCTCTGGCTTTATTTGTTAAGCACAATTAATTTGATTTTAAATTCTTGTTTAGTAGTCAGCATGTTAGTTTTATAGTATCAAGGTGATATTTATCTCTTATTTTTATTTATTATAAAGGATAGCCAACAGACAAGTTCTGCATTTTCAAAATCAAGTTTGTAATTTTAATTGAAAATATCAGTGCTTAAGGTCCCTTGAGTCTGAAGTAACATGAAAGGGAAAGAAATCATTTTTTAATTTTTTTTTCCCCTACTGAAAATGTAAGGGCCTGTAGCCTTCCTTTTACTTGTCCTGTGGTTTAGATGAGCTGCTCACACACACACACTATGGGCATTAAGTTTGTCTCAAGTTTACCATCCCAAGAATCTACTGTTCTTTGATTGTTTTCACTCCCAGCCCCAAGTTCATGGTGTTTACACCTGAGTCTGTTACAATTTAGGGGAGAGAGGTCCTAAAAGTTATGAAGAAGGTTTATGACTACCAATTAGGTTGTCTTTTTTTTTTTTTTTTTTTATTTTATTTACTCTGAGTTTCTTTTATTTCTTCAATTTTAATTATGTATTTAAATAATCTTTTGAGACAAACATTGTTGACTGAAATTGAAAAACGGCAATATTCAAAACAGCAAAGATAAAAAGATATGTTTGTATATTTTGCTGTTCCAGAAAGCCACACCAAATTTAGTTTCCACTTCATACTCATTGGTGTATGCTGCTGCCGCCTTCTGTGGCAAATCAAATGTCTATATCTTATAGTAAATTGACTTTCCAGTTTTTCCTTGGATTGAATAGATCGAATCACACTATTTCAAAATCTTTCAAATTTTCAACTAGCTTTCCTTAGAACATTGTTATATAGTAAAGCAAGACAGTTCATTGTTTGCCTGAGCATTTTCTTGAATGAATGTTGACACACTGTAAATAAGAAAACCAACGCACTTCACATTAGGTAGTGAAAATTGCTGGGGCCCAATGTTAGTGATATTCTGATACAGCAATATATTGTGATGAAAGTATGTGTTTTTGTTTTTGAAATATATTAAGTATATAAATGTTGTTCTACGATATACTATATTGCAATTCATTTGACTGAAGATGATGTAAAAATCATTCATCTAAGCAAAAATGTAATTTATGTTGGTCCTAGATTTAAATAGTTTTCAACTATTTTGACATTCTTCTTAGGCTGTGTATGTTCAATTACAATGCATTGTATCACACACACACACAGATTGTACGTAGCCTGACTTTTATACTGGTTTAAGTCTTTTTTGAGATGATGTTTTTATACAGTATATACAATGTGCCTTTCACCCAGTGATTGACATTACAGTTGATCATGTTTGAAAATTTTTTGAATATTAGCAGATTCTATTTAAAATTCCTGAGGATACTGTAGATCATTAACGTGTAGACCTGTATACACTAGCAACACATATTGAACTGTTCAGTTTTCAAATGCAGTAGCACCTCAGGCATTACATACAGTGTAAATTAAAACATATTTAAATGTCCTTCAGCATCTCCTTATGTTCTTTGTTAAATAACAGCTAACAATGGTTTACACTATATCCATTAAATTATGATATATAGGAATGTGCATCAGTAGCAAGAGATTCCATGCATTAAGTTAGTTGATGTACACAATATGATGAAAATAGGGGATTTCTGTTTCATGGCCCTCCCAGAGATGCAAATTGTTGGAAATGTGTTAAGGATCTCTGTTTCATGTGTATTGATGAGACAAACCATTGATTGGCTGATGTTAATCAGTTAATGAATTATCAAACTTCAGTTTTTCAGAATTTGTTGGTAAGACTCCCAACTTTATTTTCTCTGTAGCAGTGGTGTCCATCTATTAGATTTATATCAAAGTAACTGAAGCACACTTGTTTTAATAAACAGATTAATACAATTTATTGATGAAAACAAGGATTTTAGAAATGTTGACTGCATGTATAGACATAGAAGACAGGATGCAAGACAAACATACTGTAGTAGAGGCTGTCTGTTTACTGGCTATTTAGAGTTCTAATTTATCATGGCATAGACAAACAGTTTTATGAAACCAAACCTTCAAGGATGATGATTTGTGGAGTTGTGTGTTGTTGCTCCAGGTTTAAGAGGAAGACTAATTTTGTGTTGGTTACATGGTCCATTACCTGTGGTGTGATCTGATGTTGCCTTCCTCAGCTCGCTGTCAGGCCCTTTGCTGAGTTCTCTGCAACATCATAGGGAAAAGCGTTAACTCTTTCTGGCACAAGAGTGTATGTATTGAACTTTCCCTTCTTCAAGTAGCCCTGCTTTTCTGTCTTCAACAATCCTCAGTCACTGAAACAGAGCTTGGCTTAGCAGAATGGTCCTTGAACACAGTGTAGGGTGTTAAGCTCCGAGGCTTTATGGGGAGTTTGCTTTCAGCTTCATAAAGAGAACTGGGATGAATGTAACTAGTTCTGATTAAAGGTTTAACCTCTGGGCATTGTCACTTCAGTTCCAGATCCAGAGTCTGCTTATAGATGTCTTATTTTGTCCATCACATCCAACCAGTTCAGTAGGTGGTTAGAAACAAAATTGAATGTTTGTTTATTTGGGTGCCTTTTTTCCTAAAGGAGTCTCTACAGAGGTGTCACCTCTACTCTGATTAACACCTTTCAGATGAAGTACAGAGCTGACCAGACTGTTGGTAGAGCTGCAATTCAGCCAATCACTTTAGCTTTTTGTTAGTGCTGGTGCTGGATTTCTGCATTCCTGTTAAATCTGCTGCCTTAAAAGGCCTTGTGTGACAATGAAACTGCTCATTTCTGTTCTACAATAGACCATCTTGTTTAAGTTCAAGTATCTGTACACCCAGTTGTTGAACAGAGCATTGTTTAAAAAGAAATGACACTTAAGTGTTTTCTGTCACACAGTGAGTATAGCACAGGAGTTGTACCAGCTTCACACATTAGAAACACGTACAGTGGAACCTCTGGTCACGACCGTAATTTGTTCCAAAACTCTGGTCGTAACCTGATTTGGTTTGTGACCCGAAGTAATTTTCCCCCATAGGATTGTATGTAAATACAATTAATCCGTTCCAGACCGTACGAACTGTATCTATACTAATAAAAGGCAAAGCCCTCACTGACTCACTCACTCACTGACTGACTGACTCACTCATCACTAATTCTCCAACTTCCCGTGTAGGTGGAAGGCTGAAATTTGGCAGGCTCATTCCTTACAGCTTACTTACAAAAGTTAGGCAGGTTTCATTTCGAAATTCTACGCATAATGGTCATAACTGGAACCTCTTTTTTGTCCATATACTGTAATAGAGTGCACCTCCATGGCCGTGGGAGGCGGAGTTGTGTATCGCATCATCACGCCACCCACGTAATCACGTGAACTGACTGTGAACGCAGTACGTACAAAACAAGGGAGAGCTCCACGCAGGGAAGCGAACCCGGGTCTCCTACCTGGCACCTTTCACTGTGCCACCATGCCGCCTGCATACAAACTTAAAAGGTTTAAATAAAACAGAAATATATACCATTATTTTTACTTCCTTAACTTGTGGAGGGTGTATCCTGTAGCAAAGCCCTAACTTTTTTCATGAAAGCCCCTTTCAGTCAATAAGCCTTAAAAACAGGTGTAAAGCTAAACTTGCAGCACCGCTATTCAATTACACTTGCCTAACGCCTCTCCTAAGGGGACATACTGTGGGATCTGGGCATCCGTCGAAGCACCAATCACAGGCCCGATTAGAAAGCGGGAAGCTGTGATTTGTCGTCTCCCTCCCATGTAACAATCACAGCCCGTGTTACAACGCACTATGTATGTATGTATGTATGTATGGATGTATGGATGTATGTATGTATATATGAAGAGGATGGATGGATGTATATGTGTGTGTTTATGTATGTGTGTATATGTATGTGTATATATAGTAATCCCTCCTCCATCGCGGGGGTTGCGTTTCAGAGCCACCCGCGAAATAAGAAAATCCACGAAGTAGAAACCATTTGTTTATATGGTTATTTTTATATATTTTAAGCCCTTATAAACTCTCCCACACTATTATAAACATTTCACGCACAATTATACAGCATAAACCCTCTGTATTCTCTTAGATATTAGGTAAGATTCGTTGAAATTATGTATGTAAACACAGTTTACATACAGTAAAACCTAAATATTATTTTAAAGATATCGAGCGTCTCCGATATCACATATGTTACAGTCATTACGACAGACAGGCCACCAGCAATAAATACGTACAATGCAAGAAAAATTGTATACAGTAAAATGTGTGTACAGTGACACTAAACTATGTACATGTAATAAGTAATTATGGTTACTCACCAACAATGACACGACGACTTGTCTGATAATGATGAGTTTAATTTTACTGCACAACAAAGGATAGTGTTACAGCTCTTCTAAAGGAGCCTCTTCAGGCGACTGTTTAGCACCGCCGTTGTTCTTCTTCCATCACTCTTCAATCCAAATCCCTAAAGCAGATTCCATCCAGACTACTGCCTTATCACGTCCACTGGCAATTCGTTTTGCGCCCTGGTTAAAGGACACTGCAGCCGTAGATCTTATATGCTTTTTCCTCCTTTTTAAATAAAAAGAATCATGGACTCACTTATGCTGTAATGGTGTCCTGCAGCGGTGTAGCTGTTTCCTTCCTTCAGCATATCCAAAACTTTTACCTTTTCTGCAATCATTTGCATCTTCTGTTGGCGCTTGGGCACGTTAATGCTGAATGAGTGAGATTAGACTTACTGGTTAATGCAGCACTCTGTCGCTGAGCCAATCAGCAGTACACAGGAACTTAACCGTGTGCTTTGATTGGGTAGCTTCTCAGCCATCCGCCAATAGCGTCCCTTGTTTGAATTCAAATGCGTCCCTTGTTTGAATTCAAATGGGCAAATCAACTGAGGAAGCACACGTACTGTAGACCGCAGACATCCGCGAAGCAGTGAAAAATCTGCGATATATATTCACATATGCTTACATTTAAAATCCGCGATGGAGTGAAGCCGCGAAAGACGAAGCTCGATATAGCGAGGGATCACTGTATATGTTGATATGTGTGTGTGTGTGTATATATATATATATATATATATATATATATATATATATATATATATATAATGTGTGTGTGTGTGTATATGTGTGTATGTATGTATGTATGTGTATATGTGTATATTTGTATATATGTGTATATGTGTATATATATGTTTACATAACCTCTTTAACACACTACTTCTCCGCTGCGAAGCGCGGGTATTTTGCTAGTGTAAAAATATTTTTTTAAACCTTTTTAAGCACAAAAATAGTTAATTACACCATAGAATGCACAGCGTAATAGTAAACTAAATGTAAAAACATAGAATAACACTGAGAAAACCTTGAAAAGAGAAAAGTAACATTGCAAGAATTCATGCTATAGTCTTACGAACCACTCACTGTAAACATTTTTTTAATGAGTTTTAAGCACGGGGAAAAAATGAACATTTGAAAAATCCGTAATTTTAATAAACAACTAAGAAAAGTCAGGGTTCCCATGCGTCCTGGAAAATCTGGAAAACCTGAAAATTTTGAGGGTTATTTTCCAGTCATTGAAATGACCTGGAAACTGATCGAAATGGCCAAATGTCCTGGAAATAATCTTTCTTGTCCTGGAATTTTATTTCTGTTTTCGCTTTTTAATTTTTCTGTTTGAAACAGCTTGCTGTTCGTAAGTCTAGATATGATGACAGCTGAGCTAGGTCGTGGCCTCTGCTGCGCAATGTCTCCACCTACTGAGACATGTATAGACAATTATATTTGAGTTTTGACCCTCGTTGCTCTAGCTTGTCAGTAGCTGACAGGAGAACAACAGAACATCAGTTCATCACTTGAAATTTCTGCTGAGTGCATGACTGTAAGTATGACCACAGTGCATATGGTGCAACTGACAGTTTTGTTACTTCATTCCGTCTGATGTGGACCCAGGTCGCATATTAAACATGTCAAGTAAATTGGCGATGCTAATTTCTGTTAGCCTGTTAATGGCAATT
This sequence comes from Erpetoichthys calabaricus, assembly GCF_900747795.2. Taxonomy (NCBI): domain Eukaryota; kingdom Metazoa; phylum Chordata; class Cladistia; order Polypteriformes; family Polypteridae; genus Erpetoichthys; species Erpetoichthys calabaricus. The sequence continues at coordinate 154,738,991 of NC_041395.2, forward strand.
TCCCATTAGGTGTTAGCATATTATTTGAAGAAGACAGGTCTAAGGAGGCCCCAGATATTAGAAGCTTGATAAACCTAGGAACCTGTGGTCTTCATACAGTTCATGGAAGCTTCCAACAAGGCGAGAAGGAAAGTGGATGGAAGATAGGTGACAAACTAAGAGCCCTTTGGCAGCTTTTTCATGACACATCAGCCAGATGGGATGACTTTATTGAAATTACCAAAACATCAACATTTCCTCTAAAATTCTGTGCTCACAGGTGGGTGGAGGACTTGCCAGTGGCAGAGAGAGCACTTAAGATGTCGCCACATGTTGAAATATTTGTCGACAATTACAAGAAACTGCCAAAGAGTAAAATGCCAACGTCAACATCATACACTGTGGTCAGAGAGGCTGTTGGTGACCCCCTTTTTGAGGCAAAATTACAGTTTTTTGCCTATGTGGCAAGGCAGCTGAAACCCTTTCTTGAGACTTTCCAGACTGATGCCCCCATGATGCCATTTTTGGCAAAAGACCTTCAGGCTCTTCTGAAGAGTTTGATTTCATGCTTTATGAAGAGGGAGGTACTGGATAACATCAAAACACCTGTCCAAATGCTTAAAATTGATGTACTGGACAAAACACTCCATTTGCCACTGAAAGAGGTGGATCTTGGCTTTGCCACCAAACAAGCTCTTGAGAAAGCCTCAGAGAAGCTGCTTGAAAAACCGCTGCCGGGTCAACAATTCCGGAGAGAATGTGTAGCCTTCCTGTCCGCAACAGCAAAGAAACTGCTGGACAAATGCCCTTTGAATTATGCAGCAGTAAGGCACATGGCATGCCTAGATCCAGTAACTATGATCAGCGATGAAAGGCGTGCCATCTCCATGTTTGAGAAGCTCTTACAGCTGCTTCTTAACACCAAATGGCATACAGCAGAGGACTGTGACCAAATCCTGAGTGAGTACAAGATGTTCCTCACTGAAATGGTGCAGCACCATAAGGAGGAATTTCAAGGGTATAGAAGTAGCTCCTGTCGGCTGGACACATTCATGGGAAGATTTGCTGGTGACAAAGCAGAGTACGCAATTCTGTGGAAATCAATGAAAGACCTGTTCACATTGTCACATGGGCAAGCAGCGGTCGAAAGAGGGTACTCTGTGAATAAGGACATGCTGGTTACAAATCTGAAAGGAAGGTCTCTGATGTCTTTTCGCCTAATCCAAGATTCTTTGACTGGTGGCTCATTTGATGGAGTATTGCCAAAGCCGCTCTTGCAGCATTGTAGAAATGCCAGGATGTCCAATACCTTGATGATGAAAAAAAGAAGAAAAAGGAAACTGAAAATGACAAGCAAAGAGAAGAGCTCCGCTCTGAAATCACAAAAGTGGCAGCAAAGAGACAGAAAATAATCACTAGCATTGAGGCAATGCAAGAAGATGCAGATGCAATGGCAGAGAAGGCTGAGAGAAAACAGGACTTTACACTGCTCACAAAATCTAATGCCTATCGTAAAAGTGTTGCTGAAAAAAAGAAAGAGGTCATTGGTCTGGATGCAGTTTTATCAGACCTCAAGGAACAACACCAGCATTGTTTCTAAACCTAGGCCTACACCAGATGCCTTTTTCATAGGTTACACTACAGTGACGTATAGATTGTTTTTTTTTTTTTTTCCAATATACTGGAGTTCAGGCTCTTATCCTTTGTTCCTAGTATTCTTTCTAGTTTAACCAAGTTTTCAACTCAGGAATTGATGGCAAGGCTATCATGATTTAAAATGGATGTATTTTGCTTCTTTTCCCACAAAGATAAGTTCTTTATTATAATCTTTGTCGTTAACTTATGCAAATTCTACAGCTGCTGTATTCCCAGTAAAGCTACCAGTTGAAAGTTAACTCTGACTTTGTTTTGTCGCGTGCCAATTGTTGCATATATTAGTGTTATAGGCATCATACACATGATATAGGCAATAAATTGGCTTTATGCAGTTTTGTTTAATACAAACATTGTACATAAATTTATTTGATACAAACAATGACATAATATGTAATATGCAAGTAACTTTTACTGAAATTAGGTCACTATGGTAGCCTATTTCATAGTGTGATCAACAGCTCTATACTGAACATTATGGAATTGCTCAGTATATGTCAGTGTTTGGATAGTTTTCCACAATCCAAGAGGCATTTATTTCTTTAAAAGAGTTTTGCAGTTTAAAACAGTGTGTAACAAAAAGAGGTCAAACAACTCCATTATACATCAGTGCATTAATTGGTGTTGCCTTTATGTAATTTAGCATATCGGTGACACTAAGTCCCTGCATAATCAAAGAGAAATTAAAATGGCGTTAAGCCTGCGACTAAAGTGTATGACTGCATGACCAGATCCTGTCATGAATTTCCGGAAAAAGCTCCTGGAAATGTCCTGGAAAATGATTCCTTAACACTAGAATTACCAGAGCCTACGAAAAAACTCGTAAATCCGTCCCACCTTAAATCGCGTCATAAATCCGTTTGCACCTCTCCGCCAGAGTCCTTTGTCATCTGAATGTGCTGATAAAGCTACTAGCAGCCAGCTATTCCATCCCCCCACCGACTTAGAATGAACTTCTCTCCTAGTTCAAGCCTTGCCTTGATTTGATTACCTGGGATTGAAGTGGAGTTTTACAGTGGAAATAATTCTAGCGTTATTTGGAATACACGCATTTCATGTGTGTTCCATTTCTATAGTTGGCTGTGCAAACACATTTTTAAAACAGAAACGTTTTTCATATTCTAATAGTAAATGACAAAATGTAGGCATAAACTATATAACGTATGAAGCCTGAAGTCCATATATCAAAGAAACACTTTCACAAAAGGTACAAATAAAAGAACACGTGCGCCTTCATTCAAAAAAAAAAAAAAAAAAGCCGCATTAGCATGCCACATTGACTCTCTTACTACAACCGCCACGGTGGCGTAATGGTGTCAGCCCCTGACTGGGAATCAGAGGGTGGCGAGTTCGATCCCGCACGGCTCCACTTCGAGAAATTAACTGCTCTTATTCTTACAATTTTAGAATAACAATATAAATTTGATTTCAGTCTGTAACAGGCGGTGTAACTTATGATACTGGTAAAGGTTAGCTTTTTTTTTTTTTTTTTTTTTTTTTTTAATATTCACTTTTCATTCTCGCAGTCGCATTCAGAATCAATCCATACAACCCCATTTGACACAGCTGGTTTCACATAAATAAAAGTGCACTTTTATTCACGACTATAACCGAAGAATAAAGAAAGCAAGTTACAGTTGGTGGTTGATACGACAGCTTGCGTGGTGCAATGTTAAGAACTGCTGATTTCCGATCCGTGCTATATAAAATCATCACATTCAAATATTAACAGTTCCCACACACCCAAGGTCCGCCATTCCTACATTTACAACATGTGTACTTGTTGCAGTGTACACACCTCTCTGTGCTATGGTTCCTATTACAGTGAATGAGCACCTGACACTGAACTTTCTTCCCTGGGGGAAGCTGAGGTCTTAGAATGGAAGTTTGTTGACGCTGTATCATCTTTTCTTTTTCCATCGCCTTTTCCTGTAAGAAGCGACGACGAAGTTCCTCTGCAAGGTGAGCCATGAACACTCTTCTTTTCTCAGCGGACCCCGTGCATGCCTTATATAGTACGTGTGCGTTCATCGCTGCTAGGTCAAGGATGTTGTACAACACAGCAACCGGCCACCTGCGTGTTCCTGTTCGCACTGAACAAGCACGCGCCTTCTGGTCCATGATGTCAACGCCACGCTGGGGAAAAAAGAAAGACAAATATATGTGACATTTTGAAGAAATCATTTTATCACCAGAATAGCACCAGAATACTTCGTCACACTAATATTTTTTTCATTAGCATACCATCATGTGGTTGTAGTCTGTGACCGTGTTTGGTTTTTTTTTTTTATCTTGCCCAATCTCCACATCATGGTGCATTGTGCTGAGAATGCAGACAGACTTCATCTTTTTGGGCACATACACTGTCAGCATGGCACTGGGAGATCTAAACACCAGCGTGGAGAATTGTTCGTGTACTGAACTGACTTTAGCTGCAGGTGGAAGTTCCCGTCGCACTTTATTCATGGTGCCAAGCAGAGCTGTATTGCGGTGCAGCAGTCTATTAGCCAGCGAAAGTGACGTGAAGAAGTTGTCTGTTGTTACGGTTCTGCCTTTGTCCAGAAATGGCTCCATAAGCTTTATGACCACAGACTCGGAAAGTCTTTCTCCCGTGGGACGACTGGGATCTTTTCCTAAATAAGGAGTGGCATTGCACATGTACTTTGTCTCCAAATCTCCCGCAATCCAAAAAGGCAGAACCGTTTGGATTGATTCTGAATGCGACTGCGAGAATGAAAAGTGAATTAAAAAAAAAAAAAAAAAAGCTAACCTTTACCAGTATCATAAGTTACACCGCCTGTTACAGACTGAAATCAAATTTATATTGTTATTCTAAAATTGTAAGAATAAGAGCAGTTAATTTCTCGAAGTGGAGCCGTGCGGGATCGAACTCGCCACCCTCTGATTCCCAGTCAGGGGCTGACACCATTACGCCACCGCGACAGTTGTAGTAAGAGAGTCAATGTGGCATGCTAATGCGGCTTTTTTTTTTTTTTTTTTGAATGAAGGCGCACGTGTTCTTTTTTTTTTACCTTTTGTGAAAGTGTTTCTTTGATATATGGACTTCAGGCTTCATACGTTATATAGTTTGCCTACATTTTGTCATTTACTATTAGAATATGAAAAACGTTTCTGTTTTAAAAATGTGTTTGCACAGCCAACTATAGAAATGGAACACACATGAAATGCGTGTATTCCAAATAACGCTAGAATTATTTCCACTGTAAAACTCCACTTCAATCCCAGGTAATCAAATCAAGGCAAGGCTTGAGCTAGGAGAGAAGTTCATTCTAAGTCGGTGGGGGGATGGAATAGCTGGCTGCTAGTAGCTTTATCAGCACATTCAGATGACAAAGGACTCTGGCGGAGAGGTGCAAACGGATTTAAGACGCGATTTAAGGTGGGACGGATTTACGAGTTTTTTCGTAGGCTCTGGTAATTCTAGTGTTAAAAAGAGTGAGAACCCTGAAAAGTAACATTGCAACAGTGCACGCTATGAACTGAAAAATGAACATTTTGAAAAATCTATAATACAAAAACTATCCATAAACTAACCTTGTATGAGTTGAGTTCTGGCATGAAGGAAGTGAGGAGGAACTGGGTGGAGAGGAGATTACAGTTTTGAGGTAAAGTCTGTGATGATGCGGGTTCGCTGCATGCTCCTATCTTGCTTCCAGGAGCCCTTAAACCCGTCACCGTCGGTAATGTTACCGATGAGCATGACAGTGAGGCACTACAATGGAGAAATCGGATGGTGCACAAAGTGCCAAGTGCTTTTATTAAAATCAACAAAACAACAATCAAAAACAAAGTCCAAATTAAATAAAGTGAAGTGGAGGTTAAAATCCAATTGAAAAAGTCTTCATTACAACGAGGTTTAAACAATGCTGAAAGCAGTCTTTTTAAAAACAAGCCCGGTGCATTCTTTAACTGCCTTTTCGGCCTTACGCGGCTAGCCCTCGTTCTCTCTCTCTCTCTCTCTCTCTCTCTCTCTCTCTCTCTCTCTCTCTCTGTCTCTCGCTCTCTCGCACTTGCTCTCTCACTCACTGCACATGGAATGCACATAGAGAGACTGAACACGTGCGGAAATCATCAGCATGCACAAACCGAAAGGGAAACTAGCTTGTTTGTATGCCGAGTGTGTGGTCGTGAACAGATGCAAAAATTTGGCAGACGTTTTGGTTGTAACCCTATTTGTACGTGTTCAGAGACATTCGTGAACCGAGGCTCCACTGTATATGTAATTGGCCAAAGAATGACGACCTTCACAGCTTCTGTTACATTTAGAACTCCAAAGGGTTGGTTTATTAATGAGGTGGGGTTTGGAGGGTGTTGGTCATAAAGTCTTATTCATTATGTGCACGTTCTTCTTTTTAAGCCTGCATATGATGGGTTCATGTCCAGATGTCTGTTAATGTTGTTTTCATTGGATAGCCACGTTTCAGCCAGTTCTCTGGCACTTTAATTATTAGTTCACCCCACATCCACCTACCATCCTCTCCTTATTTGCTATACATTTGCTAGACTGAACATGTGCGTAAATCGGCGTGTATGAACCGGAAGGGAAACTGGCTTATTCGTCACCCAAGTGTGTGGTCGTAAACCGATGCAAAAGTTTGGCAAACTTTTTGGTTGTAACCCGTTTTGTACATGGTCCGAGACGTTGGTGACCCGAGGTTCCACGGTACTAGTGTCAGGGGACTGCATCTTGATCTTTCTTGCACCACCTTGCTCAGGGGTTTGAGTAACAATGAAAGTTATAGCAGGCACATGGGCACAAGTCCCTCATTGTCACACCACCACAAGCTAGATGAGTGTGTGCAAAAGTACACAGATGACCACATCTTGCTTCTTCTCATCCTGCTTTTATTCCATCCACAATGTAAGTGCGAGAGGCAGAAAGTGCAGCAGAATGCACATCTAGTATTTGTTCTACCGTGTGCCAGAGTGAGTAGAACATAGCAAGGGTATGTTGCATTTTCCTCTCGTTGGTGTGGGTTGGATGAGAGGGAGCCAGAGTACTTTCTAAGTGCAAAAGTACAAGCAATATATTTTTAGGATATTTTAAATTGTAGATATCAGGTAATACATTTGTTTTAAGGTGTCTTAAATGCACATTTGTAGATTTCAGATACATTTCCAATTATATTAAAGTGACATCTTGGTCAGTGTGATGTATTTGAAATGCAGTTTAAGAAAATGTAAGGAATTATGATTATCTTTCAAAATACATTTGCAGGTGTCTAAAATAACTCAAATACTTTGTGTAAAATTTCCTTTGATCTCCTACCAATTTTGAAATAATTCACTTTCAAAATAGGTAGCTATTTTAATATATCTGGAAATGATTTGGATTGATATCTAGAAATGTTAGTAAATTATTATACAGATTTATTTCAAATATCTTAAAATAAGCTTGCGTTTTGAGAGATGTAAAATATATATATTATCCCTTCAGCAATATCTTTTACAAGTATCAAAACTTTAAACTGGCTGTTACAGACTCAAAGCAAATGTATGTTTTTATTATATAATAGTAATAATAAGAGCAGCTCACTACTCATAATGTTAAATGCAGGAAAAGTGCCAGCAAAAGTGACATGAAGAAGTTGTCTGTTGTTGTGGTTCTGCCTTTGTCCAGAAACTGCTTCATGGCCACAGTCTTGGAAAGTCCTTCTCCCATGGGACGACTGGGATCCTTTCCTAAATAAGAAGCAGCATTGCACGTGCAAATCTGTCATTTTTCACATGTTCTGCATGGGTGTGTGTTGACAAACCGCAAATGCTGCATGATAGTCTGATAGTGGACACGGGGTATTGTACAGAGTGACCCAAAAAAGTACCATGTTTCAAATGTGTATTCTACAAAAACGCTACAAGATAAAATAAATTTCATTACGACACAAGAAAGGGTATTCAAAATAGATTTTTTTCCGCTGTTTTTTAAAAATGATTTATTCAAAGTGGTGACCATCATTAGCGATACAATCTTCGAGATGATTTTTGAACGCTTGCATGCCTTGTTCAGCCATCTCAAGGGGAATAGTGTTGATTTCGTGGCGAATAGCATCCTTCAGGGTCTCAGAGTTTTGTGTGTGTATACCTTTGCCTTGAGAGAGCCCCACAAGAAGATATCGCAGGGAGCGAGATCAGGCAAACGTGAAAGACACCTGACATCTCTGCTTAGGGAGATCAGCTTCCCTGGAAACATCTCCCACAAAACTTGCATGGGTCTCCTCACCTTATGAGCTGTTGCTCCATCCTGCTGAAACCAGGCATCCACCACATCCATTTCTTCCAGTTGAAGCCATAAAATATTCTCTAGCATTTCAATGTAATGGTGACTGTTGCTCCCCCCTCCTCAAGAAAGTAAGGGCCTACCATGCCAAATTCTGCAACTGCGCACCAAACTGTAACATGCTCACTGTGCAGGGGTTTCTGATGAAGTTCATGAGGGTTGGTTTCGGCCCAATAGCGAAAGTTTCGCTTATTTACACAACCATTCAAATGGAAATGTGCCTTGTCATTGCACATGATGATGGCATCTAGATGAACGGTTTGCAGAATGTTTGCGCACCACTCTCCCAGTCTCTCTCAGTGAGTTCCTGCATTACCATCATTTTGTAAGGATGGAAATTAAGGTCCTCAAGCAAAATTCTCCTCAAAGACATGTTGGAAATGCCTAAGGCAAAAGCATGTTTGCGCACTGAATGTCTAGGAAGTTGATGTCCTTACAGCTTGGATGTTTTCAGGCGTCCGTACAGTCCGAGGACTACCTGGACAAAGGCATGTTGCAGACTGAAAAGAACATGGGATATCCTATTAAAGGGCCCCCACCCCAACCCACTCAGTTGCTTCTACCTTGCGCAATGACCTTGAGAAATGTGGTACTTCATTTTGGCTCACCCTGTATAATACTAATAATAGCAGCTCACTACTCAAAATAGAAAATGAAAGGAAAACCTGGAATCGAACCTGCAACCTCTTGATTTAGAAGAAGCCATTCTTACCTTTTAACCCAGCCATGCGATTGATAAATGGTCTAAGGTGTTTACAAATTGACAGCAACATGTAAATTGAATACAGTGATCCCTTGCTATATCACGCTTCGACTTTCACGGCTTCACTCTGTCGCGATTTTTTTTCTCATACACGCTTACGTCACTACGCATGCGCTTTCTGAGAACTTTTATCTAAGCCCCACGATGGCTCCTAAACGTGCTGCTTTTTCTAAGCCTTCTGACAATGAAACTAAGCGCTGGAGGAAGATGCTTACCATCCAGGAGAAGGTGAAACTCTTGGATATGATCAAAGATGGCAGTACCCTACAAAAGCCTCCTCACGCATATGAAAAGACACCGCCAGCAACTGCCTATCAAGATGTTCTTCAGCCGCGCACCCAGACACCCACTGCCTACTCCTAGTACTCCTTCAGCGGAAGAAGACGACGCACCTGCTGAAGATACTGCACCACCTTGTCACGCTTGGGTCACAGATTTGCACAGAGACACAGGAGGTTGTAGAAAAAAAAACTTCATTCAGAGCACTGCAAACAAACATTTGTCTCTTTTCAAAAGTTTAAACATGCTCCATGACAAGTCAGAGATGACAGTTCCGCCAGGAGCAGAGAATGGCTGAGAGAGAGAGAGAGAGAGAGAGAAACAAAACAACCAATTCCAAAGCTGAGAGGCGCTGCACAATACTTTTAAGTAAGCAGAGTACCGCGTGAGAGGTATATCGCGCATTATAGCGCAAGTAAGAAGGGTAAGAAGCAGTGTGAAGGTAGACTGTCAGCTGTTTCAGGGGTTTTCCCAGGGGCGTCTGTGTCCTCTGAGGGTGCGATCAGCGCTCCAGCTTACAACCTGAAGACTCTCCTACTGAGCTTGTGCCTTCATAGGTTAGTGGTTGTGTATAAGAACTGTGTGTGTGTGTAATTAAATGTACAGTACAATAATAATAATATATTTGTAACGTCTAATATGTCTTTCTCTTATTTTGTCTAATATATTGGGTAATATGAGTGTAATGGTGACTAAAGGGTGTTATTTCATGTTTAGAGGGCTCTAATAATGTTAAAAAAACGTATTTAGAAGGTCGTAAACAGGTTTTCTATACTCTTAACTGCGAAAATATTCGATTTATAAATAAAGAATCCTACTTTGCGAAAATTCATTTATCGCGGTAGAGTCTGGAACGGATTAACCGTGATAAACGAGGGTTCACTGAAATTTCCTTTTCTTTGGTTATTTTCTTGAGTAAAGGCACACTTGTTTTGTTATACCTTTTGTGAAAGTATTTGATATTTGAACATCTGTCTTCACACTATACATTTCACATCATCATTTTTTCAATTTTATCAGCATGAAAAAAGTTTGTTTTAGTTGTGTTCACAATTTATTTCCTTGCATTTCCTGTAATCCCTTAATTTACCCAGATCTTTGTAGACACAGAACACATATGAAATGTATGTATTCCTAATAACAATATATTATTTACCCTATACAATTCCTGACACCTCACACCCAGATAAACAGACCTGAGCTGGGAGAATTTTGAGTCTGACTTCAGCTGCGTTGGTGGGGGATGGGATAGCAGGCTGACTGTGCTGATTGACACATTTGCAAAATAAAGATGTTCATGGAGAGGTTCGAAGGAATTTAAGGTCGCCCGGAATTACGGCTTTTTTCGTAGGCTTCAGGGATTTTAGTGTTAAGTAGGCCATCTTAAATGTAAAAAATTAATAGACCTCCTTAGACTAAGATTCATTTAGCGGGAAAGGAGAACAATGTATAGTCAAGAGCTTTGATAAGATTATTGTCCAACAAAGTCTTTTCAAGATTTTGATTAGTTTTTTCCATAAAATGTGGATCTGTAGTTAGGATGTCTGAGTCAGTTAGACAAATGTAAATAATCCTCGTATCTGGTCATAAAACTCTTGTCTCTATATAAACAATGTTGTAATGTGTTATATTTTAGCATCTGTTTAACTTCCCATTCCTTTCTCTCTTCCTGTGTTTTGAAGTAGTCCTTAAGCACTGTGGCTTTAAGAACCCTCTCACGGTGTCCATGGCTGCTGAAGTGAGCTTCTATAGGAATATCCCTATTGCCATGCTTAATGTAGAACTTGTGTAAATTCATTCTTTGATGGACTTTTTTTCCCCAGTTTCTCCCATATAGAGTATGCTGTTGGGACATTTAATACAAAGAATTAGGTAGGCCACATAAGATGATCTAGCGGAAAATGATCCCTTTTTGAGATGTTCTTGTTGGCTGTGTGGAATAACTACACAATCTGTATTACAAATGTGCGCACACATTTTACATCTTTTCTGTTGGCAGGGAGATGTACCATTATCTTTTGGTTCACTCAGGGAGCTTTGGACAGTTTATACTTCCTGTAGGTTTGGTGGTTGTCTGTATGCCAGGAGGGGAGGTTCTGGGAATACATCTCTCAGCATTTCATCATTATTTAGCATTTGCTGAAGTTCTTTTATAATTTTTTGAGGTGCTTCAAGATGTGGGTTATAGGTGAAAACAAAGGGGATGCAGCACTTGTTGTTTTTATATTCCAGATGTCTCTAGTTAATAGTAGAAGCTCTCATTTGAGTGCTATTTTGGGAGTATATCCTTGTCTAATGAAATCTTGCCTAAGCTCCTGCAGTTTTGTCCCAGTCTGTTGGGTCTGAGCAAATACAATTGTAATGTATTGCTTGGCTAAAAATAATGGAGCGCTTGATATGGTTGGGGTGGGAGCTGTCACTTCTCAGGTATGTCCGTCTGTGTGTTGGTTTGTAGAAAAACAAGTTACAAGGTTGTTCCCTTTTCAGTTGAGCTGTGGTGTCAAGAAAGCTGACTCCTGTTTCTGAGTTATTAATCTTCAGCTTTTTCTTGGGAATCAAAGAGTTATGTTGGTTAAGAAAATGGAGGAGGTCCTTCTCACTCACTGGCAGTCCAGACAATGTTATCTATGTAACGGAGATGCAACATTGGTTCTAAGACGCATGTTGACATAACATCTTCCTCCAATTTTGCCATAAAATGGGTTCACGTAGTGAGGTGAGAACCGACAGCCCATTGTAGTCCCCATTTGTTGCAAGTAGAAGTAGTGTCCAAATGAGAATAAATTATGTGTCGGAGTGAATTTCATCATTTGTATAACTGACTCCGTGGGTAAATTGTTTTAGGTATATTTCACATGCCAATATGCCATCATCCTGGGGGACATTTGTGTAAAGTGCCTCAGCATCCATTGTGGCCAGTAAGATTCCCTGAGGGTAATGGGCCTATAGGAAAACGGTGGTCTCTTGAATGTAGCTGGTTGTATTTTGGGCAAGTAGTTTAAAGATGTGCTCCACCCATCCTGAAACATTTTCTTTAAATGAACCAATTCCTGAGATTTTAGGCCTTCCTGGGTTCCCTTAGGAAGCATGTAGAAGTAACCCATTTTTGGGCTCTCAGGAATTAAACTATTACGTGATCCCTGATGTCAAGAGGGATGCTGTTTTGTTATCTGTTTCAGTCTCGTCTTGTAGAGATCTGTGGGGTCATCCTTTTAGTTTTTAATATTGTGTAATAATGGGTTATTGCCTTTGTGCCTCCTGCATATGGTCCGGTGTATTCATGATAACTAAGGCACCCCCTTTGTTTGCTGGTTTAATAATGATCTCTGTATTATCCCTTAGTAAATGTATGGCTCTCTGTTCGTGAATAGTGATATTTTGTATCCGATTTTGCTGTCTAATTTGTTCTAGCTCCAAATGGAGCCCTATTTCTATACTTCTGATTTTGAGCACTCTGCACCCCAAGACCTCCAAATTTGCTCTGTGACCCCATGATCTAAATAAACTATTTGGTTTTAGTAATACTTACATAAGCTAAATTTATAATTTAAAGTTTATTTAAAAATTTCAAATAAATCTAGTTTATTTACATGTCTTTTTTTTTTTTTTGAGACTTTTTTGGCTAATGTGGAAAAGAGGAAAATGTTGGAAAAATACTGGAAGCCACACAAAATAAATTGTCTGGTCAGTATAGTAATTAGGGAAAAAACTTAGTTGTAGTACAGCAGATATGAATGCTGACCTAGAACATTAGAGAGCAAAGCAATGGAGTGAGGGTGCATGAAACGAAACTGAAGAGAGAGAAAAATGATTGTTCAACCTAGAGTGTGGAACAATTTATGGTTTCAAGATATCCAAGTGAAATACTAATATATGTGTGTAAACATACATGTTAATAGTACCAATTTCTTGTATTTGTTAGGTCAGTGACATATTTAAACATTTTAAGGTCTGCACTCTGGTGCCCAAATTGCCATTATTCACGCACCCCCATTCCGATCCTAGTCAGTGAAAGCTCTGGGACCTCACGATTTACGAATTAAGCACTGGAAGACCACCTGTAGTTATATGATAATCACTGACTTGTGGAACACTACACTTTGGTATTAAAATTGAATTACATTTTTCCTTCTGAATTGACTTTCATAAAAGATGGTGTAAGTATATTTGTTGTGTTAATATTTTGTCCATTTTTTTCACTTCATCATATGGTAGAGAGAGGGGTTGAATTTTAGAATTGTTCTGTATTTTCTTTAACCTTTGTGGCGTCCTTGCTCTGTGTATATTGAGACATACATTCTCCATAAAGATCTTCAACAAAGTTAGAATAGGTAGCCTTTTCTAAATAAGAACAAAGAGCATGGACAAATGTAAGTATATTATTTGAAAACATAATTGCGAAACTGTACCTTAATTCAGAATGTTCACAACAGAGCTGCTTTAAGCTTTGTATACTTCAATAATGAACACACATGGCACAGTGTATTAATGAAGTTTTTTTTACTAATAATTTCAACACATCAGTTGTATACTATTGTGTTCTTCACACAAATATCATTTAGTAAAGCTCTATGTGGGTAAATTGTAATCTATGCTTATTTAGAGTTTTCGTAACATTTCTTTTGCTGCATCTAGGAAGATGAGAGAGCAGCAGCAGAGATCTATGAAGAATTCCTGGCTGCTTTTGAAGGTTCTGATGGGAGTAAAGTGAAGGCCTTTGTTAGAGGAGGAATTGCAAATGCTACTAAAGGTAAACTACTGAGAGCCTTTAATTTTTCCACAGTACTCTTAACCTTTGTTTTTTTCCTACTGTGTTAACACCAGATTCTCTGCAGCCTATGAAAAAATGTGTAATCCTGGCCCACCTTAAATTCCTTTGCACCTCTCCATCAGCATCTTTTGTTTTGTAAATGTGTCAATGAGCACAAGCAGCCTGCTATCTCATCCCCACCCTCCCCCACCGACACAGCTGAAGTCGCAGAGAAGATTCTCCAGGCTAAACTCTTGTTTATCTGGGTGTGAGGTGCCTGGAGTTGTAGAGGGTAAATAAATGTATTCCAAATGACAATATATTATTTCATGTGTGTTCCGTGTCTACAACGGTCTGTGTAAATGCAGGATCAAATGCGAGGCAGGAATTGTTGAACACATAACTAAAAAAGAAATGTTTTTCATATTTTAGTAATAATTGACAAAGGTTAGACGAAGTGTATAATGTGTGAAGACTGAAGTCCAAGTATCAAAAACACTTTCACAAAAGGTACAAGTATAACGAAACAAATGCGCTTTTATTCAAGAATACATCCTTAGAAAAAGAAATCGGGTTAGGGTACGACGCTGACACGACCACTTGGGTGGTGCAGCGGTAAGAACTGCTGACTTGTAATCAAGAGATCGTGGGTTTGATTCTGAGCATGTCCGTTTTGAGTAGTGAGCTACTCTTTTTGTTACTGTTATAGAATAAAAACATACATTTGATTTGTGTCTGTAACTGCCGGTGTAAATTTATGGAACTTGTAAAAGTTTTTTTTACAAAACAAAAAAAAAGCTTTTTTTTCCCTTTTGATTCAGTTTTATTCTCTGTCACTTTTACGCTCCCCCCGATATGACACTGCTAGTTTTCAAATAAAGATGTGCTTTAACAGAGGTGAACTCAGATAAGGATGAGGGTTCTACATTGGAGAAAGAGAACAGAAACTCTCCCCTCCGAGCTTGCCAAGGTATCCTGCAAAGTTCTGTTTGTGATTACATTTTGTGATGATCTTTATATACAGAAAACATTTATATAAAAGCCACATCGAATGTTACTAATATAGATTGTTGTAGACACGGAACACACTTGAAATGCATGTATTCCAAATAATATATTATTTACCCTCTACAACTCCAGGCAACTCGCAACCAGATAAACAAGACTTTAGCTCTGAGAATCTTCTCTGCAACTTGAGTTGCATCGGTGGGGGATGGGATAGCAGGCTGCTTGTGCTGATCGACACATATACAAAACAAAAGATGCTGATGGAGAGGTGTGAATTTAAGGTGGGCTGGGATTGCTTGTTTTTTCATAGGCTTACAGGGATTCTAGTGTTAAAGAGATATTGACAATAGTTTTGGTTCTATATTAATCCAGACCTGCACAATTGTTTGCCATTTTAAGTAAAGCAAGACAATAACTTCTTTAGTTTGATCTGACTCGCTGTACATATTTACCTTAATACCCTTGTCCAGTGTAAGGTTGCAAAAAACCTGCTTCGAAATTTTCATTTATTTCTGATATTTGAGAAACAACTTTAT
This sequence comes from Erpetoichthys calabaricus, assembly GCF_900747795.2. NCBI lineage: Eukaryota > Metazoa > Chordata > Cladistia > Polypteriformes > Polypteridae > Erpetoichthys > Erpetoichthys calabaricus. The sequence continues at coordinate 154,754,257 of NC_041395.2, forward strand.
TTTATGTTGCGTTATGTGCTGTGTAGTAATTAATGCAGTGAACCTCCCAAGAGTGGTGTGTCTTGCGTAGGCATCAGGCCTGAACGTTACTTGGGGAATGGTGTAGAATCGTCCTGTCCTAGTCTCATAATGGCGTCTCGTTAGAAATGCCTCTCACAAGTAGTGATGACGATGTGAATCTGTCTTCAGGCAGTGAAATTGGAACGGTCAGTGAAACTGAAAGCGATTCTGATGAATCCGAAGGTCACACTTGTGTCACTCGCACATGTGCAGTGTGCTATTCATGTTATTCTTCATCATCATTATTATTATTTGCACCATTATTATACTTTCTACACTTCTGGCTTTGTACTTTTAGTGTTTTATACATTTTACAGTAGAAAGATGAGATGCAATAAAAAAATCACATTTATTTTAAGCCAAAAGGAATAATTTTAACTTTTTTTTTCTTTCAAAAATTATGTAACTCTTACTATGCTCGTTTTGTGTGGTTGACTTCTCGTTTTGCTATGTACACTAGGATTGAACGGTATGAGGGTGTTGAAAAACATAACCTATAAAAAGTTATGGTACAAGCTTTTTGGGATTTTTCTATGCTGCAAGTAAGCCACAGTTTTTCTGTCAAGTCAGAATACTCCACACCCCCATTCACATTTTCCCTAACTTTGATACTTGCTATTTCAAACAAAGCTACACACTTTGGAACTTCAAAGTGGATCCCCTTATTGTTTTGATGCAATCGAAATTTCACAGGGGAGCCTATTGCTTCAACATGATCTGGACCTCTCGGGGGACAAAACCCCCAATTACTTCAATGTGATTTGAATGTCACAGCTATTGAGAGAATCGGTCCCACATGATGGTGCATGTACCAGGGAGGCTGGAGTAAAACTGGGTTTCTGGAGTTGTGTGTTTTTTGCTTTGGATTTGTTGTGATACCGCTACTGAGGTATGAAAGTTGGAATCAATACTGAATTCAATTTTAGTACCAATCCAGCACTAATGTCCACTTTGTTTTGCTGTTGCATGGATGACTTTTAGTTAACAGTCGGCCTATGGGATGCACTTGTCTGTCAGTGTTATGTGCATGCACAGCAACTTTCGCAGTGAAAACATTCAGGTGATCTGTGCAATGTACTTCACTATGAGTGCAATGTGCATCTGTAGTTGTTCGTTTCCTGTCAGCTAGCGTACATGCATGCACTGGTGCTTGCTGTGTCTGTGCTTGCGTGACCGTTGGATTCCTGTAAGCAACAGTGTGCTGCTGTGTCTCTGCTTGCGGTGAGAAGGACTCAACGCTGAATTTTGTGGTTAAGGTACCTTGCATAACCAATTTATGGGCCGTGTTACATGTGTCACAGTGTAAACTTTTGATTGAGACCAAGATATAGCTTCAAGGCCCAGGGGTGTGGAGGTTTTTGCATGTCAGGCAGACAACTCTTAGAATTATTTTATTTATATAGATATGCTTGACTTTAGATGTATGAATGTAGTTTAATGTGGCAAATTAATAAATGCCACATTGGCATTTTAAAAGTTCTTTACAAACTTGTCCTTTTAACAATTTAAAAGATCTAATAGGAAATCACTTTTTTTCCTTTGTTAACAAAAAAAAAAACTGGGTTATTTTAATATCTAAAATATCTGAAGCTGAAATGTACAGTTAAGACTGAAATTGTTTTCTAGATCCAATGTTACTAAAAATTGATATCATATATAGAATAAATTAGAACTTATTTTTTATTTCAGTACACTACACCAAGGGCAAATAGCATAGGGTGTTTTTTTTTTTTTTTTTTTTTTTTTTTAAACCCATTTTGGCGTTTAAATAGAAAGTATCCTATTACACTTAGTAAGAGGAGCAATGCCAACTGGCTTCATCATCTTTGAGTGATGTCAGCAATAATTGTAGTAGCAGAATGATCATAGACAAATATAGTGAGGTACAAGTAAATGCCTCCAGAATAATTAAACAGTGCATCATTAATGTAATAAGACAATAAAATACTGGCAACGTAACTAAGAAAGGAGTTCATCAGGTAGGGTATTTAACAGAAGTGTTGACCAGTTTCAGTTACCTGATATATACAATAAATACAAGCAAAAAAGCTGTATACTTGCTAACAAAGTAATTAAAAGCAATCGCCTCAAATTGTATACAGCAATGTCTCAGCAAAGCATTTTAAGAGTAGACCAAAAGCTTTAATGATTTAAATGAGCCAAATGATTGATAGTTATTTTTGCAAAAGATTTTCAGCCAAATTTGATTTTTTTTCTCTTGCATTTATATACTTTTTAATTCTAATATATACTAGTGGGTATGCATACTTTAAAAGGTTAATGGAACACAACAAGTAAATATTCAAAAAATATCCAAGTAAAAATACCTTGAGGTTTCAAATGGCGTTGCATACTTTTAGACAAAATGTACATGAATGAAGAATATTGTGGTATAATAATAATAATATAAAAATGATGATTATGATGTTAAAGTAGTCTTAACATGACAGGATTTATTGCCCAAGTCATACTTTTTTCTAAGTTTAATTGCCAGAAAAAGATCTGAATGAAAACTAAGCCCCAGTTGTAATGTAGAATTTAAAATGTGGCTTATTTTCAGCTGAAGAGAAGAAACACATAAATGGATGCACCTCTCGCATTCTGGTCTAAGGACGTCTTTGCATCAAGTTCTGTTCACTGTAAGCTGCCCAAACAGACCAGACATAGGTGGTTTATCAAGATAGACTAGATGGTCAGTGAATTTGTGAATATTTTCATTTGTACCTTCACCTTTAAGCACTATGCAGATCCATCTTACAGTCAGTCGAGAAAGATGCACAAGAATGCATTTGAAGCACAACAGAAAAGTTCATGACCAAAGCGTATGACAACTGCTACAATGTGAAGGGCAACAGTGAATGCTGAGGTATGTGGGAGCCCTAAGCTGGGTTCTGTGCAGCACAGTCTTGTTTTGTATTAATTGCATTTATCTGTTTAAATAAACAAAACATCAACAACTCTGTACAGTTTGAATAAAGAGGACATTTCTTTATGAATGTGGTGCAGCATTCTCTCAGATAGTGCACCCTAGCACCATTTTTTAATTTTTTTTGTGTCCTCCATTCAATGAATGGTTGAGGTTAGGAGAGGAGGCAAGGAAACTGTGTCATGTGCAAGCTTAAAGCACTTTCAACTGCTGAAATCAAGAACCAGTTAATGTGCGTATTTTTTTTTTTCAAAACAAGTATGAAAATACCAGAATAACCAAACATTTTTAAATCCAGTCTGTTTGAGGGTAGCAGAGACAATCTGGGTAACATCAGGAGTAGGGTTGGAACCAGTCTAGAAGAGAGTGCCAGTCCATTTCAAGGCTCTTACAAATATACAGCCTTGCCAGTGTTCTCTGTCTGCCTGTTTCTGTGATATATCTTCAGCATCCTGTACACACAAAGCAAAAAATGTTTTGAAGTGAGCATGTTGTGATTCGTTCACTTAACTTCACCTACCAGGATTGAAGTGAGATGATAACACATCATTTGCTGAATGCAGTGGATCGTTACCCCCACTTCTTGAGTGCATTATTTTGAGAATGTGCTGTCTTTACATTAGATCACTGATTTACATGCAATCCACCAGATTAACATCTTTTTGTTTTCCGGCATATACAGTAGGAAGGACCACTTTGTTTGAATCTCACTCCAGTATTTACATACCCATGTAAAGGAGGCAAAGTCATGTGTGTGTCATGGTGTTTGTGGTGTATTTTTAAAATATGCATCTCTGCTTTCAAACAATATTGTGAAAGTGAGAGTAGTCCTGTCCCATACATGCATTTAGTTTAAATGCTTTCTCCAATTTAGTTGTATGTATTTGACCTTCGGACTATTATTTTGCCCTTGTTTAACTTCTAAATGGTACCAAATGCCTTCAGGATCTCTGAAATTGCTAAAAATTGGGATAGGTATCATATAGAAGAAGCAATATGCATGTCTGACTCACTTGCTTAAGACCATTCTATGTGTTCTTTGTTTTTCTCACCTATAATCCCTGAGTTGGTAGCATTTTTTTTGGAACAAAAATACCCAAATCTATAATTGCTGATCAATGCACACACAAATCAACAGCAACCTCGCATCAACAGCAAATTTTTGTGCACAAAATAGAGTGGGAAAATGAGATGAGATGTAAAGTGATTAACTCAGAAAATTCCCGTGGCTTATAAATGCAACAAATTACCAGTGACTCAATTAAAAAAAATAAAACTTGACAACAGGTAACAGAGTGTAGTCAATACAGGTTTGCTCCCATCGTCTATTGGAAGAAAGATGTTTTGCCATTAGTAAGGTCTGCACACATACAATATAACAGTAGTGCTAGCCATTAATATTTTGACAGTCTCTCTCTGAAAGCTTTAGCAGAAGCCTCAGTCTCACTCCTAAAATCTCTTATTCATGAATTCCAGTTTAAGACTGCAGACAAAACATTTTAGTAGCAAATGGGCAAATTAACTTTTAATTCATTTTCCCCAGCAGCAAGACCTTTTCCTGAGGGTTACATCAGTCTGCTTAAAGAATTTATTTTAATGTTTTCCTAAGTCTGTTTATTTATTTATTTTAGAGGAAGTTGAAGCAGATGAAAAGAAGGGTAAATTATACAAACCAACATCTCGATTTTTGGAATCGAAAAGTAACTTGCAATCTGAGAAACAACATCATCATTCTTCTTCAGGGGAAAGAAAACTTGTAAGTAATGTGAGTTGTGTTCTTATACTTTTCTTAACTAATTTTTAAATAAACATAAAATCCTAGGTTAAGTAAATTTCATGATACGAGAGTAATTAAACTAAGTATAGTTTTAAATGTGGATTTAGAATACTCATATTTGTTGTTTTACTTTTTGAAAGAAGTTGCCTCCAACTTTGTGATGTTCGTGGATGTGTTTATGTATAAATATAAATAGATATAGGAACACTTTTTTCCCCCATTTCCTTTTGCTTTTTATGTCTGTTAGCTATTGCCAGTTAACTACTTGCATTTGATAGTTGCTGTCCCGTTGTGGGCATCAAAATGAAAAAAGTAATGTTATGTGTCATAAGGGTAAAAGTCATTAGATGTTTTCAATCAAACCTTATTTTGTGTTGCCTTTTATAGTTAATTAGGGTTTCAATGCAAATTTCTTATTTATGATTTCCTTCCAAGAGAATATTTGATTTGCTATAATTTGATGAAAAATTAATAGATATGCCATTTCCCTCTGTGGAAAAAAATAAGTACACCCTTTGCTCTAATAGCTGGTATTACCCCAGCTGTTTGACAGAAACAACCTCAAGTAGGCACTTGCTATTGCTGTCTACCAGTTGCTGACATCGACTGAGAGTTCTTTTTGTGTTTCTTTCATGCTTGTTTCTTTCAGCTGTGTGATGTTTGATGGGTGTCTAATGGGTACAGCCTGTTTCAAATCATCAACATAGCACACCCCACCCCCCCTGCATTTCGATGGGAATCAGATTCAGGATTTTAGTCTTTTCAGACTTTCCCCAGTTTCTTTTTCAGTCATTCCTTGGTGAATTTACTGATTATCTTTAGAGGCCATTGTCATGTTGCAAATGAACTTCAGTTTTTTGACAGATGATTTAGTGTTATCCTCCAGTACCCTCTAGCACAATGAAGACTGAGCAGTGGATTCTGTGTTATGGTGAGTTGCCCAGGCCCTGATGCAGCAGGGCAACCCCAAACTATATAATTTCCACCACCATGCTTTAGAGTTGGTATCAGGTTCTTCCGCTGAAATGTTGTTTTTGGTTTTCGCCATGTCTTTTGATACTATAGCCAAATAACTCTATCTTTGCCTCTTGTGTTTAGAGCACATTGTTTCAGAAATCATGTTTTTCAGTGTTGACCTGATGATTTCCCTGGAGAGCAGAGCTTTCCTCCTGGCACACCTTCCATGTTGGTCTAATTTGTGTATCCTCTTTCTAATGGTAGACTTGTGCTCTTTGCCATCAAGAATGACAAGAACTACTTGTAGGTCTTGTGATGAAATTCTTGAGGTTCCTAGTGACATATTTCTGTATCTTGTGTTCTAGCCCAGACAAGTTAATCATTTTTTGAAATCTTCTCCAGTTGTAGTTGAACTTATGGACAGTGGAGTGGTAGATTTCCTTCTCAGGGTCTCGGGCATCTTTAACCTTCATTCTGCATTTAGTGTACAACACTGCCACATCACTATTTGTAACAACCCTCACCGGAGATCATCCTTTCCTTTTTCCATAGCAGTAAATCTAATTATAACATTTCAAACTGTCAACACAGTGCCTTTACCTCACAAGCTTGCCTGTCATTCTTAATCATGTCTTTGCTTGTTGGTCATTTTGGTAGTATTACCACAATAAATGGTCCACTAAATAAAGGGTGGCATATCATTTACTGCAGAATTAGCACTTGGATTAACTACACTAATTAGACCATAGTTTAAGAAAATCTGTACTGTTTCATCTGGAGTCAGCTGGCTTCTTTCTGTTAAGCTATTTCAGTATGAAGGCTAATTGTTGGAATCTCATTTGTGAATGGTCTGCTTAAATATTGATAATGCTACACTTATCAAACTTGTCAGTAATACCTGCATTTTAGATAAAAGTGTTTTGTTGTAAAGTGCTTGCTTTGCTTTAACATCTATATCTAAGTTAAGTTAAAATGGGTACATTTTGTGTGTTTGCACAAGTTTAACTGCCCTTACAATTTAGACATTTGTTCCCTTGCCTATACCTCTTACTTGACTTAGATGAGACAGTGTGCTTTTTTATGTATGTATGTATGTGTGTGTGTGTGTGTGTGTGTGTGTGTGTGTGTGTGTGTGTGTGTGTGTGTGTGTGTGTGTGTGTGTGTGAGTGTGAGAAGGTCTGTGATACGGTTTGCATATTTGCAGCTGCAGATCCACAAAGGGAGAAAAATGAATCACGTATCATAAAGTATTTTTTTTTTTTTTTCCCCCAGTGGTATACATAGGACAAACTTCAAAAAGAATCGCAACACGTATACAGGAATATATATATATATATATATATATAAATTAATTAATTGTGAAAAAGACTACTTAGCACTCTTTGGTTTTGCATTTCTTTTTTCAAGTTAAAGCAAAAGCATCTGTTGGTTTTAGGTCACAATTCTTCCACTGTGTAACTACAAATGGAAGGGTAGTTGACAAGAATTTTCAGTATTGATTTTACAGTAGTCTACTAATCATGATGTACTCCCTGAATTACCTTACCACATACATACAGAAAGCTTATGCACTAAAATTTTCTTGTTGGTAATTTTAAAATACAGATGATAAAAGAATCCTGTCACAATACAACCATCATTGTGTCATTACAACATGAGTTAGTAAATGCAAAGATTATTTGAAGTATTTTTATTTATAAAAACTCTTTCAAAGAAACTTTGTATTTAACCTGATTTTACAATGGTACATTTCTTACTTTTGCTGTTGTGAGATTTATTTATTCTTGCATTATATGGATAAAGTATTAGCCATTGTGTGGTGGGGTTTTTTTTCCTGCCACTTCCCAAAGACATGCAAGTTAATTGGCAAGAATAAATAATAGTATTATGATCAGTTAAACTGCACTCTTTGCAGTGGAATAACTCTCTGTCCAAGGTCAGTTCACTCCTTACTCCAATGTTTTTGGGATATCTACTGGTTTCCTCTAACCCTAAATTGGATATGTAGGTTAGGAAAGTGATGGATGCATAATTGTCACATCCATCATAGCCAGAGGATGAGGGCAAATTTCAGCTATGAGATGCTTCAGTATAAAGTGGTTGCAACTACCAGTCATGTCATCTAGCTCTTGGATCATAAACAAAATTATGCATTTATTTATCATTTCATGCAGTAAGTGGGAATGACAAAAACATTTTCTTTCTTTTGTTCTTGTAAGACCACAGGATTCTCCCACTTTATCAAGTTAAACTGTGGGATTTTTAGATTGAATGTGTGATTCCCACAATTTTGAAATTAATATGCGAATCTATTTCTGGCTTCGTTCTAATGGGAATTAGAAGCAAGGTAATGGACGAAATTCTGATATTTAAAAGTATTGTTTGAATAAATGGAAGATGAAGGGAAGGTAGTTAATTTGAAGAAGTACCAACTGTGGCAGTTATATTTTTCCTTTAGCTAGGTGTTCTTGCAGTGTTTACATGATAGGGCAGTTCAGAAGCTTCTGATTTATATGGCACGTGTTGATCAGTTGTGTGATTTTATTTTATTCATTGAGTCATAAGGGGCATTTTGGATATTTATTTATTTAAATACAAATATTACTAGTTGTTTACAAATGAGATGCAAGTTCATGGTTGTTCTGGTATTGTATCTAAATTGTACAATTTTGTCTTGTAGACTGCCAAAAAAAGTGACAAGGAAAAGAAAAAGAGCAATTTAGAGCTATTTAAAGAAGAGTTAAAACAGTAAGTTATTCCTTTTTTCTCTTCTGTACATTAGTTTTGCAGCCTAATTTATTGAATGTCTTTAAATAGAATTCAAGAAGAGAGAGATGAGCGACATAAAATGAAGGGCCGGATAAGTCGATTTGAACCTTTGCCTTCTGATGGGGACCCTCAACGCAGATCCTGTAAGAACTGAAGTTTTCTAACCATATGATATTTGTACTTTTCAACCTGTAGCACTTGTACAGTCTTTTGTGTTCCAAAGCTTATTCAAGTATATTTTCATGTGAAATTGCAATTTTTGCCTTCCTGCCTCTTTTAGCGGATGGTTCTTCACGAAGAAATCGTCCATCCAGTGGTAATAATCTTAGATTTTCTCATGACTTCTAAAATTAAGATATATATATATGTTAGTACACCTGACTTTTGACTACTAATTACTTTTACAGTACTTGATGACTCTGCTCCTGGTTCACATGATGTTGGAGACCCTTCTACAACTAATTTGTATCTTGGAAATATTAATCCTCAGGTAAATGGAATCAAGTGATTAAATGCGCTGTTTTGTTTCTTTTTGCATTGTTCTTGAATTTTTTGGACTTATGTAAAGTTCAGTGGGTTCATTTGTGTTCATGAGTGTTTAGTTTAGTGCCTTGTCCACAGTGGTGTAGCTCTGCTAGGTGGGTAGCCCTACAAAAAAACTTGAAACAAAATGTTTTTTTAAATGAAAAAAAAAAAAGAAAAGTGAATTTTTGTATTTAAATTTTGTAAAATAAATGACTGGACACACAACAAAGGTCTGGGGCAGCCACCCATATAGTTTCCCTGACTGCAAAAGGCTTTCAGTTGAGTACAATAAGTACAGATTTGAGTCCAAAGTAGAAATGATTAAGTATGAAGGATGAGGGGTTTTTATAATTGGGTCCCAGGAAGTGACGTCCTCAGGGCGGGGACAGGCAGGATTTCTCGTATGTGGTCTGCGGAGAAAAAAGAAAGGTTTAGCGCAACCCGCCACCCCCTGGACTGGCATGGAATTGGCATTTTCTGGTCCCTTTGGTTGACTCCCAAGTGCACGTGTGTGACATGGCCATCCCCCACCCTCAGCCCAGACAGTCGGGTGTATCTGGCTGAGAGGTTGTGACACCTCGAAAGAGCATCGGCATTAGCCTGCAGGTTAACCCAGCAGTAAAGGACCGAAAACTTGTATAGCTGTAGGTCCAAGAACCACTTTGTGACCCGTGGGTTCGACTTCTTGTGCAAGGCCATCCACTGTAGGGGTGCATGGTCGGTCACCAGGGTGAACTCCCGGCCCAAGAGGTAGTACCTCCAGCTGGGAGATTGCCCATTTAACCGCTAGGGCTTCCCGCTCCACTTTCTGGCTGAGATACATGACGAGGTCTTCAATTCCATCGACTGGAGGATAAACGGTAAAGAAAAGTTGGGAGTTTTCTGTACTGAAGCTGATGTAAGGGCCTGTTTCAAGTCACTAAATGCACCTTCTGATTTAGCATCCCATGCCAATGATTTGAGCACCTCTTCTTTGTGAGATTTGTCAAGGGTGCCGTTCTCTCAGAAAACCGGGGCACAAACTGGCGATGATAGCCTGTTATTCCGAGAAAGCCTTGGACTTGCTGCTTGGGTCTCGGATGGGGCCATTTCAAAATGTCATCAACTTTCGAACACTGTGGTTGTACAGTACCCCAGCCCATTAGGTAGCGTATATATTTGGCCTCTGTTAACCTGAAGAAACATTTCTTTGGATTAATTCGCAGGCCGGCTTCACTTAGCATCCGCAGTATTGCTTGTACCTGCTGTAGGTGTTCCCTCCATGTGCTGGAATAGATGATAACATCATCCAGGTAGGTAGCACTGTATGATTTATGGGGCCGGAGCACTTTTGTCCACCATACGCTGGAAGGTCACGGATGCCCCATGTAACCCAAATGGAAGGACAAGATAACTGCCAGTGTCCACTAGGGGTGCTAAACATGGTCTTCTCCTTTGGGGAATCCTTTAAAGGAACCTGCCAGTACCCTTTTGTAATATCGAGGGTGGTCGCAAAACCTCCAACGTCTGTCAGGTTTTTCGATCAACATGATAGGACTGGACCAGGGACTATGACACTCCTCTATTACACCTAGTTCCAGCATTCGTTTGATCTCCAGCTCCACTTCTGTTCTTTTTGCTTCCGGAAGGCGAAAGAGGTGTTCTCAGACTATTACTCCCAAGCACACGTATGTGACAATGTGTTATCTCTGTGTTTGGTATTTACTTCTCTGCTCCATTAAACTCCAACCATCTAGAAAAGCCATTGAATTAAAGCTCTTTGGAAAGACTTGCTTTGCAACTATAATGTAGTCCATATTAACCAAGTTCTTTCATCTTGTCTTCGAGGCACATCTTCATTTAGACATCATTTGTTACTTGGTTTCAAGCACAATTAAAATTTACATTTTGCAACATGTGGCAATTAGTATCGATTGGCAAAATTTGCCAAAGTATTTTTTGCAGCAGTTACATGCTGTGTTCACCAGTAATCTGTTCACCAAATATTTTCCTAGAAATTTACCATGCACCCAGATTTGGTGAACATTTTTTCCCAAAGCACCCTGTCATGCTTTGTGGATCCTGTATGACATCACAGAGCTGTACCAGCCATGTACAGAATTTTGTAATGCATGCTTTCTGCAAGATTTATTGCCGACTTTGCCAGAGCTGTGTCAGAAGTACTAGAGAGAAAAAAAGTTTCCGCTACTGAGGAAATCCACTTGAAAGTAGATCAGTTCCTACTTCCCTATTGATTTTTAATGTTGTTCAGCAAAGTTTGGAAACATTTACGTGATTTCAGTGAACTCGAGGTGAAGCAATTTCAATAGAGTTAAAATTATAATAAACTACCTTGATAAGACTGACCTGAAAACATTGATATGTTAAATTGAATATAGGACAGATCATACTTTAAATATTTTGCTAATATTTTAGATATTAGAGCTAAAGTTTTCCTCTTTTCTGTCTAAAAATTTATTACAATATTTTCTTATTTAATTCCTAGATGAATGAAGAAATGCTTTGTCAAGAATTTGGCCGGTTTGGTCCCTTGGCCAGTGTGAAAATAATGTGGCCTCGCACAGATGAAGAGAGGGCAAGAGAAAGAAATTGTGGCTTTGTTGCATTTATGAACAGACGGGATGCTGAAAGAGCTTTAAAGCATTTAAATGGTGAATTTTATTGTTTTTGCCCACTACTATTCATGTGAACCAAAGCTATTGTAGTTTATAAGAAAGCTGTTAATTGTGTCTGTTAGCTCATCCTCGTAAGTTGTCTTAACTTTAATTGTAACTATCTAGGCAAATGAAAGCCACAATATTTTTGAACAATTGTGATTTACAGTAAACCAGAAAGGTATCATTAACTGGTATTTTTCAGTTAATATTAGATATTTTGAAAATGATATATTATGACTTGTGTTTATTTTCAGGAAAGATGATAATGTCATTTGAAATGAAATTGGGCTGGGGAAAAGCTGTACCAATACCACCCCATCCAATATATATTCCACCTTCAATGATGGAACACACACTACCACCCCCTCCATCAGGCCTGCCATTTAATGCTCAGCCAAGGGAGAGGTTGAAAAATCCTGCAGCTCCTTTGTTGCCTCCTCCTAAAAATAAAGAGGAGTTTGATAAGGTAATTAAATTGTTCTATATGGTGATGTGTTACATATAATAGACACAAGAATATGTATTCAAGTTAATACTGTTTAGAAGTTTTGTATTTTAAGAATTTTTAAAGCTTATTAACTCAGTTGTACAGTGATAGATTTTTTTTTTTTATTTGCCCAGTGCCTCTGTAAAGTATTGACCCACTTTGGACTTTCTCTTTTTGTCATGTTACTAACTCAAGTTAAAGTTACATTTATTTTTGTTACACCAATGACAGTTATCTGCCAATCAGGACTGTGAATAATTGAAATAAGTGTCTTATACTCTAAGGTGAGCTGAAGTGCAGAGGTTTCCTCATTTTATTGTAATACTTGAGTGACTACCATCTTTAATCATTTATTTAGTTTTAGTTCCCAAGCTTGATTTGTGGGTTGGGATGTACAGTGTTCCAAGTTCATAGTGCAGATTCATTTCCATTGTTAAAGATGAAAGATGCTAATCATCTGTTTACACCTGACTGTCATTCAAGCTTAGTTAGAAAAATCCTCCAGAAAAGGACAAAAAACTCAATGATCATCAAGGCAAAACTACTGTCCCCAGAACTAAGTTGGATGGACATTGAATATAGATTTAACCCTAGTTACATAGTAAATACACATTAGATGATCACCTTTTTTTAAAAGAAAAATATCAAAGAGCAACTTTGTAGTCTTTTTAATGTATCTGTTTTTTAATAGTCGTATTTTAATTACCTCAATTTAAAGCTGTTACTGAGCATGCTATATGAATAGATGTGAATGATAGAGTTGCATTTTGTTAGTAACACAACAAAATTTGCAATTGTTCTGGTGGGTGAATATTTGCTGGTTTCATTAGAGTGAAGCTGTCATACCAATCCTAAATTGAGTTTTGCATGTTTGTGCGCCATTTTGTTTTGGTGCAGTCATTCTACAAGATATTGATAATCCCAAGTTAAACTACTGAACAGCTGTAAACTGCATTTTTCTGTGACTTATGAACTGAAATGGGGGGGGGGGGGGGGGGGAATGTCTGAACAGGTTTTTATGAACTGAAATTCTTGGGGTAGTGGAATGTCGGACCAAGTTTTTATGAACTGAAATTCTTGGGTGGTGGGGTGGGATGTCAAATATAGTTTTTATAATTTGTGCTTTGATAACTTAGAAATACAGTGAACTTAATATTTGTGGAAAGTTCTTTATTTATAAATCCCATTTTCCATTAGCTAAAATTTGGTAAGTATAAAACAGATGCATTGATTTTAATAGCAGGCCAACTTTAGGCACACATGATGCACAGTTAGCTTGTAGTTTTGCATATTTTTTTTTTTTTCTTGCCCCCTCCTGTAAGTCACATTAGTTACTCAGGTCGGTTTTGAGATACTAGTTCTTGATTCTCATTACCTAGTCCCATTTTTTTTTCTTTGCAACTCTAGTATTTTAATGAGTTATCTGTATACTGTACATTAATAATTTTAAAATTTAGTCTTTATAGTACTAATGGGCAGTTTCTTTGTATGAAGTTTTAAAACTGACAGTAGTAAAGGAAAGTTGTGATACTGTGCAGTTTTATGATGCATTTTCTTATATTTTGCTTGTTGTTTAACAATACTCACATATTCTATGTTTATTATCTGATGTGACTTCATATACAGACTCTGTCGCAAGCCATAGTCAAAGTGGTTATCCCAACAGAAAGGTACATGTTTTTCTTTTTTAAATTAATGTAAACTTTAGAAATATCCCATTTCACCAAAACTGAAATTGAAAATTGCATGCTTTTGGATGGTGGTTTGGTTGAGCAATAGCTTCATTTATAGCAATGACTGATTCTGTTGTTGGTTAGCACAATGCAGCTATTTATTCACTGGTATTTTTGTATTAGTAGAGAATTTTGCAGTTTTAAATAAACACATTATTGAAGTCTTTATTTTAATCTAAGGTATTGCCAAATATTATTTAGGTTTGTTAAAATGAGAACAGAATGGAAAGCAGTTGGCAAATTGGCATGTATGAGCTTTCCTTAGTGTTATTTACTAATACAATATATGGTAAATATTTTTTGACTATATATTTTTTTTTATTAAAGTGGTACTGGCTTCTATATTATACAATTGCCTGTTTATTTAGCTCAATTGACCACAACACATTTTAATGTAGTAATATGGAAACCACTTGAAAACTAAAAAAAATCTTTTGTGTTAATTATATATGGTTAATTGCCACAATTATATAGTAAAACAAACTTTTCAAAATATAAAGTATCAATTTGATTTGCATACTGAATGTACATTTGAAATTTGGCAGTATTTTGAGCTCTTAAAACTCAATGTGAGGAAGAGTGCTAGTTGGCAGCCAGGATGGGTGAAACACTGTATTGTTTAACAGGCAGTCTTCGCTATATTGTATTTGACATAATTCAGCTTGGTTGACAGCAGGGCATAGTCAAAATCCTGTGATTAAAGCTTTTACATCTACTTGTGCAGTTATAAACCTTATTATATTAAAGTGAAACTTTATAAACAGAAGAGCATTTGGCCATAATTTATATAATTTACACAATACAGTTTAAAAAGCTATACTTGAAGTCTGATGCAAATTAAATATTAACTGTCTTAGAATGTGAAAGATGATTTTTAAAATCAAAACTATTGCTCATCCCAACTGATGCCCTCCAAGCCCCATTGTTTGAAATGCATAGGTTAACCGCCTATGCAGCAAAATGATTAAAGTCCCTATTCTCTGAATGACCTTTGACATTGGCCTTGATGAGCAGCACAAGCTGAACTGTCTGCAGCTGCGGAGGACCAGAAAATCATCATGGGATGGATTGGGAAAGTATACAGTTTATTTTGTGTTTTTTTTTTTTTTTTTTTTCTTTTTTTTTTTTTTTTTTTTTTTTTTGTTTTTTGTTTTGTTTTTTTATAAACCTGACCTTGGAATATTCGGCTCGATTTTAAATATGATTGCATTAGACAAAGACTTTATTCTCTAAATTAATATTGTACATGACCACTCTGTACTGTTGTAAGTCGATCGAATTTGTACTTTTTGGTGACATTTGATAATTCTTTGATAAAAGAAGTTTAGCCTATTACTGCCAACAGTCTATACTGTTTGGTGGTGCAAACATCCACATAAATTAATTTGCATTGCTTTGTAGTGTCAATTTGCAGTAGTGTCGTCTGCAGTTGCAGACTTATTGAATTACTATGAAACATTCATAATAAATATTTACATATTATGTATAATATATATCTCAATTGAAATATATTTAATGAAAGAATATTGTACATTTATTATTTACTTTTAAAAATTCAAATTAAAATACAGGTGTTTAGTTGACCATAACATGTTATTTGTGCCTTATATTTTAGCAGTTGAGGGAAGTAAAAAGATTTTCTAGGTTCACTTCTAAGTTCAGGTTTTTCTTAATTCACAGCTCAATTATGATTTTATCGAGACAGTGGAAAATGTAGAATTTAATTAATTCAAGTTAAAACTTTAAATACATTTCAATAAATATAGTCATCCCAACTATCTTCATAAAGACCCCGTTGTCTTCTGGTTTATATTCCAAATGCAATTTCAGGTTTTATTTCCAGTTCAATATTATTTCTAATTTCATTAAATCTGCAGTTCATGAATCTATCATTATGGATAGGTACACCACATATTGATAGTAAAGTTTTTGAAATTTGTGAATAGAAACCAGATGATACGGTTGCCTTCTTGAGTGCTAAATTGAGTTGCCTGTTTATAAAGGAAATGTTTGTTTTTGTATTCAGTTATTCTGCTGACATGCTTTGTACAATACTGTTTTTTGTATTTTTTTTTTGCTTTTTCTAATTGTCTCAAAAATGTAGTCTGCAGTTGTTTAACCCCAGTAAATATGTGCATTTTTGCTCTGTTGTTCAAAAACCATGAAACTCTACCTTAGAATCATCAGTTAGAATGGATTGGTTTAAATTTTCTAAGTTAAAATTGTTGAAGTAACTTGACCACCTATCAAGTGGTACAAGAAATGATCATATTCCATGCTTAATATAAGTAAATAAATTGTTGTTTGCTATTCTATAGAACCCTTACATTATCTTTATAGAAGAGTTGCTTAAAATGTTTGTTTAAATTAATATTATAAAAAAAAAAAAAAACATTGAGAAGGGTTAGTACGGTTAATAAATTGCACACGGTAGCAATTTAAGAGCCTGAATATGTTTGCTTTAACTGTGTGTTTCTTATAGGAATTTACTTTCTTTGATTCACCGAATGATTGAATTTGTGGTGCGTGAAGGACCCATGTTTGAAGCCATGATAATGAACAGAGAAATAAATAACCCCATGTTCAGGTATTTTTTAAAAATTTCTTATGTAAAGGAAGAGTTTTTATTTCTAATATGTGTGTAATATATAATAAGTGTGTGTTTTTTTTTTTTGTTTTTTTTTTTTTTTTCATTCTGCATAGGTTTCTTTTTGAGAATCAAAGTCCTGCCCATGTTTACTATAGATGGAAGTTGTATACCATTTTGCAGGTATGTTAAAGAATTCCTAAAGAAAACATTGCATTTCTTGTTGATCTTTTTAACTATATAAGAAATCAAAATGAGGTTCTGATGAACCTTTTCATTATGGTAAGCTGTGGAATAGGTCAAAATGTAAGAAATGAAAATAATTTTTATTTAGAATTTTGTTTAGAAGATACTCCCGCCATATTTATTTTCAATCCTTGTTCAGTATTACATATAAAGTTTGACAAATTAAACAGATATTTTTGCAAATTATTTGATGGTTAATTTTCAACTTTGTCAGGCTGAGAATTGGGTAATAGTGTGCTTAAAAAGGACCCAAATAGTAATAAGGTAAACAATAGTTAATTAAATCATCAGTGTGTATATTGACTTGTTTTCTTTTATATATCAATTAAGGGTGACTCTCCGAATAAATGGAGGACAGAAGATTTTCGAATGTTCAAAAGTGGGTCATTGTGGAGGCCCCCACCTTTAAATCCATACTTGCATGGTACAGCAGATGAACAAGAGAAGGAAACTTTGGAAGAGCCGAGCAAGAAAGGTTCACTTAAAGAAGAGTTAGTATTCACCAAATTTTACTTTTAAATCTTAATTCATATTTCTTGGCACTTAAATTTAGCTTCAACTAGTGCTGGGCGGTATACCGGTTCTTACCGAAAACCATTTTTTATTTTTGTTATGATATGGATTTTTGTTATACCGCAACACCGGTTTAAATTGCCTAAACGACGTTCAGAATGTGACGCAGCGGGAAACTGTTCACGTGGGGACCTTTTTCACTGCTACACCGCTAATCACAGCGGTGTTGCACGGGGGCTCTTTTTCACTGCTACACCGCTAAATAGGTAGCGGTAGTGTAGGTATTGCACTCTGAAAATGGACAGAGAACATTCTGAAACTGAAGCTGTAGCAGACGATAAAGTTGAACATGATGACACAGAATAACTTTTGCCGAAAAATTAGGCAGACAGCACGCGTGCAATAAAGAAAGTCCGCTCAGAAGAACGTGCATTGAATTCTGCGTTCGTGTCTCCAACCACCGGATCACAAACCCAACATTTACACAATATTTAAGTTAAACCTGTGCGATACCCATTCATACATCCAGTTTTTTGGAGCCTCGTCACACCTGCCATAAAGGTCTCTACACTGAACGTACAACCTGGGGACCCCTTACTGCCAGGGAGCAGCACTACCGCCTCACTACCGTGTTTGATTAATACCTGCTTTAATGCATTTCATCATGAAAATGATATCAAGTATTTATCTTAGCATTCTAAATTTTTAGAGAGCAGGAATACCATGAAATGAAGGATTCTGTGCGGTGATTGCTGCCTCCTCTTAGTGCGGAGGAAGTCAGTTTAAGAAGCATAGTGATTAACAACTGGGTCGGGGAACACAACACAAAGCATTTAATGTGCTGCATTAACTTATGACGGGGTTTGAGAAAATCGAGTAAATTAAACATTGATTTTAGGATGAAGTTTAGTTTATGACATTCTACTTTAATTATGAAGTAAACTATGAAAATAAAGTGAAAATGTCAACTTTAATGTTGACATAAGCATCAAAATTAAAGGCTGAGTGACTTGTTTTTCTTGTCATACACATTTCATTGTATGTTGACCCTCTGTTAACCTATATATGACAAATAAACCTAAACCTAACCTTAAAGTGGAAATGTCGAGAATAAAGTCAGCATGTCGACTTTATTCTTGACATATACTGGTAGTTTGTTTTTGTTTGTCCCTCTTTACTGTATTTTTTTTTTCTTCACTGTAGCCCTAATGCACTTCCGTAGGGCTATACCGCAAATAGCATTATACAGTAAATGCAAGTTGCTGTTATTTTATTTATATATATATATATATATATATATATATATATATATATATATATATATATATATTATAATATATATATATATATATATATATATATATATATATAGCTTAGCTTGAAGCAAGGTCAATATTAATGCAGTTTGCCTAAATGATGGTACAGTTGGTAAGGATGTCATCACAAAGTTGCACTTGTTTTATTTTATTTTGGTGAATACTGTGTAATGCACCTAGTCTTGAAGTAATAGTGCAGCTATCAGTAATAATACTATTATTTATTTTATTGTTATTATTTATTAGTTTAAATATTATGCAGTTTATTGATGGTAAAGTTGTTGAAAAAGTCACTTTAACGTGTCAGTGGACAGAGATGGTTAACATTAACAAAGTGTAGTTGGTTCACAAAAAATATTTACTATTTATTACTTTTCTAAGACATGTTCAGTGCAATACAACTTTTGACAAGCACCTCTGGATGTTTTACAAAGTCTAAATGCTCTCTTTGGATGGTTGAAAATATGTTGTCAAAATCATAGTTTAAGTTTTTGCAAAATTTGTTTAATAAAAAGGTTCTATATTTTGACTGCAACTGTCATGCAATAGGATTCCTTCTCTTCATTAGTGTCACCCCCTTGAAAACTATCACTTTATGGGGCCATGCAAACCTGTATTAATACTTGTGTGCACATTAAAATGTTTTTTGTGCAATGTACAATTCTCATAACAGTGGAATAGGTTATTCTTAGCCAGTCTACTGCAGTAATTGCAGTGGAAAAATGTGGTTAACATTCACTCATGCATGGGGGAAAAAAATACCGTCCAATACCGGTGAAACCGGGATAATTTAGAAAAATACCGTGATATAGAATTTTGGTGATACCGCCCACCCCTAGCTTCAACAGACAGCTTCATCTTTCACCATTGATTGTATTTGCCTATAGGCTGGTTTAAGCAAAAAACAAAAAAAAAAACTACAAGTTAAATATTCAAATGTTCTGGTAATTGGAGGCCTTTTTAATAGGAACAGTAATGAAGGAGTAATGCAAATTAAACACAGTGTCACTAGCATTAGATCAGATTCATTTTATTGCCATTGTAAACTGCAAATGGACTAAAGGAATCTACACTTTTTCATTGAGTTTTTTTATTTCATTATACTGCACATGCAGTATAAAGTTTTTTTATTATAGTGAAACTCATTTTCCTCTTATTTGATGCTATGACTAGAATGGTAAAGCAGAGTTCTTCAGCATTGAAAACCATTGAGAAATTATGTATAATAGTATGGCTTATGTGTGTTAGTTTGGAGATTAGGGAGTCGTGTGACAAGAATATTCTAAAGACATTTAACTTCACAAAGGGTCCGGTAGACTACAGAGGCTTCGACCTTGATTTTTTTTTTTTTTTTTTTTTTTTTTTTTATAACTTTCCTTACTTCAGCTTCTATCTTCCTTACCTGATATTAGTCACTTTTTGATACATAATAAAAACTTAAGATCTAGTTACATAGCAGTAAATGACTTGATAGATAAACTTTAGCAAATCATATAGTAAATTGATGAAATTAATGAAAAAGGATCCTTAGCGCTGAATTTATCCTATTTTTAAATTTCATAATAGGTTACCTCTTTGCTTCCCTTTGCTGATTGCCAAGTTGCAATCTTGTTATGGTGGTGCAGTTAGTTTTCTCTCAATAGGACCAACAAATGCATGTGCAGCACACCATAATTTCAGGAAAGGCCTAGTCACCTTATTTTTCTGGTTGCAATTAGTGGATCTACTCATTTTGACACATTTTCACTCTTAAGATATATTTTCTTTGATTGAAAAATTGACAGCATAAACTTTGTAGTGTAAATAGCTGCAATTAATGTGTTTGAAATGCAATTCTATTGACCATATGATTTCTACCTTTCCAAATACCCTCTCATTTTAAATTCTTGTGCTGATTTGTCTAATCAAACATGGTCTACATGTACCTTATTTTAAAATGTGTTGGCTTTGAAACCTTCCAGCTTTGTACCCTTCACCTCTGGCTTGTTTTGCCCACTCTGCGCCATCATCTCTTTTCTCCAGTGGGAACTGGTGCAGGCTGGGTGTCAGTTGCTCTTATTGTGTGAAAATTGAGAAATGCAGTTCCTGGAGAGTTTATATAATGGTCTTGTCTACCTAAAATCGTGGGTGTTTGTATTAGGAATTTTTGTATTTTTTTCTTTATTACATTCTTTGTTGTATATTTTACGTAGCATATGGAGTAACATATACTTTGTGTATATGACAGTAAATCTGAACTGATTATGTTACGGTTTTTATCTAATTTTTAGTTTTTTGAAAAAACCAAGACCACTTCTGCATGGCTTCACTAAGTTCACAACGCTATTCAGCATTACCCACTTTCTGTATCATGTGTGGTGTATACCAAATGATGATAAATTTAAAGAAGAAATAAAAAGGTCACTTTAGTGACTATGCGATAGACCTAAACCACACTGAAAACAGAATGAAGTGCCATAAACCAATTATCAAATTTTATTGTGAATCCTGAGTTGTCCATGTTGAGGATATTAACAAAGAGCAGCCGAGGACGATGTTCTTTAAATGAACAAAAGTAATTTTTCTCTGTTTTAAAAACTTAAATTTTTTTCAAGTAATTTTTATGACCTTACTGAACACCACTTCTGGTGCTCTCGCATGTAATGGGGAAAACCTATGGCATCATTTGTGCCCATATTTGCCCACTGCTACAGATGATTTCTGTAGTCCATGACTGAAATAGCTGGAAATAACAGAGGCAGCAAATTACAGCTAAGCAGCAATACTAGATAATTTCAATAATGTAAGCAGGAGAGAATGTGTTCAAAGTAAAAACAATATATTAGGGGAAACTACACCCAGTGGTGAAAGGTTTTAAAGACAGAGAGAGAAGCAGGGAGGAGCACACAATTTGTCTTAAAATGGCTGAATATCATTAAAGTTTTCTTCCAAACTCCCCCCGTAAAATGATACGGAAATTGTGTTATACAATATTCATGCAATCTCAAGATACGGATCAATACTAGTTAACAGTCTGTGTTTAATCGGTGAATCTTTTCATGTGGCAAATTAATATATCATGACTGTGAAGAAATAATTTAATCTTGAATATTATATAACTTACCCTTTAAGTCTCTGTTATAATTCTGTTGTCGATGCTGAATGCTGGCCAGACCATGGTTCATATTGAGAGATACACTGTAAGAACAGAGTTTCTGTGGTCCAGTATTTCACTGTGGTGTACAAGGTCCAGATGCACATTGAATAGGCAAGAATTAATTTCTAAAGGCATGTTATTCTCTAGCTTTAGAGGTTCAGTGTTTGCATTATACATAATTTTGTGATTTTCAGCATCAATACTGATTTGGATGACAAACATACAGCATAAATTACAAATGCTACAAATTTTTCAGATTCATGTTCACGTAAGATCACTTGTCATATTTTAATCCCCAAATAGTTTTTTTGTTGTAAAAAGTAATATTCATTCCAAAGCCCATTTTTGTAAGTTGGGGGGCAAAGTCTTATTTGTTATAATTTAGTAGTTTGGGGCAAGTATTCCAATGCCATTTTGTATTTATTTTCCTATACATCATCTCCTTTTTGCTCTCTGAATCAGTTGTCTCATTTGTATAAGTTATGTTAAAGAACTTGTGTTTTGTCTATCTGGGTAAGATTGAGAAGGCGTAATTAGGGTTTTTGGATTGGATATGACAGCGTCAGGTAATGAGACCTCATATTAGGAGTGTATTATATACTCCATAATGCAGACAATAGCTTTGATGTACATATTTTAGTAATCCTAAATACAAGCTTAGAAGGGAATATTGTAGTCTTGAGGGAATTTAATTACCCACATATTAACTGGGCAAGTCTTACAAAGAGTGGAGTACAAAAACTGTAGTTTTTAGATGTAATCTAACTTTTTAATCACAGTATGTTAAAGCACCAATGAGACAGAGGCCTATCCTGATTTAGTATTCTGTTAATAGTCAAGGCAACAGTGATTGAACCATTAAGATCTAATGATCATAGTAGATATGAGTGTTTTGGCAGAGTACACTTTATAAAATAGTTCAATTTTAGTAGGGCACACTTTCAGCAGTGTTTCAAAGCTGCAGTAAGATAAACTGGATTAAGCTTTTATGTGAGGAGACAGTTGAGGAGAAGTGAAGTAGGTTTATGCAAGACACATTTGTTCCAAAATTTAGAAGCAGTTAAAACGCTAAAAAAAAAACTCCAGGCTGGATAAATAAGGAGCTAAAAAGGAAGTTATGAAGGGGGAAAAAAAAAAGATATATAAGGTGTACAAGACTAATAACTCGATCGCTAACCATACAGTATATGAGAGCAACGCTTAAAAAATATAATGGCTAAAGGACAGTTGGAGAGAAGTACTACAGATAAGACAAAAGGTGACCAAATGAGATTCATTAGTTTAGTAGTAAAAGATTTGTCAAGAAGGAGGTGAAGAGTATTAAGAACAGTGAAAGTAAACTACAATATACCAGCAATGAAATAGCAGCTGGGCTGATTCTAGTACTAAGAGGTGAGTGAGTTAAGAATTGAGATTGAAAACCTGAACCTTTTCAGCTTAAGGAAGCAAAGATTTAGAGGGGACGTAATTGAAGTGTTTAAATTATGAAAGGAATTAGCAAAGTAGGTCCCAGATGTAACTTTAAAATAAATGCTGTGACAAAAACATGGAAACATTGTTGGAAACTTGTTAAGGGCAGATGTTTTTCTTGACACAATGAACCATAGATATGTCAAACAAACTACCAAGTAGTATGTTGGAGAATGGGACTTTAGGGACCTTCAAATCTTGACTTATTTTATTTTGAACAGTCTAGGTTAACAAGTTGGAAGAGCTTATTGGGATAATTGGCCTGTACTTGTCACTCGTTTCCGAATGTTTTTATTGTTTAAAGAAACTGTTTCATCCAGTGTTTCATGGAACACCAAGTTCACCCTGAAGTACCCTAAATAGATTATTTGGTATTTTGTATCATCAAAACAGTGTTTGTTTAACTTGGCTTCTTTGAAAATTGTAACCTACTTTAATATTCTCCCTTCCTCTTATGTTTCAGGCAAAGGGACAAACTGGAAGAACTTCTACGTGGTCTAACACCTCGAAAAAATGATGTTGGTGACGCTATGGTTTTTTGTTTAAATCATGCTGAAGCTGCAGAAGAAATAGTTGAATGTATTGCAGAGTCTCTGTCTATCTTGAAAACTCCATTGCCAAAAAAGGTAACATTTACTACAGCCTTACTACACCATACTAAAATAGTATGTGATTGGATTCATACAGCAAAATTATAGTTAGAGAGGGAGCAAGAAAAGTGCAGAGAATCTAACAAGTGTATTGCATTTAATGCACAATGAACATCTCTGTATATATAGATTCCATAGTCTGTCTGTGTCTGTCCGCTTTTCATGAGAGCATTACTTAACAGACTTAGATCTGTATTTTTTTCTATATTTTGCTTGAACATTGATTAATTTCACAACTTCTCTCATTGTGCTGAGTATCAGTTTGTTTTGCGGCAGCGATTAATCAGCATGAATCGAAGAGAGAGGCTGCAGGCAAGGGGGAGGGGGGGGAAGACCTCATGAGTAGGAAGCCGGATGGGGCCATCCTTGCTCCTACATTGTATTGTATTCCTCTTGACTTCTGTCAGAGACAATGTGGTCTAGTGGGTCCACAGCTCATGTCAAAAGGCCAGTTTTTTAAAAATATATAATTGCCACACTCACGGCTTAGCGAGGGGGCATGGTGGTGTGTGGCCTAGCAGTTCATGGGGAATTTGTGATGCGGGCGAACCTCATTTAAGTGCAAAGGTGAGGAGTTGTCCGCATCCATAATTGTTCCCGGGAGCTGCTGATCCACTTCCCTGTAATATATAGAAGCATGAGGTGGCTAGCGGGGGAGAATGAAAAAAATGAGAAAAGGAAAGAAAGAGAAAGAGACGGAAGTTGCATTGAAGAAGGAGGCAAGAAGCAGAGAGGAGAGAGAGCCGGTGTGAGTGACAGGGAAGGAGAGCGAGTGAGCGAGAGCAGGCTCGATTGAGAGAAGGCAGGCAGCTGAGAGGTGAGCAACCCAAGTCTCAGTCTGGATTGGAGCCCGATGTAGCCAGGGATTAGAGGGCTACCAGACCAGAGTGGAAGGCACCTGCACCTGCAGGTAGGCAGCTCTCCTGTTGCGAAGCCCGATGGGAGAAGCAGGGGAGCCGCCAGGTAGAAAGAAGGCACCGTGCTTTGGATATTTTAAAGAGACTGCTTTATGCCATAGTTTTTTTTCTAATGGATTTTAACTTCCACTATTTCACTTCTGTTTTAATTGATTATTTATTTAAGGAAGATTTTGGAGACACTGCACTTGTTTATTTGGACACTGTTGTTTTTGTTTGCTGTTTTAAATAAAAGCACTTTTGCACCATCCCCTTGCTTCATTTGTTGTGCCTCACTGCCAAGCTCATCGGTGACATTACCAACGTTGTCGGGTTCAAGGGCTCCCAAAAGCAAGAAGGGAGCATGGGGCAGAACCCGCATCGTCACACACCATTCATACTTATTCTGCAAACGTCTTTCTCCCCTCTTGGGAACGTGTTACAACTAGATGTGATTCATTTAGTACTTTGCGATTAATAAGTACTTACAGCAACGTTAACGTCCTGAAAGTAAGACCTACCCCGAAAAATAAGCCCTAGCATGATTTTTCAAGATGCTCATAGCCCTAGTTACGATCCGGCGCAGGCGCCTTTGGATGAGTGATAACACCTACCGCTCCCGTATGTACACAGATGAATAGGAAATACCGGTATTTTGACCCCCTGACAAGATGAGTGCAAAAGAAAGAGCTATTCTGTCGAGTACAAGAAAGTAATTATGGAGGAGTCCCAGGGCAAAAATCTTACTGCTTTCTGCAAAGAGAAGAAGTTGGATATCCGAATGCACTATGAGCAGGCTACATGGACAAGAAGTGCTCATTTAAGGAAAGTTCTATTGCTAGACATGAGAGATTGGGGCCAGTTGTAAAGGAAATGGAGTCGCAAGAAATTCACAATGGAATTCATGATGTTCCAGAAGATGATGACATGACAGTATTTGAATAAATGTGGATTTTTGTTCAAGAATACTAGGGGGTTGTGCCCTGGCCCACCCCCCCGGGGCATGCTGCGTGCCAGCCACTTAACGTCTCTGCCGCTCGCGTTGTGAAGGGGGGGCTGAACGCATGCTACGCGGTCGGATCAGCTGCTGTCTTACTGCTGCCGAGCTGTGTCTTTTGCTTGTTGCGCTGCGTGTCAATCATTTAAAAGCCTGTGCAGCAGCTGTCCTTTTGTCTCACTGCCTTGTCTTGCGGGTCATTAAAGTTTCTCCAGGAAAATTGCATATCGTCGCCTTCTAAGATTTTTTTTTTTTTTATAATAGAGAGAAATGTAGATTTTTGTTCAAGAATAAATGTAGATTGCTGTTCATGGAAAAACAAGACATCCCGTGAAAATAAGCCCTAGCGCATCTTTTGGAGGATTAATTAATATAAGACCCTGTCTTATTTTCGGGGAAACATGGTAGTAATGAGTGATTATTATTATTTGAAGGCATTTGTATATCTTAACTATTTAGATCCATATCTTTTTCAGGAATATAGTCAAGTTATCTTGTTTACTAAAAAGATAAATATGAAAGTTTGTGACTGCCATATTGTCATACAGTATGTGTTGAATTTATCTGAAAATTGAAGACATGCTCAGGATCATTACCCTATTTACCATTTGGTTTTTGAATTTTTGTTGGTGTGCAGAAGTTGCACTTTAGAGCCTTAACATGCATTACATATTTCAATGGTCTATTTCTAAGACTGGGAAATTTTCTTAGCTGTTATTGTCAGAAGTTGTGTTTTTCAATTTGTTTCCATTACTTTAGTGGCAGGTTTACATTTTTCCCCAAGATAGCTATTTTTTCAAACCCCCCCCACCTTTTTTCTCCTCAGATTTTTCTTTTGTTGCCCTGAGCATGGGAAAGGCAGTCTCACAATTTTTAATTACTAAAATTTCTGGTATTGCTGCCTTTTTATTATGTTTACTATTTTTTTTTCAGATTGCACGCTTGTATTTGGTATCAGATGTTTTATATAATTCTTCTGCTAAAGTTGCCAATGCTTCATATTACCGGAAATTGTAAGTGGATACGTCTATATTTAGTTACAGAGAATGTAGATATCTAACTTTGCTTATCCACCTTTAAGACTGTATGATCACTTGAATGTTTTTTTTTTTTTATTTCCTGATAGCTTTGAAGCAAAATTATGCCAGATATTTGCAGACCTCAATGCAACGTATCGGTCAATACAAGGTCACCTCCAGTCAGAAAACTTTAAGGTACTGTGTATTTTTATATCCTCCTCCACATCCCTCACTTCTTTTATTTCATCTTAGAAAAGTACTCTTGAAACATTTATTGATGTTCTTTACTGTTACCCTGTCGTTGTAATTGTTAATGTTGAAACTTGTTTATGCTGGAGCACTATCAGATCCTCTTTGGCACTCTATTTGGATGAACTGGTTTTTAAGTGATGGATGGATGAATGGATTTTTGGTAATCATATAATATTTCTTATACAACTATCACTTTGCATGCATGTTTGTGTTTGACACAAAGTTTTGTGTGTAGATCACGTTGACTCCCATTCATATATGTTGTTTGTTTAACTGTGTTCTCTCACCCCTTTTTATCTTCTTGGACTGGGCTGAGGGGGTGGTAAGGGGGAGGTGTAAATTTTTTGATATCCGATTATTGAGAGCCTGTCTTAGTCAAGAAGAACAGGTGAGTCTTGTGTCAGCAAATGTTAAACAATTAAATTCATTTAAAATTCTACTTTTTTTGTTATATCTGATAGCAAAGAGTTATGTCGTGCTTCCGTGCATGGGAAGATTGGGCAGTTTATCCTGAGCCTTTTCTCATCAAACTTCAGAACATATTTCTTGGTCTGGTAAATCTTGTAGGTGACAAGGACACCATTGCCAATCCTGTAGCTGCTGCAATTTTGGAGGTAAAAGAAATAACCTAAATTTAATAATAATTTTGGGGGTCTTTTTTTTTTTTTTTTGCGCCTTGATTTCAGATAACAGATTGGTAAACAATGGATGGTTTTGAAATGATTAAGAACTTAATTATTACTTAGGCAGGAAAATAATACTTTAAGCTATTATCAAAATCACCACTTTTGTTAATGTTTATGTAAAATAACTACGTTTAACAGATAACGATTTTTTCACCATTAATCAGAAAAGGCCATTGTGTGATATTAACTTCACTCAAAAGTAGTGATGTTGTCAAAAAATAGTATTCTAACAAAATCAGTTGTCTGACCATATTGCCAACTGTTGAAAATACAGGCAATTTTTTCCCCCTAACTGAGCAAGCATAATGACTTTGTCCTTAGTGTGACACACAACCCTGCTTGAATATTCTGTATACAGTGGAACCTCGGGTCACGATTGAAATTCGTTCCAAAACTCTGGTCGTAACCTGATTTGGTCGTGACCCGAAGTAATTTCCCCCATAGGATTTTACGTAAATACAATTAATCCGTTCCAGACCGTACAAACTGTATGTAAATATATTTTTTTTAAGATTTTTAAGAACAAATATAGTTAATTACACCATAGAATGCACAGCGTAATAGTAAACTAAATGTAAAAACATTGAGTAACACTGAGAAAACCTTGAACAACAGAGAAAACTAATATTGCAAGACTTTGCACTATAGCGCTACGAACCACTCGCTAAAAACACTTTAAAATGAGTTTTAAGCACAGGGAAAAAAATGAATGTTTGAAAAATCCATAATTTAATAAACAACCAAGAAAAGTAACATTGCAACAATGCACGCTACGAACCAATCGCTGTAAACAGAAGTGAAGTGGAGGTTAAAATCCAATAGAAAAAAGTCTTCATTAAATAAAATGAGGTTAAAACAATGCTCGAATCAGTTTCTTTAAAAACAAGCCCGGTGCATTCTTTAACTGCCTTCTCGGCCTTATGTGGCCAGCTCTCTTTCTGTCTCGCTCGCTCGATCGCTCGCGCGCTCTCTCGTGCGCTCTCTTGCTCGCTCGCTGTACAGGGAATGCACAGGAAGAGACTGAACACGTGCGGAAATCATCGGCGCGCACAAACCGAAAGGGAAACTGGCTTATTTGTATACCGAGTGTATGGTCGTGAACAGATGCAAAAGTTTGGCAGACGTTTTGGTTGTAACCCGATTTGTACGTGTTCAGAGACGTTCATGAACCAAGGTTCCACTGGCAGCTGGAACTTTGAGTAATAGCGTGCTGTGTTCAAGAGATTAAGTAATGTTTCTGCAATGGAAAGAAACTTTGAGCAACAAAACAGAACAAGTCGCAGAATTACATTAAATGTGTATGAGAAATGAAATACTTCTCATTATTTAGTTACATGAATCACCAGAATTAAATTCATTTTTACAATGTTAAATTAACAAGTAGATTGTATAAAGGGCTACTGTTTTCATATCTACACTTTAAGTGTTAATTTAACGTTTACGTTTTTGCTGTGCACAAAAACCAAGGCACTCTTTTTAACATATTTGATGTACAGGCAGCAGTTAATGTTCGCACATATGCATCTGCTTCATGGTATTGCTTCCTGCATCCTAATTCCACACAGTTTTAGGGTGAAAAAAAGTCACTGCGATATCTTTAAACCTACATTTTTCATTTTTATAATGTTTTGAGGGGGATGACTACAAACAGTAAAAATTCCAATGAACTCTTCCATAGCTTTTCTGTTTTATTTGAAAAAGTGTGTAATTTTTTTGATTTGTCAGAATTACCAGTGTTATGGTTTTGATTCTAACAATTTATAAGCATATTTGTCAGACACTCAACACGTTAGAGCAGGCTGTAGCTAGTCTAACAGCTTGAAAACTCCTGGCAAAAATCATTATTAGAAACATTTCCTGATCATCGATGTGTAAAAAGGTGTTGACGTGAAGCATAGATACAAAGAAGAAAAGAAAGGAGAAAATAAAAGCTTTTGGCTTTTTTGTTTAGAAGTTGCTGATAACAAATCATGGACCTGTACAACCTAAAATGCAGCCTTTAACACTAGAATTACCAAAGCCTACAAAAAAACTTGTAAACCTGGCCCACCTTAAATCCCTTCGCACCTCTCCATCAGCGTCTTTTGTCTTGTAAATGTGCCGATCAAGACAAGCAGCAAGCAGCCTACTTTTCAATCCCCAAAGTTGTCCCAGTTCTAGCCTTGATTATCTGGGAGTCAGGTACATAGAGTTGTATAGGGAAATAATAAATTATTTGGAACACATGCATTTTAATGTGTGAAGCCTGAAGTCCAAAGATCAAATTAACACTTTCACAAAAGGTTCAAGGATGATACAACAGCTTCGGTGGCCCAGCAGTAAGAATTGCAGACCTGTAAGAGTCCCCCAGTTTCATCCTGACTGCCTCGTATATTTACCGTTTTGAGTAGTGAGCTGCTCTTATTGTTATTATACAATAAAAACATACTTTTGGTTTGCGTCTGTAACATCCGGTGTAAATGTATAGTACTTGTAAAAGTTTGTTTTGTTCCCCCCAAACCCCCCCCACTTTTATTCTCTCAGTCACGATCACGAAACATGACTATGCACCTTATAGTCCATGATGTCAAAGCTGCACTGACAAAAAACAGACATAGGTATATAAATATTTGGAATTATTCATTTTATGATTTGTATAGTACATTTCGGAAAACATTGTGGCACGGATGCAAATTATTCATATTATTCATATTCATTCACATGCCATCTTGTGGTTGTCTTGCTATTTTTCCCCGGATCTTGCCCAGTCTCTACATTTTGATGCATGGTGGTATTTCTTTTGTACTCCAGGACATGCAGAGGAAAGAACAGTACAAAGAGGTCAGTTCTGCGCAATATACAATCATCAAATTCAAATGTTAACAGTTCCCAGTTAGGGGTGTGTGGGGTTATTGGATGGAATAGTAGGCTGCTTGTCTTGTTTGGTACATTTACAAGACAAAAGGCACTAACGGAGAGGTGTGAAGGGATTTAAGTTGGACCGGGTTTACAAGTTATTTCGTAGGTATTTGTAATTCTAGTGTTAATACATAATCTGGGAATCAATCATTGCAGAGAGAATGAGAATTGTGTTTACAAATACTTAGATAACCCGCATCCTTTTCTAATGCACACACCCCTCCAATTAACTGTTTAAAAAAAAAAAAAAAAAAAAAAACTTATAACTCACAGGTTAAATTCAGAATAAAACAATACTTCAGTTTATTCAATATTGAATTATTGTTAATACTAAATAAGAAAAGTTTAGTTTCAAGCTTATTCTATTTTTCATGTTTCCTCTGTTTTATATAAATATTTAATTTTTGTTTTAGATTCCAGATGTTGTAGAAGACATTGACGGAGCACCAATTGAAGATGAACTTGATGGTGCACCTCTTGATGATGTCGACGGTATTCCTATAGATGGATCAGCTATTGATGGAGCACCCATTGATGATTTAGATGGGATTCCCATAAAATCAATAGATGATGACCTGGATGGTGTACCATGTTAGTTCTGATTTATTTTTATCTTATTTTTACTGAAAGTTTTGAAATGTCTTGAGTAACATAACAAACAGCTGATATGTTTTAGAAACATAAGTCATTACACGGATCAATAGAAAAAAAAATGAAAACATTAATTGACTAATTTTTAAAAATGTTATTATTTTGGAAGTGAGAAATCTATTTGGCTAACCTTTGTGTAAACAAAGAGAGAATTAAAATGCTCTTATTGTTTTTGTTGTTTTAAAACCTAATTTAGTAATGGAGTTGCCTGGGCAAACTAAGGAACCTGCATTTAAAATGGCCCCCTCTAAGTGGGAAGCAGTGGATGAATCAGAGCTTGAATCTCAAGGTAAGATTTTTCATGTCCCAGGATTATTCTTTATCGCAATTTTTTCAATAAGTATTTTTATTTTAAGGAGAGGTTTAAAGTGTATATATAGATGTACACATTAAAGCATACAAATGGCTTATTTTGAAAAGCTTTTTTTTTTTTTTTTTTTTTTTTGCGGTTTTAATGGATAAAGAAGGCAAGTATTTGTCATACTACTGTTACTGCATTTATGGCCCACCCAGCCTATAAGATCAGGATTCAATACCATTGTTTGCATTCAGGTTTTTTTTTTAATTATGCTTTCGATATACAAGTGGTTTATGGGATTTGCTCAGGTTCTCACAGTGCATCAAAGAGGAATTTAACTGGTGTAATCTTGTTGTTTGAAAGTCCCAGTGCCACAGGCATTACGTCATACTTACCAGTAATTTCCTGTAGTACTTAAGGTGTCTTGTTCCTTTTCCATTGCAGCTGTTACAACATCAAAGTGGGAAGTATTTGACCAGCCTGAAGAGTCTGAAGAAGAGCAAAAAAAGTATGTTATTAGATTACTCTCATATTTATCTTATAAATGTTTGATTATTATGTGTTCTATACTAGGTGTTGGTTTCCTGGTAATTTTTGTGTTTAGAGTTTTCAGTGCTCTTCACCTCTGAAGAATAATAATTATCAATAAAAATGATGTGATTTAGAACTTGTAGACTGATTATTTAATCATATAAAATGTAGTCTGAAGCAAGAGGTATAGTCTCCACATTTGGAGAAAACCATGTCTGAATTTTGCTTAAACCTGGGTGGAAACAATTAGACAACTGACTGTGTGTCACATTTCTTAACAAATGCAATGCCTCATGAAGGTGGCACCAAAGTAGTGGCAGTTATTTTTAACTGCAAAGAGCAGTGGTGCTATTGTTAACTTGGTCCAATGGAGAGCAAGCTTCTGATTTAAGTTAACCATCTGTTGTCAGTGTCCTGGGGAAAAAAAACTGTTAAACATATAAATGTGTGTTGTGTGTGTGCAGAAAGCACATTGCACATGTTAAAAATAAACCTAACCTGTTGCAAGGGAAAAATCTTTGGTATTTGAAGACATCAATAGACAAGTGGTAAATTGTTCAGTTAAAAGGACATTGTAGGAGTCAATGTAGTGTTGAAAAAATTATAGTCTTGAAAATATGAACAGCAAAATATGCATTTGAAGTAAACAGACGCACAGTTGAAGTACTGCTGTTAAGAGAGCTTATAAGAAGCAGCAACAGAAGATGCATATTTCAGTACCTGTGGCATTGTATTGTTTATTCATACCCCACAATATTTATCTAAACTCTATTTGCTGTTATGCCATATATTGATGCAATAGTCTGAATGACAGAAAAATATCACAGCAGACCGAAGTACTTCTTGAACATGGAGCCGAGTAACGTGTGTGTGTTCTCTGTTGCAGCGCACATTGCAATGTACAAATTAGTTACTAGTCTTCATTTAGCTTGTGCTACTGATATCCTGAATTGATAGACAATTTTATCTTATTTTCTCTCGGCATATTCATATTGTTCAGTTTCTTTTTGTCTCTTCCTGAAACCCTGGTTCTCTAAACTTCATGAATTGGGGAGGATGTTTTTATGAAGAAGCCGTATGGGTGTAGCCTTTGTGGGTGCAGAATTTCACCACTGTCCACTACAAACTATTAATGGGTTGTCCCCTAGATGTGTATTCTCGTTTGAGAATTAAGTATGGACTCACAAGACTATATAAAATGAGACTAGAAACAGAATTTAGCATCAGCAGGGATTACAGTGATATGTTGAAAGAGCAGCAGTTGAGGACTCTACAACAAATACAAAGATTTAATTGGAATGTTGGTACTTCACTGACATATACAAAAAGACTAAGTTTGTTTTTATTGGAATGTTTATCATGTAAAGTTAAAGTAAAAATCTCTCAACAGGGAGGAAGAGGAAAGTGAAGATGAAGAGGATACAAGAAGTTCACATTCGGAAGACCAACAGCTTTATTCAAATCCTATTAAAGATGACTTGTCTGAATCTAAATCTGTCAAGTATTCAGAAATGAGTGAGGAAAAGCGGGCAAAGCTGCGAGAAATTGAAGTATGTATACTTAGGAAAATCATGAATTTCACTATCAGTAAATTTAATAAATGAGAAAGTATCATTTAATGTCTAAATTATGTAAAATTTACTGTGCTCTGAAAAATTTCTTTATATAACAATACTCTGCAGAATGTTCAGTTTCTTTAATTACTGTTATGGACAGGATTATTAACGTAAATATCATTCTCAGCTGTTTCTGACCATGAAATGTTTGCTTTATAGAGTGTTTCGTTTTCATTACCAGTTTTTCAAAATGTTTCTTTCTAGTTGAAAGTTATGAAGTTCCAGGATGAATTAGAATCTGGAAAAAGACCAAAAAAACCTGGACAGAGTATTCAAGAACAAATAGAACACTACCGGTGACAAGCTATTGCAAAGGGTTTTGTGAACAGGTTTCAGAGAAATTTGTTTTGTTGTTTTCTGTATCCTTTTTTAGTGCATTTTATTTCTGTCTTCTGAACTGTAATGATAAGTTAAAAGGCAAAGTGAATAGCATACTAACCTCTTTACCAAATATGTTTTCACCATGCCAGAGAGCAATCATGTGATTTAAAATAATATTCATTATCAGTTGTTTCAAACAGCAGTTTCTTGCTCCTTTCAAGTGTTTTTTTACTTAAATCTATGAATGAATTAATGAGCACATTTTAAAAGTAAGGTAATGTTTTTCATTTTTCTGACTTGTTTTTACAATTGTGGTCAGAAGATGGTGCTAGTAGTTTAAGATGAATAAGTGTAAAATATTAAATTTGTCTTAATTTTTTAATTT
This sequence comes from Erpetoichthys calabaricus, assembly GCF_900747795.2. Lineage (NCBI taxonomy): Eukaryota > Metazoa > Chordata > Cladistia > Polypteriformes > Polypteridae > Erpetoichthys > Erpetoichthys calabaricus. Next base: position 154,788,616 of record NC_041395.2, read on the forward strand.
TGCTTCTAAAGCAAAAATATGTGAACTGAACCATGCTTTAAAATGGACAGTACATTAAATCTCATGAGACTGTTATTAAAAAGACTAATTAGGTGAATATAAGTTGCACTGTTCAAACACTAGCACTACTTTTAAAAAGCAATTAAGGAAAATAATGTCTTCAGTTAAATCATTCAGGCTTAATTTTGCATTGTGCTAGTAAAGTGGTTTACAGAGCATGATAGATTTATAACACTATATTCTAACCAAATACCGTGTGGCTGATGGTCACATAGTGAAGTTATGTTCTTTCATTTTCAGGAAAAAGAAAAGGAAATGGAGAGAGAAAAAGATCGGGACAAAAAAGACAAAGACAAAATAGAGCCTCGTTCTAAAGAAAAGAAGGAAAAAGATGAAACACCAACACGAAAGGAAAGGTTAGCTACTCTGAAATTGAACAATTGACAAACAACCCCCACCCAGCATTTTTATATCTCAAGTGTAGATAGGCTGTAGTTTTGCATGAGGCTATATGATTTGAGACCCTCAAACCGTGTAAAGTTGGGGCCAGCCATTTAATTTTCCCTCTGGCGTGTGACAGAATGAGACCTATTGATTATAATCCGTTTATAACAGGGGTGCCCAATGCGTCGATCGCGATCGACCGGTAGATCGGAAAGGAGTGCAGGTAGATCGTGTTGCATTCAAAAAAATTTTTTTTAAACGTTAGTCTATCATATATCCTCTCTATGCCATCGTTCTGGGTGAGTCACTCGATCATTAAGCATAAGAAGTCCTTCCAAGATGGAGAGATGATAAAAGAGGCCTTCTTTGAGACAGAGGGCTAGGGAGAAATTCCTGCTGAGATTTCAAATCCCCTGGCCGGAGAAAATGGAGTTTCTCCTTGTCATTAAACATGCAGAATACAAGCAACTTAATAACTCTCAATGGCCGCTAGACTTGGCATTTTTTTCTAATCTGACCAACATGTTGAATGAGCTTAATTTACAGCTACAAGGAAAGAGAACCCCATGGTCAATATGATTAGTTCAGTTAATGCTTTCAAACGAAAAATGCGACATCTGTCCTCAAAGCTGCAGCGTCTTGATTTGGGGAACATCCAAACCTCGCATCAGAGCTGGAGATGCAATGGAAGGCATGTGCGCAACTTGACAGCATATTTACACAGAGCAGATTGAAATTGCCCGTCAGACTTTGACAGATGGTTTCAAGACTCATCTTTACTTGAGCAAATCGCTACATTTAAGTGCTATCCATCTTAGGGAAGATGTTGAAGGTGATTCACCCGCATCAAAAATTGTAACACTGTTTCACACCTAAAACTCCTCTACAGTGCAGGATGAGATTATGACACTACAGGATGACATTCAGCTGAAGTCTGGGGCTCTTGGACAGTTTTGGAACTTACTCACAGAGGAAAAGTACCCAAACATGAGGAAATGTGCTACCTCCTTGACTGCATTATTCGGCTCTACTTACTTCTATGCGAGTCAGCCTTTTCCTACATAAAGATTATTAAATCCAAATACTGTAGTGACCCATAAATGTATTGAATTGTTATTGTGCCATAAAGGTTATTCAGTTATGCAAGGTACGACAACATATATTTAATGAATAAAGTATACTCAGTGTGTGTGTGTATATGTGTGTATATATATATATATATATATATATATATATATATATATATATATATATATAATATTTGGGCGGCACGGTGGCGCAGTGGGTAGCGCTGCTGCCTCGCAGTTGGGAGATCTGGGGACCTGGGTTCGCTTCCCGGGTCCTCCCTGCGTGGAGTTTGCATGTTCTCCCCGTGTCTGCGTGGGTTTCCTCCGGGCGCTCCGGTTTCCTCCCACAGTCCAAAGACATGCAGGTTAGGTGGATTGGCGATTCTAAATTGGCCCTAGTGTGTGCTTGGTGTGTGGGTGTGTTTTGTGTGTGTCCCTGCGGTGGGTTGGCACCCTGCCCAGGATTGGTTCCTGCCTTGTGCCCTGTGTTGGCTGGGATTGGCTCCAGCAGACCCCCCGTGACCCTGTGTTCGGATTCAGCGGGTTGGAAAATGGATGGATGGATGGGTATAATATTTTTTTTTTTTTTTTAAATGAAGGTAGTTCATTTCGACCTGGTCATTTTAAAAGCAGCTCGCAAGCCGAAAAACTCTGGTTTGTAACATAGAGCTGAAAGCATCAACCTTGCTTTTTGTAGGCTTTGCCCATGGAGTGGTAAAACAACAGTGTTCTTTTCTGTACTATTTAGCAAGATGCATCACTGACACACTTGTATGAAATATTAGAATTTTCTTTAATTTTTTAATTTAGGACTGTTTCATCAGTTTTTGATAATTGTGTGTATCAGTGCTTTGTGGCACACTTTAGTGTGAGAATGAAAACAGGCTGTTAGATTTTTTTTTTTTTATAAAAGAATGTTAGATCTACATTTACGTTGAGCATTTGGCTGTGTTTATTGCTAAAAGGAAGAAACTACTTAATATGAAATGTGCATTTTAAAATGAAGTGTCCTGGCACAATGCAACCTAGATATATTAAGTCCTTATTGAACTTGTGTATATTATATTTGAACATGTGTTACATTTTGAATTGCAGAGTTGAACTGAATGTTAAATTTTTTTCTGTCACTGTTCTGTTACTAAGGACATGGTATTCAATGTTTTATGCAAATGGTCATTTTGTCTCCAGACATTCTTTAAAACAGAGAAGCCAGCTGATTTTCATGCTGTTTTATGAGTTGAAAGGAGTACGTCATGGTGTTGGAAAGTGGCAACATTATATAGGTGCTGGTCATAAAATTAGAATTATCATGATAAAGTTGATTTATTTCAGTAATTCTATTCAAAAAGTGAAACTTGTATATTAGATTCATTCATTACACACAGACTGATGTATTTCAAATGTTTATTTCTTTTAATGTTGATGATTATAATGACAACTAATGAAAGTCCCAAATTCAGTATCTCAGAAAGTTAGGAATTAGAAAATAAGACCAATGCAAAAAAAGGATTTTTAGAAATGTTGGCCAACTGAAAGGTATGAACATGAAAAGTATGAGCATCTACAGGACTCAATATTAGTTGGGGCTCCTTTGGCCTGGATTACTGTAGCAATGCGGCGTGGCAAGGAGTCGATCAGTCTGTGGCACTGCTCAGGTGTTATGAGAGCCCATGTTGCTCTGATAGTGGCCTTCATCTCTTTTGAATTATTGGGTCTGGCGTATTGCATCTTCCTCTTCACAATACCCCATAGATTTTCTATGGGGTTAAGGTCAGGCGAGTTTGCTGGCCCAATCAAGAACACGGATACCATGGTCCTTAAACCCAGGTACTGGTAGCTTTGGCACTGTGTGCAGGTGCCAGGTCCTGTTGGAAAATTGAAATCTTGCATCTCCATAAAGTTCGTCAGCAGCAGGAAGCATGAAGTGCTCTAAAACTTCCTGGTAGACGGCTGTGTTGACCTTGGACCTCAGAAAACACAATGGACCAACACCAGCAGATGACATGGCACCCCAAACCATCACTGACTGTGGAAACTTTACACTGGACCTCACGCAACGTGGATTCTGTGCCTCTCCTCTCTTCCTCCAGACTCTGGGACCTTGATTTCCAAAGGAAATGCAAAGTTTACTTTCATCAGAGAACATAACTTTGGACCACTCAGCAGAGTCAGGTCCTTTTTGTCTTTAGCCCAGGCGAGACGCTTCTGACGCTGTCTCTTGTTCAAGAAGTGGCTTGACACAAGGAATGTGACGGCTGAATCCCATGTCTTGCATACGTCTGTGCGTGGTGGTTCTTGAAGCACTGACTCCAGCTGCAGTCCACTCTTTGTGAATCTCCCCCCACACTAGCATGGAGAGTCGCTTGCGTACTGAAGAGTCTATAGCTGCAGGTGGAAGCTGCCATCACTGTACTTTGTATATAAGAGCCAGATTGAATATTATTTACCTATTTGTCCTGATTTATTTACTTACTTCCTACAGCTTAAAGTCACAAGTAGACTGCAGAGCTTCCGTGTACACATACAAAGTATAGCGACGGCAAAAGTGCAACGTGCATTCTTTCCCCGATGTAGAAACCGTCGTCATCATCTGAGTTCACCTCTGTTATAGCACGTCTTTATGTGAAAACAGCAGTGTCACATGGGGGGGTGAGATCGTGAACGTGCCGGAGAGAATAAAACTGAATAAAAAAGAACCCAAAGCTAACCTTTACAGGTATCATAAATTTACACAGGCTGTTACAGACTCAAATCAAATGTATGTTTGTATTCTAAGATAGTAAGAATGAGAGCAGCTCACTTCTCAAAACGGATTTGGTCCGGGGTCGAACCCGTGAAGTTTGGATTACCAATCACAGTTGTTACCATTTGCGCCACCGAAGTGATCGTATCAACGGGGTGTTTATTTGATATTTGAACTTCAGGCTTCACACATTAAACACATCATGTCTACATTTTGTCAATTATTACTAAAACATGAAAAACGTTGTTTTAACAATGTGTTTGTTGTAGGACACGGAACACGCATGAAATGCATGTGTTCCAAATAACCATATAGTATTTATAAAAGGTGTCATTTTGCTTGACTTCTCACTCTATACAACTCTAAGAAACTGACAACACAGGTAAACAGACTTGAGCTGAGAAAACTGTGCGGTGGTGGGGGGATGTGATAGTAGGCTGCTTATCGACACATTTACAGGACAAACGACACTGATGGAGAGCGTGTGAAGCGATTAAGGTGGGACGGATCTACGAGTTTTTTCGTAGGCTTTGGTTGCTAGTTAACACTAGAATTACCAAACAGAAATGCGATGCAAAGTGACTGAAACTCCAACCAATTTTACTTAAATCCATTTCTTATTGAAAGCTGATTCTTGTTAATTAAACCTTTTGCCATGGCTTATTGATGCTCTCATTCTGCCACAGCAGGCACCATTAAAATGTTACGTGGACCAGAGTAGATTGGTATTTCTAAGAACTTCACCTTTCTTTAGTTTTTATTATTATATAATGGACATTGGTTAGATGGTCATCAGTTGGCTCACTGTTCTTCTTAATATTGTTTATTTTTAATCTAATTAAAAGAAACAGAGGCAGAGTCTTAAAAAACCAACTCAATTAAAATGAAGGTGGATGGAGTTGATTAGCATTAAAATTGATCACTAATTAAGAAAATGACTGGAATGAAAACCTGCAGCTACTGTAGTCCTAAGTTGGAGACCCAACAACACCACAATAATATATTTTTTGTTTTAATTACTGTCTGTAAGCTGTTATAAGATTGATTGCATGTTTTACCTGTTTGTTTTTGCCTATACAACCTGATCTTGTGAAAATTTATATCAGGAAATGTTCAGTGAACCTGGTGACTCAACTTCAATCAGTCTGTTATAGTTGCCTTTCAATCGACTCTCACATTTAAAAAGTTACTGTGTATATTTTTATGTTTTGATTTTTAATTGTTTATTACACTGGCCCGACAATAGTTTTTATTATTAAAGTTATACTGCAAAGTAAATGTTGATGCGTTATTCAACTGGCACCTGGTCAATTCAAATGTCAGGCAGAATTTGAAGATTTTTTTTTTCTGTAAATATTGGCAAAAGAATTAGTCCTGAAGAGTTATCTGGAAGGGAAATATCTGGAAATATGTTCTGTAGACAGCAAAAGCTTTCAAATTTGCACAAGCTACTTTTTCCATGTTCTCCTAAAGCCAATAACTGTGGACGATAGTATCAACTCCAAGTGGTGGTGTTTAAATTTCTCAGAATATATCCGATGGCTTTAGCACAGTTTACGGAATCATTTTAGTTTGTTTCAGTGCACTATGATAAGTTCCTGTAATGTGTATTGATCTGGTTTAATAGCACATAGAGACTGAAGAGCTTTTCATGGATATTGTAGTGGAAGACAATATAGTTTTAAAATCTACAGGGTTATTGCATTTTTAAAATCATTATATTTTACTCAAGGGTGGCACGGTGGCGCAGTGGTAGTGCTGCTGCCTCGCAGTTGGGACACCTGGGGACCTGGGTTCAATTCCCGGGTCCTCCCTGCGTGGAGTTTGCATGTTCTCCCCCCGTGTCTGCGTGGTTTCCCTCCGGGCGCTCCGGTTTCCTCCCACATTCCAAAGACATGCAGGTTAGGTGGATTGGCGATTCTAAATTGGCCCTAGTGTGTGCTTGGTGTATGGGTGTGTTTGTGTGTGTCCTGTGGTGGGTTGGCACCCTGCCCGGGGATTGGTTCCTGCCTTGTGCCCTGTGTTGGCTGGGATTGGCTCCAGCAGACCCCCGTGACCCTGTGTTCGGGTTCAGTGGGTTGGAAAATGATGGATGGATGGATGGATATTTTACTCAAAGAGGTTACTAACGCTCTAATAACCATTTAATTTCTTCCTTTAACCTTTTTTTTTTTTCGGCCAACTATAAATTAGTCCAGTTGTAGAGCATATATTATTAGAGCTACCCATGAATGGACTACTGTCTTTGTGATATAAGAAGTCTTCCATATCCCATTAAGGATATTTTACTGATTACAGTCTGTAGAGCTAAAACTTAAAAAGTTTTTTTAAAGCCATTTTCCTAAAGGAAAGCTCCTCCGCATAAAGATATGAAATATGGAGAACTGAGTCTTATCTCGCCTTCTCTTGCTCTGACCATGTTTCCCCTAAACAAGCCAGAAAGAGACCCTCAGAAATGTGAGATATGATAGATTTCTTAAATGCCAATTACTGATTTGTACATATCAATCTTCTGCTGCCTCCAGAATTACGGTTTGCATGTTTTTTTTTTTCATTTTTAAATGATAACTCTTGTTGATTTCATTATTTTGCCCTTTTCTCTGTGCAGTTTTTCCCCTTCAATTGTATCTTATTAATGACAATTAAAAATGTGCAGAGTAATCACGTTGGCAAACACCACTGAAAAATCAAAGGCTGCAAGTACTTTAGCATCAGACCCACTAATTGATAAATAATGGATTAATTAAACAATTAGAACACCTAGAAAAGTAGAATGAAAATCAAGATGAAAATACTGTTAAAAAGAAAAAAAACACATTATTCCCATATACAGTAACTGCTTGGTACATTTTAATTTTATTTAGTATACCAAACTTAGTTTTCTAATTTTTATATTGTTCCCAAAACACAGAACTTCGGAAATAACACATCACTATAATTAGCCCAGGAGTCCAATTAAAAACAGAAGCTGGTTGGAACAAAAACCTGCAGCCACAGTGTGCCCCCAGGACCAGAGGTTTAACAATGAAGACCGCCAACTGCGTCTTTACATGCCTAAATTTGTAAGATTTTAATCGTGACTACTGTACTTCAGTGCATTGCTAAAGACTGCATTTTGCATTAATTGACCTGCATAGTACAGAGTTGAACAAAAGCATGTTGCTTATCTTCGCCTGTTTTGTTCAATCTTCACATTTATAAATATAATTTGTTCATGTAATTATCATAAGTTAATGCTTTGTGAGCAGTATTTTCATTACAGCTTTGTTCATTTCCCGCAAGAAGGTTGATCTGATTTTTTTTTTTTTTTTTTCTTTTCCTTTCACAATCATTTGGCTCTTACAAAAATAAAGGAAACAACTGTTCTTCTTCCGATAAATTAGTCCTGTAATTTCGCCCTAGCAAGAAAGAAAAGGTTTGTGCAGTAGAATTTAAAGTGGAATTAACTGAGATATGTTCTTTCTTTATTTATTTTATTATGAATTTTTTAATTTATTTTCAGGAGTTTTTGGTTCCAAAACATCCAACTGTTAAGTTATGTGAGAGTGTTTTTGCTGCTTTTGAATGCTAGTATATTAAAGTGACATATCTTCAGTACAGTTTCTGACTATATCTATTTTGTCTCTTCTTGCATCACTTAAATGTTTATTTAAATTTTCATTGTCCTATCAAAATGCACATAAAATTGTTTGTACATATTTTAGAAAACGTCGGCACAGTGGTTCTGTAAGTCCTGCACGCAGCGGTAGGAGAGGAAAGTCCCCATCTCCCACGGTCTGAGCGCTCCGAGAGATCACATGTAAAAGAAAATTCTCGATCCAGATCTTCCCATAAAGATTCTCCTAGAGATACCAGCAAAAAATCAAAAAGGTAAAATTGTTCAGCTTCTTTAAATTAAACCAATGTTTGGACTTTTTGGGTTAGTTTTAGATGTGTCTACCTTTTTTCTCAATTTTTTTTTTCTTTTTTTTATGGATTTTAATTAAAAGCAAATGACAATCCATATAATCAAACTTAAAACAGCATTCAAGCCCCCACCCAAAAGAAAGAGAGGAGAGCCAGCCAACAAAGCAAATCTTTGAAAGCAGCAAGGAAGAAATAGTATCATTTTCCCTGATATAGAAGCTTATTCTAGAATGTTATCGATTTGGTTCCTGCCATATTTTTAACACTAGAATTAGCATTAGCACTCAGTGCGGCTTTAACATCATGGACCAGAAGGTGCAAACTAGTTCAGTGTGAGCAGGAACACTCAAGAATAAAACTGAATTAAAAAAAAAAAAAATTCACATCCACAATCATTCATAGTCACGCACACCACTCACACCCATGTCCACAGTTTTCCCAGACTCGTTCATGCACAAGATCTCACACTGTTTTCAAAATAAAGAGCTGGTATAACTAAACAAGTTTGTTATACCACATCTTTATCTTAAAACAGCATCAGATCGGGGGGTTGTGGGAGTGTGGACGTGACTGAGAGAATAAAACTGAAAAAAACACAACTTTTACAAGTTCTATAAATTTACACTGGCTGTTACAGATGCACATCAAATGTATGTTTTTATTGTATAATATTAACAATAAGAGCTGCTCACTACTCTAAAACGGTAAATTTGAGAGGCAGCAAAGTGTCGAACCAGTGACCTCTTGATTACAAGTCAGCAATTCTTACCTCTGCACCACACAAGCTATCGTATTAATAGCCTACCCTAACCTGCTTTCTTTTACTTCGGTTATATTCTTGAATAAAAGCGCACTTGTTTTGTTATACATGTACCTTTTGTGAAAGTGTTTATTTTGATATTTGGACTTCTGGCTTCACACATTCATTTCATGTCTACATTTTCTAATTTTATTGCTAAAACATGAACAAACTGACCTGTTTTAACATGTGTTTAGATAGATTGTTGTAGACATGAAACACATGAAATGAATGTATTCCAAATGACGATATATTATTTACCCTCTACACTCCCGGCACTTCACTCCAAGATAAACACTGGGCACTGAGAACCTTCTTTGCGAATTGAGCTGCAGCAGGTGGGCGAGGGATGGGATAGCAGGTTGTTTGCTGCTTGTACTGATCGACACATTTACAACACAAAAGACGCTGATGGAAAAGTGCGAAGGGATTTAAGGTGGGCCAGGATTACAAGTTTTCTCCGTAGGCTTCGGTAATTCTAGCGTCTAAAAAGGTTTTGGACAGATCTTCTGAGTGAGAATTAGATTTTTTCCAATTCCAAGTTGTATAGGATATCAGTTACCCACTGACATAAAGTGTTAGGGTGAGATTCTTGCAGGCTGAGCAAGGTACTGTAAGTCTACTTGCTAGTAGTGAGGTAAGGCCAATTTCGATTTATTTGTACTTCTCCACTTCAATTCCATCTGGGAGTACTCCCAAACACAGCTGTTAATGGGTTAGGAGTGTTTGTGACACCAAGGCTATCTGATAGGCATTCAAGATTTTTGTCCAAAACAATGTAAATTTAGCTCAAAACATGTGGCCCAGTGAGGGCTGGAGCTAGATTGCCACCTTCACATTTTGAATAGAGATAAATGCACTTTGTAGAAGATTTGAAGTATAAATGTTAGAGCGCTTTGCGCAATATGGACTTGGAGTGTATTCTGTGCATGGCTGCCTTCCTCTTCTTTTCTGAAATATTAAGTGAAAGATCCTTTCCCCATTGTACCCTGGGATCTTTGCAAAAGAAGGGACTTTTAAATGTTTTAAATTGGCCCTAGTGTGTGCTTGGTGTTTGGGTGTGCATATATGTGTGTGTGTGTGTGTGTGTGTGTGTGTGTGTGTGTGTGTGTCCTGCGGTGGGTTGGCGCCCTGCCTGGGATTGGTTCCTGCCTTGCGCCCTGTGTGGCTGGGATTGGACTCCAGCAGACCCCTGTGACCCTGTGTTCGGATTCAGCGGGTTGGAAAATGGAAGGATGGATATTATAGAAATGCTATCTGTGTCTTCAGTATTTGTTCTGAATAGAAATTGTTGGAAGATGAGGAAAATTGGGCAGGTCCTTTTGGCAAAGTTTCTACCTTGAAAGTTGTGGAAAAATTGTGTTGATGGGAAGTTAAGTTTGAAGCTTAATTGCTCGTAGGATGCAAAAACATTATCTATGTACAAGTCTCTAATTGTTTTAACGCCAGACATGTTCCAGACATTAAATACTGTATGTGTTTGAGAGGGTAGAGAAAAAAGTGGTCATGTAAAGGTGCAACGGATAAGAGCTTCTCTGTCTTAGAGTTCTTCCTATTTGGTTCCATATTCTGAGTGAATGATGGGCAATTGGATTATTAGTGTATTGACGATAGTTTGTATTTACTGGAACACAGAACAGTGAATATAAGGAAGTACTGAAAGATTTTGATTCTGTTGTAGACCAGACTTGTTTGTTCATCAATTTTGTCGAAGTCTAGGTTTTTATGACCTGTATATTTGCCGTTCAATAATACGATTGAAAGTTAAGGAGTGCTATGCACCCTTCTGCTTTAGGTCATTGTAGAGTCCGCCCTTTGGATTTGTGGATGTTTTGAATTCCAAATAAATAAGGTTATGATTGAATCCAATTTCTTAAAAAAATTTGTTAATGTATATGGGAATGGTTTAAAAGAGAAAAAGAAGCTTGGAAAGAATGTTCATCTTAACAGTGTTGATTCTCCCTGCTAATGTGAGATGGAGGGTGGACTATCTGTTTACATCTTTTTAATTTTTTTTTAATGCAGACAGCAAAATTTTGTTGAAAAACAGCTTTATATTTACTTGTGATATTTACCCCTATATATTTAAATTGGTCTAAGATAAATGGGAAAGTGTCCAGTCTAATATTGTGTTCAAGATTTTAAAAAAATAAATCTCAAACTTAATCATTTTCATGGTCACTGAATGGAGGTTAGAGCCTTCCCTGGTACAACAGGGTGCAAAGCATAAAGCATCCTAGGGGGCAGTGTTCAAGTCCTTTACAGGGGCCATTTACACACAGTCATGCTCATACTTGGCCAGTTCGAAATTACCAATTAACTAAACCTCCAGATATTTAGGATATGATAAGAAGACCAGAGTATTTGGAGGAGAACCCACACAGACATGGGGAGAACATGCCGGCTTCACACAACAGCAGATAGATGTAGGATTCAAACCAAATGGGCTAGATCCATGAGGCAGCAGCACTAATCCATTATGCCACCAACTTATCCACTTGAACTTGTATAGATGAGGGTGAAATGGGTCTGTTTGCCTTTTTGTGTTGTAAATGAACTAAAATGAGAATATCTGTAAAGCAGTCTTGCGGTGGGTTTGCACCCCTGCCCAGGATTGGTTCCTGCCTTGTGCCCTGTGTTGGCTGGGATTGGCTCCAGCAGGACCCCCGTGACCCTGTGTTCGGATTCAGCGGGTTGGAAAATGGATGGATGTAAAGCAGTCTGTTTAAGTCAACATTCATAACGTATGGATTTACTCTGGTTGTATTAGATTCCCTTCTGTCTTCAAAGAATTGTCAATTGGATGATCATGGAAATGTTATGAATTATATTGAGCTTGATTTTAGGCCAAATATGAGTAATACAATAGAGTACCTTGTGAAAGAGGTATGCACACCCCCATACTCAAATCTTTAGTTTTACTGAACCAGTTGTACAGTGGTGTTTTGTGGTATTTATTTTATTGTGGCACTTGTATGTTAGTGAAACGTTTTAACAACAACAAAACAGGTTTCATTTAAGTATTGTGTTCTGGGATCTCTGAGTTTCCACCAGCTCCACCAAGGAGATCATTAATTGTCATCCTTTGTGAATAAAACCTCCACTTTTAAGTGGTCCTTCTTCAAAGTTATAAATCTGAAGGAAAATGATCTAAAAAGAGCATTCCAAAGAAACTAAAGTTAAAATAGTTCAAATATCTTATTTAGGAAAATGGTGCAGAACAATATGCAAGTGTGCAGGTGTCCCAGTGAACACTTTGTCCATTTATCAGGAAGAGGAAGCTACATCAAATCACTTAGACACTGCCGGTCTTCCCTCGGGTCCTTTGGGACAGACAAGAAATACAATTGTAATAGAAGGTACCGAGAGGTCAACAATCACTTTGAAAAGGGACAACACTGGAAAAAAGTTTACCATAATTTAATGGCTCAATGAATGGCAGCTAGGTTGTCTATGTTGTTATTAAAACCCATACTGCTTATATCAGTAAAATTCTGTCTTCAGTAACATTAAACTATTTTAGTCTAATGGCATTTTACAAAAATTTCAGGAAATGGAACGTTTAAATATTTGTGTTAAGTCAGAAGTAATTCGGCACTGTCCAACATGAACATCTTTTGACTAAATATAAAATATCAATTTATAACATACTTTTTGTTCATGTATCCATTCATTAAAATATAGCAAAGTGTTTAGTGTTATGAATTAGCATTTTTTTGATACAGTATGAGAAGAAACTGATATCAAAGATTTTAGAGAAAGATGGCAATAATATTTTTTTCCCCCTCTAACATTCTTTGTGAATCTATGGCATTAAAATGGTTACTGTGAAAATGTACAATTCATGTGTTTTTATGAGTTTTTTTATATTGTACAGAGTTTGATAAGCTGAGATTAAAGGTATACACACAGGTCCATGGGATCTTTTTTGTCATGTGTACAGAGTTTAAGTGAAATTCTTTCTTAATAACATGTCACTACTCCGATATCAACATTGGCCTGTATAGGAGGGTGGAATAAAAGAAGCCACTACTGAGGAAAAAAAGAAAATGTTTAAAAAAAAAAAAAAATGAGGGCATTTTGTGTTGTAGTGTGTGTGAAAAGGTATTGTGATCAGATCAGACTTTGTCCAAGTTTCAGTTAGATGTGTGGTGCACATATGGAACATCCTACCCCTCCAAAACACCCTGTGTACAAGTGAAGTATGGCTGTAGTAATGTTATGCTGTGATTTTCTTCAATAGGGTATGATCTTTCGACAAGAGTTTTTCTTATATCAGGACAGTGATTGCAAACACAATGTCAAAATAACCCTGGTGTGACTCAGTGACAAAATGGTGAATGTCCTGCATTGGCCCAGTCAAAGTTCTGATTTCAGTCTGATTGAGAGTCTGTGGCACTATTTAAAAAAATTGGCACACAAGCAAAATTTTACCAACCTGACCCAAGTCAGCTTGGAAGAATGTCTCGGAGTTACCTTTTCCCAGTTTGCAAAGCTGGTACATACTTATCCTAAAGTGTAAGGTGGTTGTACAAAATTTTAGCAAGAACTTCAGATTTTATGCAAAGGAGCTGTGAAATTGGAAGGTAAGGAAGGAATCAATGTGTGTGCAGCATGAGCCCTCGTTACGTCGTCATGTCTTGATGCATACCTGCAAACCTAATACTTCACTTAGTTTCACATTAAGATTGTTAACAACATAAAGCAGTAATAATTTTGATTTTAAGTGCTTTGGAATAAAAAAAAAAATCACTGCACAGTTTATTTGGTAAAATTACAGTATTGGCCAAGATCTGAATATTTTTGCTAAGCACTCTGTTTAATAAATTGGATCCAAGTCTTTTAAAACAAGTTTGACTAAGTAAAAACATTTACATGCCAGAACAGAAAGTAATTGCATGTCAGTATTACTACTAAATTTGTTCTTGTTTCTTCATACTCTTATTTAGGTCGCCATCAGCTTCTAGAACTCCGAAGAGGTCACGAAGGTCACGTTCAAGAACACCCAAAAAGTCCGGCAAAAAATCCAGGTCCAGCTCTAGGTCTCCACATCGGTCTCACAAAAAATCAAAAAAAAATAAAACACTGACAACAGTTCCCATTTTAACGGGGGTTGTTAAAATGGGAATTGCAGTTTTTTTTTTTTGTATTTTTTTTTCTTTTGTTTTTTTTTTTTCCTTATTTTTCATGTGCCTGAGCAAACTGTAAAGACATAATAAAGCATTCCAGATTCTTTCCCCCCTCAGTTTGTGAATGCATGTATATTCATGCTGTGTAATGTCATCTGTAGAGCCATCACTGTTTTATATTGTAAAATAAGATTACATTGTGTTTGATTTCCAACACCACTTAGAATAATTTGCATTTGTTAGGGATCAAATTTGTGTAACTGTTCTACCTACAGTAGTGCCTATATTTTCAAAATTGTCAGAATTTTTTTTGTAGCTCTGACATTGTCATTTGAAATAAAATCTTAAAAAATATTTTTGTCACCTTTATTGTGCATTTACAATTAAAGGGGGTGCAAATATTTACCATCCTACGCCATTTATGGCATTTTCTAACATAATGTTAGAGTTATTAGCACTTAAGTACTAGTGTTTTTAAAACTCTTAGGTCTTGTTTATTGCATTTTGACTGTTTTCTTTGTGTCATGTTAGACATAAACTGTCTTGTCATTTATATTTGCACCGGTGGAACCTGAGGAAGATTTAAACAAATGCCAGAGAAAAGCCTGCCAGATGTATTTATTTTGATTTTACAATGGATTTTAGCATTAACAGTAGGGTTTAATACTAAATGAACACATAAAGTTGCAAGAGGCAGGATAGAGTTTTGTATAAAGTTATCTTCTTTATTTCTAGGTATGTCCATTCATCCCAAACTACATGGGAATGTGAGGCCTGAGGCCGCATCCTTATACTCTGAACAGGCTCTGTGTTGGTAAAAATATTGCAGGCATGAATTGCTCAGTTCTGGTCCGAGTTTCCTAGCATGAAACTTTTGGACAGTTGGCTTATTCTTTTCTTGGTTCTGATTTTTAGTTTGTATTATTTTTTTTTTTTGCTTGTTTTTTTTATTTTTTTTTTTGCATTGGCAGACTTAAACCAGTAATTTGTTGTGTTACTGCAAAGTTTTGATGTCCAACTTGACCATATTGGCTGGATTACCCTGTTGACTGATAGCAGATGGCCAACTGGTCATGCAGTTGGCTATTAGCTATTTAATTTGTAACTGGTTTAAATTTAATATTCACATTTTTTTCTCTTTACTGCTGTTTGGGTTCTTTAAGAACCTATTAAAAATGTCAATTTTATAAGTATGTGTGTGTATATGTGTATATATGTATATGTATATATGTGTATATAAATGTGTATATGTGTATATAAATATGTATATGTGTATGTATACAGTGAGGAACATAAGTATTTGAACACCCTGCGATTTTGCAAGTTCTCCTACTTAGAAATCATGGAGGGGTCTGAAATTCACTTTGTAGGTCCATTCCTACTGTGAGAGACAGAATGTTAAAAAAAAAAAAAATTCAGGAAATCACATTGTATGATTTGTACAGAATTTATTTGTATTGCACTGCTGCACATAAGTATTTGAACACCTGGCAATTAGTAAGAATTCTGGCTCTCAAAGACCTGTTACTCTGCCTTTAAGACGTCCACCTCTACTCCACTTAGTAATTTTAATTAGTAGCACCTGTCTGAGCTCTTTAAAGACACCTGTCCACCCTAGTCAGTCAGTCAGACTCCAACTACTACCATGGGCAAGACCACAGAGCTGTCAAAAGACACCAGAGACAAAATTGTGGACCTCCACAAGGCTGGAAAGGGCTATGGGGCAATTGCCAAGCAGCTTGGTGAAAATAGACCAACTGTTGGAGCAATTGTCAGAAAATGGAAGAGGCTAAAGACGACTGTCAGTCTCCCTCGGACTGGGGCTCCACGCAAGATCTCACCTCGTGGGGTATCACAGATGATAAGAAAGGTGAGGAATCAGCCCAGGTCTACACGGGAGGAGCTGGTCAATGACATGAAGAGAGCTGGGACCACAGTTTCAAAGGTCACTGTCGGTAGAACACTATGCCGTCATGGTTTCAAATCACGCATTGCACAGAAGGTTCCCCAGCTCAAGTCATCACATGTCCAGGCCCGTCTGAAGTTTGCCAATGACCATCTGGATGATCCAGAGGAGGCATGGGAGAAAGTCATGTGGTCAGATGAGACCAAAATAGAACTTTTTGGTCTAAACTTCACTCGCCGTGTTTGAAGGAAAAAGGAGGAGTTGCATCCCAAGTACACCATCCCTACTGTGAAGCATGGAGGTGGAAACATCATGCTTTGGGGTTGCTTTTCTGCGAAGGGGACAGGACGACTGCACTGTATTAAGGAGAGGATGAATAGGGCCATGTACTGTGAGATTTTGAGCAACAACCTCCTTCCCTCAGTCAGAGCACTGAAGATTGGTCGTGGCTGGGTCTTCCAACATGACAATGACCCGAAGCACACAGCCAGGATAACCAAGGAGTGGCTCCGTAAGAAGCATATCAAGGTTCTGGAGTGGCCTAGCCAGTCTCCAGACCTAAATCCAATCGAAAATCTTTGGAGGGAGCTGAAACTCCGTGTTGCTCAGCGCCAGCCCCGGAACCTGACAGATCTAGATAGATAGATAGATACTTTATTAATCCCAATGGGAAATTCACATTCTTCAGCAGCAGCATACTGATACAATAAATAATATTAAATTAAAGAATGATGATAATGCAGATGAAAAACAGAGGAGATCTGTGTGGAGGAGTGGGCCAAAATCCGTGTTGCAGTGTGTGCAAACCTGGTCAAGAACTACGGGAAAACGTTTGACCTCTGTAATTGCAAACAAAGGCTTCTGTACCAAATATTAACACTGATTTTCTCAGGTGTTCAAATACTTATGTGCAGCAGTGCAATACAAATAAATTCTGTACAAATCATACAATGTGATTTCCTGAATTTTTTTTTTACATTCTGTGTCTCACAGTGGGAATGCACCTACAATGTGAATTTCAGACCCCTCCATGATTACTAAGTGGGAGAACTTGCAAAATCGCATGGTGTTCAAATACTTATGTTCCTCACTGTATATGTATGTATGTATGTATGTGTGTGTATATATATATATATATATATACAGTGGTGTGAAAAACTATTTGCCCCCTTCCTGATTTCTTATTCTTTTGCATGTTTGTCACACAAAATGTTTCTGATCATCAAACACATTTAACCATTAGTCAAATATAACACAAGTAAACACAAAATGCAGTTTTTAAATGATGGTTTTTATTATTTAGGGAGAAAAAAAATCCAAACCTACATGGCCCTGTGTGAAAAAGTAATTGCCCCCCTTGTTAAAAAATAACCTAACTGTGGTGTATCACACCTGAGTTCAATTTCCGTAGCCACCCCCAGGCCTGATTACTGCCACACCTGTTTCAATCAAGAAATCACTTAAATAGGAGCTGCCTGACACAGAGAAGTAGACCAAAAGCACCTCAAAAGCTAGACATCATGCCAAGATCCAAAGAAATTCAGGAACAAATGAGAACAGAAGTAATTGAGATCTATCAGTCTGGTAAAGGTTATAAAGCCATTTCTAAAGCTTTGGGACTCCAGCGAACCACAGTGAGAGCCATTATCCACAAATGGCAAAAACATGGAACAGTGGTGAACCTTCCCAGGAGTGGCCGGGCCGACCAAAATTACCCCAAGAGCGCAGAGACGACTCATCCGAGAGGTCACAAAGACCCCAGGACAACGTCTAAAGAACTGCAGGCCTCACTTGCCTCAATTAAGGTCAGTGTTCACGACTCCACCATAAGAAAGAGACTGAGCAAAAACGGCCTGCATGGCAGATTTCCAAGACGCAAACCACTGTTAAGCAAAAAGAACATTAGGGCTCGTCTCAATTTTGCTAAGAAACATCTCAATGATTGCCAAGACTTTTGGGAAAATACCTTGTGGACTGATGAGTCAAAAGTTGAACTTTTTGGAAGGCAAATGTCCCGTTACATCTGGCGTAAAAGGAACACAGCATTTCAGAAAAAGAACATCATACCAACAGTAAAATATGGTGGTGGTAGTGTGATGGTCTGGGGTTGTTTTTGCTGCTTCAGGACCTGGAAGGCTTGCTGTGATAGATGGAACCATGAATTCTACTGTCTACCAAAAAATCCTGAAGGAGAATGTCCGGCCATCTGTTCGTCAACTCAAGCTGAAGCGATCTTGGGTGCTGCAACAGGACAATGACCCAAAACACACCAGCAAATCCACCTCTGAATGGCCGAAGAAAAACAAAACGAAGACTTTGGAGTGGCCTAGTCAAAGTCCTGACCTGAATCCAATTGAGATGCTATGGCATGACCTTAAAAAGGCGGTTCATGCTAGAAAACCCTCAAATAAAGCTGAATTACAACAATTTTGCAAAGATGAGTGGGCCAAAATTCCTCCAGAGCGCTGTAATAGACTCCTTGCAAGTTATCGCAAACGCTTGATTGCAGTTATTGCTGCTAAGGGTGGCCCAACCAGTTATTAGGTTCAGGGGGCAATTACTTTTTCACACAGGGCCATGTAGGCTTGGATTTTTTTTTCTCCCTAAATAATAAAAACCACCATTTACAAACTGCATTTTGTGTTTACTTGTGTTATATTTGACTAATGGTTAAATGTGTTTGATGATCAGAAAACATTTTGTGTGACAAACATGCAAAAGAATAAGAAATCAGGAAGGGGGCAAATAGTTTTTCACACCACTGTATATATATATATATATATGTATATATATATATATATGTGTGTGTATATGTATATGTGTATATGTGTATATATGTATATGTGTGTATATATGTGTGTGTATATGTATATGTGTATATATGTATATGTGTATATATATGTATATGTGTGTATATATATATGTGTATATATATGTATATGTGTATATATATGTGTATATATATGTGTATATATATGTATATGTGTATATATATGTGTATATATATGTATATGTGTATATATATGTATATGTGTATATATATATGTGTATATATATGTATATGTGTATATATATGTATATGTGTGTATATATATGTGTGTATATATATATGTGTATATACAGTGGGGCAAAAAAGTATTTAGTCAGCCACCAATTGTGCAAGTTCTCCCACTTAAAAAGATGAGAGAGGCCTGTAATTTTCATCATAGGTATACCTCAACTATGAGAGACAAAATGAGAAAAAAAACCCAAAAAATCACATTGTCTGATTTTAAAGAATTTATTTGCAAATTATGGTGGAAAAAAAAGTATTTGGTCAATAACAAAAGTTCATCTCAATACTTTGTTTTATACCCTTTGTTGGCAATGACAGAGGTCAAACGTTTTCTGTAAGTCTTCACAAGGTTTTCACACACTGTTGCTGGTATTTTGGCCCATTCCTCCATGCAGATCTCCTCTAGAGCAGTGATGTTTGGGGGCTGTCGCTGGGCAACACGGACTTTCAACTCCCTCCAAAGATTTTCTATGGGTTGAAATCTGGAGACTGGCTAGGCCACTCCAGGACCTTGAAATGCTTCTTACGAAGCCACTCCTTTGTTACCCAGGCGGTGTGTTTGGGGTCATTGTCATGCTGAAAGACCCAGCCACGTTTCATCTTCAATGCCCTTGCTGATGGAAGGAGGATTTCACTCAAAATCTGATGATACATGGCCCCATTCATTCTTTCCTTTACACGGATCAGTCATCCTGGTCCCTTTGCAGAAAAACAGCCCCAAAGCATGATGTTTCCACCCCCATGCTTTACAGTAGGTATGGTGTTCTTTGGATGCAACTCAGCATTCTTTCTCCTCCAAACACGACAAGTAGAGTTTTTTTTTTTTCATCTGACCATATGACATTCTCCCAATCCTCTTCTGGATCATCCAAATGCTCTCTAGCAAACTTCAGACGGGCCGGCACATGTACTGGCTTAAGCAGGGGGACACGTCTGGCATTGCAGGATTTGAGTCCCTGGCGGTGTAGTGTGTTACTGATGGTAGTCTTTGTTACTTTGGTCCCAGCTCTCTGCAGGTCATTCACTAGGTCCCCCCGTGTGGTTCTGGGATTTTTGCTCACTGTTCCTGTGATCATTTTGACCCCACGGGGTGAGATCTTTTGTGGAGCCCCAGATCGAGGGAGATTATCAGTGGTCTTGTATGTCTTCCATTTTCTAATAATTGCTCCCACAGTTTGATTTTTTCACACCAAGCTGCTTACCTATTGCAGATTCAGTCTTCCACCCTGGTGCAGGTCTACAATTTTGTTTCTGGTGTCCTTTGACAGCTCTTTGGTTTTGGCCATAGTGGAGTTTGGAGTGTGACTGTTTGAGGTTGTGGACAGGTGTCTTTTATATTGATAACGAGTTCAAACAGGTGCCATTAATACAGGTAACGAGTGGAGGACAGAGGGGCCTCTTACAGAAGAAGTTACAGGTCTGTGAGAGCCAGAAATCTTGCTTGTTTGTAGGTGACCAAATACTTATTTTCCACCATAATTTGCAAATAAATTCTTTAAAAATCAGACAATGTGATTTTCTGGATTTTTTTTCTCATTTTGTCTCTCATAGTTGAGGTATACCTATGATGAAAATTACAGGCCTCTCTCATCTTTTTAAGTGGGTGAACTTGCACAATTGGTGGATGACTAAATACTTTTTTTGCCCCACTGTATATATGTGTGTATATATGTATGTATGTATATATGTATATTGTGATAAGGTGCTATATAGCACCTGACCCAGCACAGACTGACGCAGAGGCACGTGTAAAATCACAGACTTTTATTTTCTCTTCAGCCTTGGGGTACGCCTTCCCTGTGTCCCACAGGCCCAACACAGTTCCACAAGCCCTTAATAAAGCAAACAACCCTCTTCCTCTAACACCACCACTCCTCCCAGGCAACCTCGTCCTCTTTCTCCAGAGTCTGGCTCCTGAGTGGTGGATGCTGGCCCTTTTTATAGCCCACCCCGGAAGTGCTCCAGGTGCTTGATCACTTGTGGCTAATTGCACTTCCGGGCGGGGCTGTAGAGATATCCAGGTGGGCTCCGGGATCCATGTAGCACCCCCTGGCGGCCATCCCAGATCCCCACAGGGTTGTGGAGAACTCCATCTCCCATGAGACCCTGCGGGAAACTGAGGCACCAGCGTCAGCCAGGGAGGCTGCCACCAAGCGTCCTGGGGGGAGGTAGTGAGATGCCCATGGTTGCTCCCCCCAGAACATATGTAGAAGGGGCGTCCCAGCCGGGCATGGGACCTGGCCCGCCCGCCACAGTATATATATGTATATCGTATATTCTGATTCAGACTACGAATGCCATGAATGTAATTACCCCGATCTACATGCTGTCAAATGAACGAACCACACGCCGTGGCGCAACATTAGAGGCTTCACCTCTGGTGCTGACGTCCGAGGTTCGGTTCCCCGAGAGGGGGGTGTAGTGAGTGTGTACGCTTGATGAGCCCAGAATTAAGGCGAAACACATGTCGCGTACTCTTTGCATTATTTGACAGTAAAACTATTGCAACCATATATATATATATATATAATATATATATATAATATTATACTATACAGTACTGTGCAAAAGTTTTAGGCAGGTGTGAAAAAATGCTGTAAACAAAGATGCTTTCAGAAATATAAATAATGATTGTTTATTGTTAACAATTTACAAAATGCAAAGTGAGCGAACAAAAGAAAAATCTAAATCAAATCAATATTTGGTGTTACTACCCTTTGCCTTCAAACCAGCCTCAATTCTTATAGGTACACTTGCACAAAGTCAGGGATTTTGTAGGATTCTAGTCAGGTGTATGATCAACCAATTATACCAAAAGTGCTAATGATCATCAATGTCACACGTAGGTTGAAACACAGTCATTAACTGAAAGGCTTAAAACTGGGTGAGGAACAGCCAAACTCTGCTACCAAGGTGAGGTTGTGGAAGACAGTTTCATGTCATGGCAAGATATGAGCACAGCAACAAGACACAAAGTAGTTATACTGCATCAGCAAGGTCTCTCCCAGACAGAGATTTCAAAGCAGACTGGGGTTTCAAGATGTGCTGTTCAAGCTCTTTTGAAGAAGCACAAAGAAACGGGCAACGTTGAGGATCGTAGACGCAGTGGTCGGCCAAGGAAACTTAGTGCAGCAGATGAAAGACACATCAAGCTTATTACCCTTCGAAATCTGAAGATGTCCAGCAGTGCCATCAGCTCAGAACTGGTAGAAACCAGTGGGACCCAGGTATACCCATCTACTGTCCGGAGAAGTCTGGCCAGAAGTGGTCTTCATGGAAGAGTTACAGCCAAAAAGCCATACCTCCGACGTGGAAACAAGGCCAAGCGACTCGAAGTATGCACGAAAACATAGGAATTGGGGTGCAGAAAAATGGCAGCAGGTGCTCTGGACTGACGAGTCAAAATTTGAAATATTTGGCTGTAGCAGAAGGCAGTTTGTTTGTCGAAGGGCTGGACAGCGGTACAATAATGAGTGTCTGCAGGCAACAGTGAAGCATGGTGGAGGTTCCTTGAACGTTTGGGGCTGCATTTCTGCAAATGGAGTTGGAGATTTGGTCAGGATTAATGGTGTTCTCAATGCTGAGAAATACAGGCAGATATGTATCCATCATGCAATACCATCAGGGAGACATATGATTGGCCCCAAATTTATTCTGCAGCAGGACAATGACCCCAAACATACAGCCAAAGTCATTAAGAACTATCTTCAGCGTAAAGAAGAACAAGAAGTCCTGGAAGTGATAGTATGGCCCTCACAGAGCCCTGATCTCAACATCATCGAGTGTGTCTGGGATTACATGAAGAGACGAAAGGATGTGAGGATGCCTACATCCACAGAAGATCTGTGGTTAGTTCTCCAAGATGTTTGGAACAACCTACCAGCCGAGTTCCTTCAAAAAACTGTGTGCAAGTATACCTAGAAGAATTGATGCTGTTTTGGAGGCAAAGGGTGGTCACACCAAATATTGATTTGATTAGATTTCTCTTTTGTTCATTCACTGCATTTTGTTGATTGATGAAAAATAAATGATTAACACTTCCGTTTTTGAAAGCATTCTTTGTTTACAGCATTTTTTCACACCTGCCTAAAACTTTTGCACAGTACTGTGTGTGTGTGTGTGTGTGTGTGTGTGTGTGTGTGTGTGTGTGTGTGTGTGTATATATATATATATATATATATATATATAAAATATATATATATATATATATAATATATTATATATATATAAAATATACATATGTGTGTATATCAAAGTAGCAACTTCCTTTTAATGACATGCCTTATGAATTCAGTAGTATTTCAGCAGTGTCAATAAGTTTATTGGATTAACAGAAAATATGCATCATAACAAAAATTAGACAGGTGCATAAATTTGTGACTGATGCTTGAACATTATCCTGAAGAATTTGTTGATATTGGGTTGAATTCATCCAACCCTCGACTTTAACAAGGGCTCCAGTCCCTTAACTAGCCCCACAGCATGATGGACCCTCCACCAAATTTGACAGTAGGTAGCTGGTGTTTTCTTGGAATGCGATGTTCTTCTTCCGCCATGCAAAGCGTTTTTTGTTATGACCAAATAACTCAATTTTTGTCTCATCAGTCCAAAACACTAAAATGAATGAGTGCAGAAAGGGCTTCTTTGTCATCACCCTGCCATACAGATGTTCTTTGTGCAAATTGCGCTGAATTGTAGAACGATGTACAGACACACCATCTGCAGCAAGATGTTCTTGCAGGTCTTTGGAGGTGATCTGTGGGTTGTCTGTAACCATTCTCACAATCCTGCGCATATGCTGCTCCTGTATTTTTCTTGGCCTGCCAGACCTGGGTTTAACAGCAACTGTGCCTGTGGCCTTTCATTTCCTGATTACATTCCTTACAGTTGAAACTGACAGTTTAAACCTCTGAGATAGCTTTTTGTAGCCTTCCCCTAAACCATGATACTCAACAATCTTTGTTTTCAGATCTTTTGAGAGTTGCTTTGAGGATCCCATGCTGTCTCTCTTCAGGGGAGAGTCAAAGGGAAGCACAACTTGCAATTGACCACCTTAAATACCTTTATATCTCATGATTGGACACAACCTGTCTATGAAGTTCAAGGCTTAACGACCTAATCCAATCAGTTTGGTGTTGCAAGTAATTAGTATTTAGCTGTTACATGCATTCAAATCAGCAAATTACAAGGGGACCCAAATTTTTGCACATCCAGTTTTTCACATTTTATTTAATTTCATACAACTAATACTGCTTCACTAAAAATCTTTGTTTTGAAAACACCCCAGTACTCAGATGTTCCTAGGAAATGAAAGACATACCACTATTATCTTTTTGGTTGAAAGTAGGTAGGCTGAGAGGGTTCCCAAACTTTTTCATATGACTGTATATGCTGGCTTATTCAGTATGAGGAAAAACAAAGCATTAAAATACAAATCAACACTTCCACATCTAAAAAGAGCATGGAATGCATTATTTGTGCAGAGCTCCCCACCTCATAAGTTTTTGGAACTTTTCATACCAAGTCAACCATCAAGAATGTAAAAGAAGGAATAATAAAAAGATCTGAAATGCAAGTATGTGATTTAGATTTTTATCAGGTGTGCACCACTAATATAACAAGCAGGCAGAAGTGAGCAATATCACTAAAAAAAACATGGTATGTTTCTGCCTTAAAATGGTTGTTAACATTTTGTTGTGGCCTTTTTTTTTTTTTATATCACTTACTTCATGTTGTCGCTACCAAGCAAACACATTACAAGATACATCTCCTTACTGCCCTCTCATTTCATTTATAATGATTCTCTAATCAAGTTGAACTGCACTGCAATCTGGGTAGCACAGTATTCTTAAAGGGGTAGGTTACCTTATTACACACCTTGTATATTCAAGATTATACACAAACATTGTTTAATGTGATTTTGTGTTGATGTACAAGAATCATTATTTCTTGATTTCTTCTTGCGTGTAAGCATTTGCACTTTTAAATGTGTTTCCTCTGATTTTTTTTTGGCTTTTCAGTAAAACTTTTTTTTTTTTTTTAATGAAATTCATAGAGGAAGAATTTTATCTGGTAGAACAGATGAGCCTACATAATGCCCACTCCTACAAGCAGGTAAGGCGTACAGAAATTTAAAGCAGAATGCAAGGTAGGTGATGGGGAAGTGAAAAGGGCTGAAGTGTCGAGTGTGCAAAGAAGGATTAAAAAGTTAGTCATCTTTGGTGCCTCAAAGATTTGCTTTGTTGGATGACTGTCCTCTTTCTTTCTTTAGAAGGGATTGAATTGTGGTTTTATTAAGTTTGATTTGATTATATAGAATATTTTCTTTTAATTACAGTTAATGTTAAAAAGTTGGTTGCACAGTACTAGAGGAATACCTGTAAGCAAATGTGTTATATCCTACTGATTTGAAAGAATTTTTGGTCAATTGTTAAAAGTGCTTCTCACAAAAATGTAATAAGAACCTTTTATCTCTTGTGGTGTGCTGATTTAAGATGTAATTAATTACAATTTCCAATTACCATTTAAAACTTTTGTATAGTGTCAAGTTAAACTTTGCACACACACATTCAATTCTGGATTAGGTGGTGTAACTGTAGTTTTGCTTTGAATTACAGTAGATCTTCCCAAAACGAGCTTTGGAACGCAAAGAAACGCTACCTTCAATTAGTGGTAGTACACACTTATTTAAATTAGATGGCAGAATGTGAATGTGAAATTCAAGTACTTCTGAACAGTGTGGACTCACAGTTCAGCCCTATCCGTATACTATTCAGGATTAATAGCAAAAAAAAGAAATATTATTTGACTAAAAGGACATGTAAACTGCCATGTACATTATAATCTGGGTCATTTATTAGTGTTGAATTTGTTTCTGTTTACTTTGAAAACTGAAATTTGTTTTATCATCAATATTCAACAATTGTGTTATGGTGTCAGACAAAGCATTTCATTGTGCACACCTCCTTAGTAATTTCAACTAAATTACATAACAGGAAATATTTTATTTCTTAAAGTAACCTACTACCAGTCTCTCAGATCCAGTTCTACCAAAACTAATGAGAAGCTTAATTAGTGTCCTGTTCTAGTCACATCTAGTCTCTCTAAATGTTTATATTGATATTCCATTATTTAAAACAATCCAAATTAGACTCTGAGTATTAATTATGACCAATTTTGAATTTACATTTTCATTCTGAACTGCTTAGAAAATTAAGTAGCATTGTAGCCTTTGTCTGGTCTTCATTATAACTTACTGTCAAAGTTTCCTGAAGTATTTGGATCCTTGGGATTCAGTACAGCAGACAAACATGTTGACATACAGAAGCTGCTTTCCAGTTTGTTTTGTGACGTGTGTGCCCTTTGCTTAAACACTTACTAAAGGTGACACCTTTGAGGTGTAAGTGTCTACTTTACAACTAGTCTATCAGTCCTGTTTTTCTCAAACAGGCAAATTTGGAGATGCTTGCAAGCCCATACCCAAGTACATTGTAGTTGGATTTTTTGTAATTTGATGAAAAAGTCACTTTAATGTGATTTTGGATTCAGATCTCAAGTGTCTGTTTATTGACTTTGTAGTACTTCTAGGAGACTTAAGCACTTAGGTGAGACACCTGTGAGGAAGGCTTACATGAACCCCTGTGCTAGTTCGTAACTTGTTCAAAAGGATGATCCTGAGTTACCAAAGTACTTTGAACCAAAAGTCAATGGTCAACTTTATAGTCCTGTCATCTGATCTGAGGCCATAAATTCTGGATGCCTGGGTAAACAAGTGCTGAGCTGTTAAAAGATTACCCCTTAGATGAGGTTCTGACTAGCTGGGCCTGTGAAGCCCAAACTATTGATTTACTTTTAAATGACTAGTGAATATTTTTGTTCAGGATAAGTTCAATTCTTACCTATACAAGAGTTTTCTCTTGCATCTTAAATGAGGGCAGGGATGTGCAGTGTGTTCAAGCTTACAGTAGTGGTGGCCACTGCAAGGAGCGGAGGCCAAAATGTTCTTGGTCGTTGTCATGGTGGCAACTCGGGGTCCCTCTAGTGTACTCCAAAGGTAAAGGAAAGTTGTCAGATTGAAAACACAGCATTTCTGTGAAATGCTAGTAGAATAGTTTTTCAGATTTGAATGAGAATATATTAGTACATTAGAAAAATTAGCTGCTACAGCAATGAACCAAATAAAAACTTGGTGATTTTGGAGAGCGTGTTGGAATGTCTTTTGGACAGCTTCACCAAGGTTGTGGTAAACAATCTGCCAACTTGGGAGGATAAGAGGGATGTCATCCAACAAGCATGGGGAAGTGTTGACTAAAACTGAAGGTATTGTTGAGAGGTGAAATGAACCCAGAGGACAGAATTTAAAAAAATTACAACCTAAGTATCAGTAATCGAATCAGGCCGCATCTTACTGTGTACTGCTGATGGCATATTTCACATAAGTTTAGAGACTTGTCTTTGGTATTAAAAGAGGACTGCAGTAATTTTCTTACTCAAACAATGAAGTTGGTCTAGTGGATGGCTGGGGCACCCACCTAAAATGCATCATCACTGGTAGCTGCTGGGTGCCTTGATCGGGTGGTGATGGCACAAATGACCACCACAGAAAAACCAGAAAAAAACAGCAGAGAATAGTAGAGATTAGTAAAGATTGTGGATCCCTGAAGAATAAAGTAATTCTGTGCCCATTTTGTCTCTCAGGAATATAACTGCAATGTAGCTATGACTATGCCAAATTAATATAACGTGTTTTTGGTAGTTTTTTTTTTTTAAATCCTCCACAGTATTAGCCTGGCGAATTGCTGCTGGTAAAGTATTCCAGACTTTAGGTGTATGACAGCAAAAGGCCGCTTCACTACTTCTTTTAAGCTTGGCTCTTGAATTATAAGCAGAACTCCATTCGAAGATCTAAAGTTACAACTTGGAGTGTAAGAGGACAGGCATTCCAAACTATAGAACAGAGCAAGATTATTTAAACCATTAGTAGTATTTTAAAGTCAATCATGACTAACACGGGTAACCAATGCAACAACGCTAAAACTGATAAGAGATGTGCTCAGATTTTCTTTTTCTAGTTATGATTCTGGCAGCTGCATTCTGCACTTATTGCAACTTTATTGATGCCTTTCTTGGGTAGTCCTGTTTGGATTGCATTACAGTAATCTACTTGACTAAAAACCAAAGCAAGAACTCATTTTTCAGCGTCTTGTAATGTTATTCGAGGTCTAACTTTTGCAATATTCCTTACATGAAAAAAATGGAGCCCTAGTAATCTGGTTAATATGCGATTTAAAGTTTAAGTCAGAGTTTATGTTTACCCCTAAATTTTTTATCTTTGACTTGAGTTTTAAAGCTAAGGGATCAAGTTTATTTATAATGTCCTCACTATATCTGTGTTTGACAATCACTAAGATTTCTGGTTTTTCCTTATTTAGTTTGGGAAAGTTACTACTCATTTAGAAATGCTGGTGAGACATTGGATCAGAGAGCCTAGAGCGTCAGGGTCATCAGGTGCTATTGTTCTGCCCCCATGCTGTTAACTGTTACTGTTGCTTATTGTACTGTACTCCCTCTTTGTCTTGTCATTTATTTACACACCTGTCAGTCACGTCCCACACTCAGTGGTGTTATAAATGTCCACGAAGCTCATGTAAAGCATATAGGTCCCATAATAAACATTTAAATACAATGCACCCCTTTATCTCTTGTTTCGGTCACATCCAAAATGTATCTTTAACGTATATAACCCTTGGGTCTGGTTAGTTGTGGTACGTGCATCTCTTGTCATGATCCAACTGCGTAAATCGCTCACATTGAGTCTTTTAAAGCTTTATTGTTTAATGTACACTGTCTGTCATGTATTGCTTTGTAAATCATTATTTATTGTTTTTGGTTGTACGCATGTAAATACCTGTGTTTCTTTTGTACATATTTCAGTTTACAACAAGGTACGTCCAGTAAAAGCCTTCAAGAAAGCTCACCCTTGTCGTTTTTATGTGGATGTGCAGAGTTGTTTAAGCTCTCTGCAGCTGTGCTGCACAAACGTCATGGAGTGGTTAGTACAGGTATCAATAAATAAAGTTGTGTGTTATCTGCATAGCTGTGGTAGCTCACCTTGTGCTTTGAGATAATCTGACCTACTGGAATCATGGAGATTGGAAAAAAAAACCAGCGGGTGCAGAGTAGATCCTTGTTCTAAACAAATTAACTCCCACCCCTGAGAGAGAGCTAGGCCAGCGGTGTTAAACTTTATGCTAGTAAAGACAAATGAATAGATAAAATAATAAATGAATAAAGATAAATGGAGTAAAAGAGGGGAGAGAACCTGCTTCCATAATTTAAATGCTTATTCTAAAATGTAATTGATTAGATCCTGCCAGGTTTTAAAAAGTTCTGCACAGATCCTCTAAGTGAGAATTTGATTTTTGCCAATTTCAAATAGCATATAACATCAGTTTGTGTTATGGCAGCTTGAAGAGGTAATTAAACTATTCAAGTTAATGTGGCTTTTTCCTTTAATCTATGATCTGTTGTTATGGTTCTAATACACATCTAAAGGTGAGATGGTAATTACGTTATTCACATTTATACTGCTTAGTTTGTGTTTTTTTGTTAGACTATGGGTATTTTAGTGTTAATACAATGCACATCTGAAGGTGAAATCACTACAGAATTATCACATCCTTGGAAGGCTTTATGGAAAACATCAGGACTAAAATTACGTAGTCGGGAAAGACAGATTACCTTTAAGATGTTTTTGGAGAGAACCTGGGCACCGAATCTGTTTGGATTCAGACCATCTTGTCTGAAGAAACACGGTCACTCTATGAAAAGATCCTTACAGTCGTCCACAAAACCAATGTTATATCTTTTGAGGAAGCCTCTCAACCAGTTGTTCAAGGCCAGTAGACGGCTGTTGGATTCATCTGACCTTCAGAGGCAGGGAACCCGAAATGATGATTCTCATTACCAGTGTCATTTACATTTACATCATTTAGCAGACGCTCTTATCCAGAGCGACTTACAACAGTGTTTGTTAGTTTGTTTTTTTTTTTCGCATACCCCTTGGGGTCAGAGCGCAGGGTCAGCCATTGTACAGCGCCCCCGGAGCAATTACAGGTTAAGGGCCTTGCTCAAGGGCCCAGCAGAGTAGGATCTCTTTTGGCACTGACGGGGATTCGAACCGGCAACCTTCGGGATACCAGCGCAGATCCTTAGCCTCAGAGCCACCACTCCGCCATGGTGTCCTCTCCTTCATGGTTTGAATTTGTGCTGTGAAGACAGCCTTTAGAACATCTGACTGTCAATGTCAAATTTTGTTCATGCCCACATAGACCACGAGGGGCCCAAAAGCCCTGTCCTTGTGTTTCTTGAAGACTGTTGGCATTCTTCTTGTAATATCTCGTACAGGTGCACCGGAAAGTAAGAAACAAAAGATTTCTGTTTAGGGCAAGAAATACTGAGGTTGTGTACAACTGAATCCCTAGTAATGAATACTTCACCAAGGACTGCTGGCATGGTGGGGAACCTGAATGGCTCAAAGTGGTTCTGGATGGCGACACATGCTTGAGTCAACTGAGGTTGTCTAGCCTTGAGCCCCTGCCTGCATTGCTGAAACAACCAGATTGTTGTTTCGAGTAGGCGTGAAGGCAACACTCACTTATCCCAGTGAGTGAGTGGCACGGTGCAGGATTAATGTTGTTGAATCGAGATGAGTTGCAACGATCTCACTTGCTGAGAAGGACTCTTTTAGCAGACAAGCCTTCAGGTGCATCTGTCTGGCTAGGAGTTGCTGAATCTGACTCTCAGGGGCCCAGAGTTGTTTGACAGCATGCTACATCTCACAGTCGGCCATTTTCCACATCTGCTTTTTATCCTAGAAGAGAAAGGGGGAGAGAGGTTAGCAGAGAAAAGATGATTCCGGGATCTACACTTTTGCAGACATTCCACAACACTCTGTTGGGGAAACAGGAGTTAAGTCCTTGGACAAAGCTGTCTATCTATGAGCCATGAGAAATGAGTGACTGTGAGTACAGATGGCCAAAATGTAGTTCCTGCACAGGGATGAAGAATATTATTGTGTCTGTGGCTTAGAACTGTGAGTATGACACAGAAGAACTTAGCTGGTGATAATTTGCAAAAGTCTGAGATGCGCTTGATCGTACTCTGAAAATGAGGCTTAGCTTTTTGAAAAGTGTCTGTAAAAAAATCTGATTGTGAAATGAGTGATCCAAGCAAAGCAGGAAACTCTGCCATCAGTGATAGAGTGATACAGCTAGCCAGCTGTGAAGCAATTGTGTAATGAATAGCATGTGGAAGAAAAAGAGTATAGTGGGACAATGAACATGCAACACATTAAGTCTTTGCTCCTTGAAGCATCATTTTTGGTGATTCTTTTTTGTTTTCCATGGGCCAATGTGCACAAATGTGATTAGAGTGTGCAATGTGAAATTGCTATGACATTCCTGTAGGTGTTAACTCTGCTGTGGAACTAGTCGTAACTGAAATTGTTGGGGTTTTGTTTGGCCTGTTCTGATTGGTCAGAGTTATTATCCATCTGACCTGAGTGGCAGTTAAACTCTATGAGCAATGGGGATAAAAAATACAGAACATCACAGAACTTGCCTAGTTTTTATAACATGGAACTTTTACTAGTATTTGAGAACTGAACATAATCCAACTTAGTTTGCTTGTGTATGAAAGGATAATTAAAAAAAAAAAAAAAAAATCAGCATTTTATTAATATATACCACCGGTCAAAACTTTTAGAACACCTGTTCTTATGGAAATGCACACAGTTTAATGTCTTACTGTTTCATGAAATCAAGGCATAGAACAAGTAAACAATGGCAAATAAAAAAGAAGTCAGGGAATCATTAACTGTACAAAATTTTTGATTCATCAAAGAAGCCACCTTTTGCTGATATAACACCCAAACTGTGTTAACACTTTTAATTAAGAATGCTGTTTGCTCTGTGCAAGTCACCAGGAAAAGAATCCCAAACCATCACACTTTCTCCTCCACGTTTGACAGTTGGAGTCACACACTGAGGAACCATCCTTTCACCAACTGAATGGCATACAAACAACCTGCGTGATGAACCAAATTTTGAGTCATCAGTCCATAACACTTTCTTCCAGTCTGCAGTCCTCCACAGCTGGTATGTTAAGGCCCTATGTGGTCCTTTAAGAAATGGCTTTCTTACTGACACTCGCCCTGTCAAACCTGAAACACAAACTCTCCTCTTCACAGTAGAAACTGAGACTTGCCTTTTTCCACCACTGTTCAGCTGTGCTTGACGCTGTTGTGCTGTGAGGCGCCTGTCACACTAGCTGGTGACCCTTAGAAACTTGTCTTCTGACTGGGTTATGATCTGTTCCTATCAGAGTTTCTTCCACTTTCCATTTGCCTTTGGATTATGTAGGACACAATACTCACTGACACTTTGATTATTTTTGCAGTTTCTCAAAGGAAAGGCCTACACTTCTAAGATTAATAATACTCAGTTTCATTTCATTTGTTAATTGCCACTTTCTTGCCATTATCACTGGAATTTACAACTTTCTACAGTGTAACGTCCAAGTAGAAGTTCTGAGGGCATAGTAAATAGGCCGTTCCAAGTTTACTTCAAGACAGCGAGTTTTTAAGTAATCAACAGAACTTGGGACACCTGAATTATTTGCTTCAAATTGCAAGGCTTAATTTATTTTAATTGCTGCAGAGCATCTGTAGGTTGTAACCTATTACTTGTTCCCTGAAGAAAGCTCATTTGTCATATTCTGAAACTTCCTTTTTACAGTTTGTGCAACCTAAACTTTAAATGTAAAACTCTGGCAGTTTACTGCTTACCTTTTCACCATTTTAGGTCATCCATTGCATTTCAGCTGATTCAATTTGAAGAAGAACTGAGGTGTTCTAAAATGTCTGACCGGTAGTGTACATGTAAATAGAACTAACTCATTTTAAACATATATAAAGGTATATTCAAATGATATGTTTAAAATATGAAACATTCTAATTTCAATTATTGGTGGACAGTGCCAATACAAACATGAGGGTGCATCTCACAAGAGGTCACCCAGCACTAAAGTTAGCCAGTTGGATGAATGGTTATGTTATGTACTATGAATGAGTGTTCCTAGTCACACTGCGGAGACTACTGACAAACTGGAAATATATTTCCAAATAAATAAGTGGGATGGCTTGAGTCAAGGATTGTTTTTATTAGGTGTAATACAATGGATTCGTCAATATGCTAAGATGGCAAGATCATTATAGGATGAATTCTAGACCCCCTGGAAGTTGGGAGGTTGTAGTGAAGGAGAGAATTAAAACAAAACTGAGTGCCATTATGCTTCACATCCTCTCTCTGACGCACTGAAGACTTCCGGTCAGTAAATTATCCAGCAGAAATGTGTCAAGAAATGTGACTGAGGCTACCAGCAGCAATACATCTACAAATGCCTAATTGTGACTGGGATTCCCAACTCAGAAGTGTTCTTTTGTGGGTTTTTTTTTGGGTAATTCATGAGTGTATTGTAGTTGTAGTTACTGCTGCTGTTTGATGTTAACTGTTCTAAATTTTTTTGAGATTCTGTAAAAGCTAAATTTCCCCCTTGGATAAAATAAATAACACAAATATGATTTCAGTGTGGGTGGTGCAGTGGTAGCGCTGCTGCCTCGCAGTAAGGAGACCTGGGTTTGCTTCCCGGGTCCTCCCTGCGTGGAGTTTGCATGTTCTCCCCATGTCTGCGTGGGTTTCCTCCCACAGTCCAAAGGTGCATTGGTGATCCTAAATTGTCCCTAGTGTGTGCTTGGTGTGTGTTTGTGTGTGTGCCCTGCGGTGGGCTGGCGCCCTGCCCAGGGTTTGTTTCCTGCCCTGTGCCCTGTGCTGGCCCTGATTGGCTCCAGCAGACCCCCGTGACCCTGTAGTTAGGATGTAGCGGGTTGGATAATGACTGACTGGCTGACTGATTTCAGTGTTAACATCACTCAGATAAAGAGGTAGTAATTGTAATGTATTGTAGAATTGAATTGAATTATTTAGTAGACAAAATGTTAACTTGTTATGTCTTTACAATATATTGTAATCCAAATATGATGGTACTAGTAGGTCTACCTGTCTAAGACAGGTTGGTATCTAAGTAATCAAAGTAGACCTCAGTGTTTGCAGTGCATCATCTACAGTATTGGAATGTTTTAGTGATGCATGTAGTAGTAAAATGCATTCCCACAGATGATGCATCTCAAACATTTATTGTAATAAAATGCATTGCTACAAATGTTTGTGATGTGCTGTCTGTTGAAATTACAAATGTAATGCATGTCTGTTGTGTAGCATTTGGTATGGAATTTGTAACAGCAGTGTTAATGTTTGTGATTTGTCTTTTGTTGGAATGAGAAATACTTTATTACTACGAATGCTCGGGACACACCATCTATTGGAATGACATGCTTGGGATACACAGGCACTTGTACTTTTACTAAGTTAGATTGTAAAAAAAAAATGGTGTTCCTAGAAATACCCCCACCTACTTATTGTTCTTCAAAACATTTTTAATTTAGTTTAGTCTTAAAGTTACATTTATAGAATTAGAACATTAAGCTGTAATACCAGGTGAATTATTCACAGATAGTGGCCAGTCTTGGAGTTTGATTTTGATTTAATTACTTTGTTAATCCCTGAGAGGAAATTGTCTTTTTGCATGAGCTTTGGGGGTCAGAGTGTAGGGTCAGTCATTGTACAGCTCCCCTGAGCAATTTTCAGATAGTGCCTGTTCTCCTAGAGCTGTGAGGCAGCAATGCTATCAGGTACAGCACACTGCCATCTTATTATTTGAAATAAATCAGAAAATGAAATGCTGATATTTTGTAATATGTAAATAATACAGAAATATTTTTTCATCTATGTGTAACCAGTTAGATGCCACTATCCCTAACATTCAAAGACACCACCCAAACATAGGATACAAGATGATTCACGAGTCTCAGGTATGTGGTCATGCTTGCCGCTGCTCAGAGCTGTAAAGTTATTTGAAAGAGTAGTTGTGAATATGCACCTGACTTTAGATCATAAAACAAAGGTTATATATTCAGTTCAAAATATTAGTTGCACTGCTTTGGGCTTTCCATGACAACGGTCTAAATGGATACAGCATACACCATCTCTCAGACTCACTCATTCGATTTGTAATCGTCTTCTCTGATACACCATGTAGATCTGCAATCTCTCTCGTACTTTTAAACCACATAAGAGAAAGTGTTCTGTTGACTCAGCTGGAATATCCAAGGATGGGCATCCAGGGCAGGCAACTTTGTCACCTGAACTGGCGTGTAGCCTAGTCTGTTGCATTAGTTCTTCGATGTTTACAAAAATAGTTTCATCAACATCATAGTCTAAAGTGCCACCAAACTTGCTCAACAAATCTGCCAAATTTTAATCATCTTCCACCTATTTCTATCAAGAAGAAAAATTGATCAGTCTTGAAGACTCAGACAGCATTTATATAAAATATAAAACCATTTTAAAGTCCCTTGCTTTAAAGATCCCAGAGTAGAGTGAGAAAAGGATCTCTCACTCAACATTTCAGAAAAGGAGTGAAGCCAGTGCAAACCATTCAGTCATTCAACTTAAAATCTTTTATTGAACACATCTGTCTTGTTTAAAATCGTCCAAAATGTTTCCAGGGCAAGATCCAACCTGCAAACGCTGCAATCAAGTTCCAGCCTCACTGGGTTACATGTTCTGGATGTCCACCAAATTAACATCATTCTGGACCAAAATGTTTAAATGCCTTTCAGACAGCCTTGGTGTCACAATATCTACTAATCCATTAACAGCTGTGTTTGGTGTACTTCAAGATGGGCTTAAAGTGGAGAAGGACAAACAAACTGTGATTGCCTTTACTACACTACTGGCACGTAGACTTATGTTGCTCAAATGGAAGAATCTTAACCCGCATCTTTTAAATCAGTCAGTGGGTAAATGATGTTATATACTATTCGAAATTGGAAAAATCAAATTCTCACTTAGAGGATCTGTATAAAATGTTTTTAAAATCTGGCAAGATCTAACGAATAACATTTCAGAATATGCATTTGTATTGGAGAGAAATACTTCTTACCCTCTTTACTACTCTTAAAGTTTTACTCTGACTGTTAGCCTTCCTCTTTTCTCATGGGTGGGGGTTGAATTGAATTTAGTTACGTTAAGTTTGACTTGATTGCATGGAACATTACATACTTTTAATAAATTCAATAAAAGATAAAAAAAAAAGAAGAAAATTCTTATTCTGTCTCATTTACCTTCATCTCTTCCACAGACATATTGAATCAGGCATGAGTAATCTACAGAAAATGATTCACCAATCAAAACACAGTATGTGCCAGAGCCCACCCTCTCAACTTTCACAAGTAAAAGTAACAGTTTTATTTCAAGCCATATTTCATGATGCATTTGGAGGAATATTACAGACAAAATTAAAAAATAAATAAGCAACAAAAAACATATTTCGTGATGCATTTATTTATTTGCTCACATTTCACAGTACTTTTATTTCTTTTTGCATTTATTTATTATATTTTATCCTGTACAAATGGGACTGATTTTGGAAGATTTTTTTTTTCGTTGTTGAAACAGGGACCCAGATAAGTGGATGCATTTTAAAAATTTAAGAAGGGATATAGAAATGGAATACTAAAAGTGATTTTTATTTTGTTCCTGTGCTTTGTTTTTGAATTAACTTGATATCTATCTATCTATCTTGGGTTGCAGAGCTCCACCTGACACAGGAAGATAAAACCAAGTTTCCTAGGAACAATAACTTTATTGCTGGTCAGGCAGGGACAGACTGAAGACTTTATTCACAAAGAGGTTTAACTTCAGCACACAAGCACATGGGTTATAATTGGCATACAGTATGTCCCACTTCAGGTCCCTCCTTCAGATTTATAGAACACAATATCTTCCTCATGGAGAAGGTTCAGTGGCTCGGAAGCAGTGACTGGAGCAGATGTAGTCTGGTGGAGAGAGGACAGAAGAGTGAACAATTAGGCTGGTTGGGTCTCAGTCTTTTAAATGTTCTAAACACGGTAGGCCTGAAAACCTGCAGCTGATCCTGCAGTGACCCAGTTAAAAGTGTATTTCTTTCCCTTTGAAATACTGCTTAGAGGGAGTTTTTGAAGGGCAGCTATGCTTCTTTGCCATTAGTTTACTGTTTAACAGAGTCTCAGCGTGCAGCTGTCGCCGTTGCATGCTAAGAATATGCAGCAGAGGAGCTACCGAGCTATCTTTGAGTGACTGCCATCACCATATGTGTATGTTATATGTATCAGTAGAAAATATGGACTGAATGGTACTTCTCTAAATGTTTGGGATATATTTTTGGTTAATGATTTTATCTCCATCTGTGCTGACAATTTATGTTATTGCATTGCAAACTTCCTGCTTGTGGATCTTATTAGCCTTCTCTCCGTGTTCATAGTGATGATAATACAATATCAATGATAATGCAATAGTAATGATGTTGCAATTTAAAGATAAGCTGTTCCATTTCTTTTGTTGTCAAGAGGTTAAATTCTGATTGCAAAACCTGTTTTTCTCTCTAAAATACCTCATTTGGAGACCTGCCGTATTCTTGATCTGTTCTGGTAATTTTGATGATTAATTCCAAATTATTGTTATGGGAAAGATATGAAATAATCTGTCCGCTTAAAAAAAAAAACATTCAGAGTTTCCCACAGTATTCCTGCAGAGACCTCCGATGATGCATTTGTCTGTAGAAAATAATCAGTTTGCTCGGAGATGAATTCTGTGCCCCTCCTCGAACCGCCACCTATCGTGGTGGAGGGGTTTGCGTGTCCCAATGATCCTATGAGCTCTGTTGTCCGGGGCTTTATGCCCCTGGTAGGGCCACCCAAGGCAACTGGTCCTAGGGTGAGGGATGAGACAAAATGTCGTTCAATATAACCTCCTATGACGAATAAAAAATTGGACGGCGTTTTCCCTTGCCCCAGACGCGGTCACCGGGGCCCCACTCTGGAGCCAGGCCTGGAGGTGGGGCTCGATGGCGAGCACCTGGTGGCCGGGCTTGCACCCATGGGGCTTGGCCGGGCACAGCCCGAAGAGACAACATGGGTCCCCCTTCCCATGGGCTCACCACCTATGGGGAGGGGCCAAGGAGGTCGGGTGCAGTGTGAGTTGGGTGGTGGCCGAAGGCGGGGACCTTGGCGGTTCGATCCTCGGATACAGAAGCTGGCTCTTGGGACGTGGAATGTCACCTCTCTGAAAGGGAAGGAGCCTGAGCTCGTGCGCGAAGTTGAGAGGTTCCGGCTAGATATAGTCGGGCTCACCTCGACGCACAGCTTGGACTCTGGAATCAATCTCCTGAGAGGGGCTGGACTCTGTACCACTCTGGAATTGCCCGTGGTGAGAGGCGCCGAGCTGGTGTGGGCATACTTATTGCCCCCCCGACTTGGAGCCTGTACATGGGGGTTTACCCCGGTGGACGAGAGGGTAGCCTCCTTCCGCCTTCAGGTGGGGGGACGGGCCCTAACTGTTGTTTGTGTGTATGCACCAAACAGCAGTTCGGAGTACCCACCCTTTTTGGAGTCCCTGGAGGGGGGTGCTGAAGGGCATACCTTCTGGGGACTCCCTCGTACTGCTGGGAGACTTCAATGCTCACGTGGGCAATAACAGTGAGACCTGGAAGGGCGTGATTGGGAGGAATGGCCCCCCTGATCTGAACCCGAGTGGTGTTTTTGTTATTGGACTTCTGTGCTCGTCACGGATTGTCCATAATGAACACCATGTTCAAGCATAGGGGTGTTCATATGTGCAGTTGGCACCAGGGACACCCTAGGCCTCAGTTCGATGATCGACTTTGTGGTTGTGTCATCGGACCTGCAGCCACATGTCTTGGACACTCGGGTGAAGAGAGGGGCGGAGCTGTCAACTTATCACCACCTGGTGGTG
Source organism: Erpetoichthys calabaricus (assembly GCF_900747795.2). NCBI lineage: Eukaryota > Metazoa > Chordata > Cladistia > Polypteriformes > Polypteridae > Erpetoichthys > Erpetoichthys calabaricus. The sequence continues at coordinate 154,827,635 of NC_041395.2, forward strand.
AGTGGCTCCGATGGTGGGGGAGGATGCCGGTCAGCCTGGTAGGCCCAAACGTGTTGTGAGGGTCTGCTGGGAACGTCTGGCAGAGCCCCCTGTCAGAAGTAGCTTCAACTCCCACCTCCGGCAGAACTTCGACCATGTCCCGAGGGAGGTGGGGGACATTGAGTCCGAATGGGCCATGTTCCGTGCCTCTATTGTTGAGGCAGCTGACCGGAGCTTTGGCCGTAAGGTAGTTGGTGCCTGTCGTGGCGGCAATCCCCGAACCCGTTGGTGGACACCGGCGGTGAGGGATGCCGTCAAGCTGAAGAAGGAGTCCTACTGGTCCCTTCTGTCCTGTGGGACTCTGGAGGCAGCTGATAGGTACCGGGCAGGCCAAGCGGAATGCGGCTTTGGTGGTTGCTGAGGCAAAAACTCGGGCATTTGAGGAGTTTAGGGAGGCCATGGAAAACGAGTTTTGGACGGCTTCGAGGAGATTCTGGTCCACCATCCGGCGTCTCAGGAGGGGGAAGCAGTGCAGTGTCAACACTGTATATGGTGGGGATGATGCGCTGCTGACCTTGACTGTGGGTTGGTGGGGGGAGTACTTCGAAGACCTCCTCAATCCCACTAACATGCCTTCCAATAAGGAAGCAGAGCCTGGGGACTCGGAGGGTGGGCTCCCCCATCTTTGGGACTGAGGTCACCGAGGTGGTCAAAAAACTCCTTGGTAGAAGGGCCCCGGGGGTGGATGAGATTCGCCTGGAGTTCCTCAAGGCTCTGGATGTTGTAGGGCTGTCTTGGTTGACACGTCTCTGCAACATCGCATGGACATCAGGGACAGTGGCTCTGGATTGGCAGACCGGGGTGGTGGTCCCACTCTTTAAGAAGGGGGACCGGAGGGTGTGTTCCAACTACAGAGGAATCACACTCCTCAGCCTCCCTGGAAAAGTCTATTCGGGGGGGTTCTGGAGAGGAGGGTCCGTCGGATAGTCGAACCTCGGATTCAGGAGGAACAGTGTGGTTTTTCGTCCTGGTCGTGGAACAGTGGACCAGCTCTACACCCTTAGCAGGGTCCTGGAGGGTGCATGGGAGTTCGCCCAACCAGTCTACATGTGTTTTTGTGGACTTGGAAAAGGCGTTCGACCGTGTCCCTCGGGGAATCCTCTGGGGGGTACTCCGAGAGTATGGGGTACCGGACCCCCTGATAAGAGCTGTTCGGTCCCTGTACGATCGGTGTCAGAGCTTGGTCCGCATTGCCGGCAGTAAGTCGAACCCGTTTCCAGTGAGAGTTGGACTCTGCCAGGGCTGCCCTTTGTCACCAATTCTGTTCATAACTTTTATGGACAGGAATTTCTAGGCGCAGCCAGGGTGTTGAGGGGGTCCGGTTTTGGTGGACTCAGGATTGGGTCACTGCTTTTTGCAGATGATGTTGTCCTGTTAGCTTCATCAGGCCGTGATCTTCCGCTCTCTCTGGATCGGTTCGCAGCTGAGTGTGAAGCGGCTGGGATGGGAATCAGCACCTCCAAATCCGAGACCATGGTCCTCAGCCGGAAAAGGGTGGAGTGCCCTCTCAGGGCTGGGAGCGAGATCCTGCCCCAAGTGGAGGAGTTCAAGTATCTCGGGGTCTTGTTCACGAGTGAGGGAAGAATGGAGCGTGAGATCGACGGGCGGATCGGTGCGGTGTCCGCAGTGATGAGGGCTCTGCATCAGTCTCTCGTGGTGAAAAAGGAGCTGAGCCGTAAGGCAAAGCTCTCAATTTACCAGTCGATCTATGTTCCTACCCTCACCTATGGTCATGAGCTATGGTAGTGACCGAAAGAACAAGATCGCGAATACAAGCGGCTGAAATGAGTTTTCTCCGCAGGGTGTCTGGGCTCTCCCTTAAAGATAGGGTGAGAAGCTCAGTCATCCTGGGAGGGGCTCAGAGTAGAGCCGCTGCTCCTCCGCATCGAGAGGAGTCAGATGAGGTGGCTCGGGCATCTGATCTCTGCTCAAGCTGCTGCCCCCGCGACCCAACCTCGGATAAGCGGAAGAGGATGGATGGATGGATGGATAGATGAATTCTGTGCAGTTCTCATCCGCTAATGACAGGGGATTAAGATGCCAGCTATGAGATGTATGAGTAGGGCATAGTAATGTAAGATGCATAATCAGAGGGGCATGGGCAATAGTGTCTTACTTGCAAGATTTGAAAGTGGGCAATAGATTATTATCGATAAAGAAATAATCAATTCATGAGTAACTATGATGTACTGATGAGAAGAAGGAATATGCTCTTGAGTTTGGAATTGAAAGTCTCCATGGGTCTGATAAGTTATGATCCATTACAAACTGTGTGATTGTTTTTGTGGTATTAGATGTTATTGCCACTGTAATTGAAGACCTATCCAGGTCTGGATTTTAAACACAATTAAAGTCTCCAACCATTGTAATTTTACTGGCTGTCTAAGGCTGTGCCATAAAAAGCATGAGGTCGTAGAAACTATTGAAATCCTCAGGAAACAAAATTGAAATGTAGAGATGTTAAGTAATTGAAAGGACATCTCTCTCCTAGGAAGTTTCATGTTGCCGACGTGCTCGCATTGTTTGTGCATTAGTGGCTAAGCAACTGTCTTTTTTTCAGAGGTTTGCTTTTGCTGTCGTGTTCGCCTCGCTTGTGTATTAGCGGTGGGAGGAAAAATAAAAGGGATACCGTTTTGCTGATGTGCTCACCTTGCTTCTATATTAGCCGCTACGTGAGTGACTTTTTCTTCACAGGTTTCACTTTGCCAATGTGCTGGCCTCACTTGTGTATCCTCAAAGGTGGAGCCCTTATCCTGACTCCAGCTCTCACTTTCGGGCTGGACAGAGACACACGATTATATAAGAAGAGTGTTCATAGTAGAAATGCAAGTACATTTTGGATGAAATCTCTATCATCCACATTAGGCATGCAGATATTTATCAAAATTACTTTAGATTGAAATGACATATCACCCTTCAGGATCAGATACTATGTCTGATACTATAAAAGAGATTGTTTTGTGTATTAAGATTCCCACACCTCTAGTTTTCTGTGTATAGTTGGAGTAAAAGATATGTCCAGTCCAATCTCTTTGCAACTGAAACTGGACCTTATTTATTAAGTCAGTTTTCTTTAAAAATACTATCTTGTCATTTAGGCCTGTTAGGTGACAGAATATTTTTTTCTCTTTAGATTGTGATTGAGACCTTTGGCAGTCCAGCTTACAAAGATCACAGACATTGCTTCTGAACGTTTGAAGACATTGTGCAATCTTAAATGAAGGTAGTACATTGTTTCATACAATAGCTTTAACCTTGGTATCCTATCATTGGCAGGTATTATGGCAAAGAGCCAATTATTATGTTGGCGCTTACAGTTGTTGGGATAAAAAAAAAAAAACAAAGCAGGAAGTAACTTGTTCTTTCTCCCCCTCCCCAAGTTTGCCTCCCCAAATGAGGCTAGACCACACCTCATGATGTTTCAGTCCTCTGACATGTCTAGAGACAGAGCATGTCCAAAAACCAAACACATCCCCATGAGCAGATTGGAAAGGGTTCAAAATTAAGATATCATGTGATAATATAGTCCAAATACAATATTCCAAGGGTATGATATTAAACAGTCCCCTTAAGAAACAAAAGGAAAGAAAAATTTATATAATAGTAAAGTCCAGATGCAGTAAACCTATGGTATGATGTTAAACAGTCCTTTAGGAAATAAATAAATTACTTAATGGTTTCCAAAATATACATATATATATGTCCTCACAGGTGGCGCAGTGGTAGTGCTGCTGCTTTGCAGTAAGGAGACTGTGGAAGATTGTGGGTTCACTTCCCAGTTCCTCCCTGTGTGGATAGCCCTTTGAGTACTGAGAAAAGCGCTATATAAATGTAATGAATTATTATTATTATTATATATTTAAAAGGATAAATTTCAATGTAAAAACTGAAAAAAAATGGCTAAAAAGGAAATACAGTGTGTAGTTACAGCAAATGTTGCATTACGGATAGACCAAGTTGCTAGCATAATCTTCATCATCTTTGGATGATGTTGGGCAGTCTTTTTAGCTCTTTTTCTGCTTCTTCAGGAGAACTAAAGATGTAGAATTGGCCACCAGTAATCACTTTTAATTTGACTGGAAACAAGAGGCTGTATTTGATTTCGGTTGTTTGATACTGTAAAATGGAACTCATTTTGCAGCTGTTGGAAAGGCGAAATCTGGAAAAATACTAATGCGACTATTTTCAAATATGATATCTTTCAGTCTAAGTGTTCTTTAACCCCTAGTTTGTTGGACAGGACAAGCAAGCTTTTCGGTTTTGAATCATTTGAGCCATGTATATGATAAGCTACTGAGATATCGGTGTCTGATTTAAAGTCCTCACCAATTATTTAAAAAAATAATTCAGCTATGAATTTCAATTGGTTTTGGCTTTCATGGTTTTCAGGGAGACCTTCGATACTGATGTTGATTCTTCTATATCTATCTTCCAGCGCAGCTATTTTATCACCAAGCACTTTGCAGTCGGATTTGACAGTGGTTGCTTTTGCAGTGGATGTCAATTGTTCAACTTCTTTAATACGAGCTGTTAACATTTCCTTACCTTTTTCTAGGTGATCACCCAGTACTCATTTTATTCTCAATTCTGATCCATTTTTTTCATCAGATCTCGCTATTTTTTTAATGTTTACATCAAATTTATTGATTAAACATGCCTCCTGATGTTTTAAATCCTGAAGCAGCTTGTCTGTTCTGCTATCCATTCTGATGTCAGTTCAGTCTATTCTCTTGTGTATATCCTCCTTTACATCATTATTTTTTCCCCAAGTGTGGTAGTCAGTACCTTCAGCATGGACAGCTTGTTTCCATCTTCTCTGTGCTCTGAAAATGGAGTTACTTATCTTGTTGTAGTTGATTCCATTGAATCATAAGAGTTATTGGTTGTAGTTAACAGTGGGGCTAAAGACGCCGATATCCTACCTGAAATCAGTGAATTCTTATTGTCAGGTTCACTTGCAGATTTGCTTCCACATTCACTGTCATCTTGCCCAGATTCTGCAGAGTGAAATCCTGGTGGATCCGTCCCTTCACCTATCTCTTCCAACTCAACTTTGTGGCAGGCCATAGCGTGAACCTGAGACTGGCTTAGACTTTGATCCACGTTTAGCTACTTTTTCCTTCTCTTTCTGACCCCTTAATGTCCTGCTCATGCTTTAAATATACTTGTAATTAAATCCTCTTGGGTTGACTAAATACAAGATATCTCACATAGATAATAAAAAAGCTAAATAACACCGCTGCCAGCAGAGCACTGTATCAGACATACAGTACATGTCTTGCAATAGACGAGACCAACTTAACTGGATTGATATTGAAAGAGAAAAATAATATGTTTGTTGAATTTGTTGCACATTTGTTGAATTTTTTGGTTTTGTGAACTCTTGTGTACATTTATTGAACCCTTTGTGTAAATAGTTGCTATATATACTACACACACACACACACACACACACACACACACACACACACACACACACACACACATAATGTCCCAGAGGTGTTGATTCCTTCATCCTCCATAAACTGCCTGCATGCTCTCGCCACATGAGGCCGAGGATTGTTGTGCACCAGGAGGAACCCAGGACCCACTGCACCAGCATAAGGTTTGACAATGGGTCCAAGGATTTCATCCCAATACCTATTGGCAGTCAAGGTGCCGTTGTCTAACCTGTAGAGGTCTGTGTGTCCCTCCATGGATTTGCCTCCTCAGACCATCACTGACCCACCACCAAACCGGTCATGCTGAACAATGTTACAGGCAGCATAACATTCTCCACGGCTTCTCCAGACCCTTTCACATCTGTCACATGTGCTCAGGGTGGACCTGCTCTCATCTGTGAAAAGCACAGGGCGCCAGTGGTGGACCTGCCAGTTCTGGTATTCTATGGTAAATGCCAGTCAAGCTCCACGGTGCCAGGCAGTGAGCACAGGGCCCACTAGAGGATGTCAGGCCCTCAGGCCACACTCATAAAGTATGTTTCTGATTGTTTGGTCAGAGACATTCACACCAGTGGCCTGCTGGAAGCTATTTTGTAGGGCTCTAGCAATGCTCATCCTGTTCCTCCTTGCCCAAAGGAGAAGATACCAGTCCTGCTGATGGGTTAAGGACCTTCTATGTCACTGTCCAGCTCTCCTCGAGTACAGTAACTGCCTCTCTCCTGGAATCTCCTCCATGCCCTTTAGACTGTGATGGGAGACACAGCAAACCTTCTGGCAATGGCATGTATTGATGTGCCATCCTGGAGAACTTGGACTACCTGTGCAACCTCTGTAGGGTCCAGGTATCGCCTCATGCTACCAGTAGTGACACTGACCGTAGCCAAATGCAAAACTAGTGAATAAACAGTTAGAAAAGATGAGGAGGAAAAATTTGAGTGGCCTTCACCTGTTAAACCATTCCTGTTTTGGGGGTCGTCTCATTGTTGCCCCTCTTGTGCACCTGTTGTTAATATCATTAACACCAAAGCAGCTGAAACTGATTAACAACCCTCTCTCCTACTTAACTGACCAGATCAATATCCCAGAAGTTTCATTGACTTGATGCTATACTCTCATTAATGTCACACAAATGCGCATGGGAGGCAGTCAATGGGCTTAACTAAGGGTAAAATGCCGGGTCAGGTGTTGACGAAGTGCACTAATGTCTTTTCTCCTTCCTCTGAATATCACAAGAAGGAAAGACCACCTAAACCCCAACAGGTTCCACTTCCGTCTCCAGTCCACACCCTCCTACTAACCTCACTTCCGCCTGTTCCCCATTGGACTCTCTCCTACCTTCCCACCACATATAAAGCTAGCCGCTTGTCTTCCCCAGCCAGTCCCATCCTGGACTCAGTCATTTGAGATTGCTCTATATTCAATACATCTTTTTGAGACTTTGTTATTAATATACGGGGTGGAACCCCAAACCTTTCTTCTTGTCTGTTATGCTTCTTTTACAATATATATGATTTTTTTTTTCTATTAACAAATTTGTTGGAAATTACAAGCCACTTCTGTGTGTTATTTTAGTTAAACTAAATATATCAGGGGCTCCTGGAGACGAATAGCATTAGCATTAGCAAAAAGGGACTTTGCATGTAGATTTGTTTCAAATGGTAATTACTTCTTAAAGCACCAGATGAGAAAAGAAAAACATGTGCCTAATGTCGGACTGCTTTAGATCATTTCCACTTTGGGTACCTGACAGTGCAGAGAAATGTGAAAGAGCTCACAATGGAGAGCTGAAACCGAGGTCATCATTGATGAACGACAAAGACCTGTGTAAATACTGGGGCATGACTTGACGAGTGGTAATGAAATACAACTAAAGAGAAAATGGGAAACACTTAGTCAGTCAGATGATTGCTACAATTATCAGCAAGATGGAAAATAAATCGATGGCATTACTGTATATATATTTAGGTGTGTTTGGGGAACATAGTTAAACATTAGGAGAGTTGGGGTGTTTTTAATTTTTATTTACTTAGTCAATGATAGAAATATCAGACCTTTATAATTTATTTTTGTAAGAACAAGTCATATTAAAAGTAACCGTGATAGTAGCATGAAAATTACGAGTCTTAAGAAAGTACATAATACATGTTTTTTCAAATAGCTTTTTAAAATATTGATTATCTCCAAATAGTCTTGTGGTGTTTAGAATAGCTTTCACAGACACCTGATATAAATTTTCACTTTTAATATTATTGTTAGTTTTTGGATGTGGAAAGTCTAAAGGTTCAAGACAGGTAATAGCAAATATTTTAAAATTATGCTATCTCATGCCTTACGTGTACCTTCATTGCCTTTGCGTATTCGCCTGTATCTGAACCTCTCTTCACCAGACTCTTAAACATGTTTGCGTAAAGCCTGCTTCTCAGACTCTGTCATTATTTTCGAGGCCCCTTTCTCGGCTCCTGTCCCACTTTTTATACATCCCGTGGTTGAAGATGGCACTCTCAGTGTGGCTCATATGCCTCTACTCCTCCTCACACTTGCACTTCTTTATTCGTTACGTCACCAAATCCAAACTGACCAATAAGATTGCTCACAGACTGGACACGCAGATTTTTTTTAAAGATGTACCCAATGGGGAGATAAAATCTACAGAATGTTAAATTCTCCAGCTAAAAATGTTGGATGCAACCAAGTGGACCCTGATGGATTGCAGGTCAATGTGGTGCTTTGTCAGTGAATTCTAATGTCAATGAAATATTGAGTCATAGTCTGCAGATCATGCAGATGTGAGGTTGTTCTGAGTTCACATTTATTCAATGTATGCAAAACAGATTACAAAGCCACACTTACAGAGCTCCTTTTGTCATCCATTCATTTCTAGATAAGTTGCATTTTGTTTTCTTTGCTTGCATTTTTAATTTTAAGGTCCCAAAGTTCATTTAACTTATTTAGCAGCAATTCAAGCAGCATGAAAAGTGAGTTGGTGTTGCAGAGGTGTGCACAAGCAGCTGATGTCATGGCGAGTCCTTGGCTGTGCAACTCTGCTGATTTTTCAATAACTTTTTTTTTTTGGTCATCAAGAGTGCCTACTGAATGTATAAAATAGGAAAATATCTGAGTAGAAATAACCCCACTGGAGATAAATTTACAAAATCAAATGATTTCGTAATTGAGATCTCAAAGAATGTTTCTTTGTTTTAAGACCCATTGTAGCAATTGTAACCACTACGCTTCAGTTTGTACTGAAAATTTAACTACTGATTGCATATCAACTCCAAACTGTCTTCAGATTCCTTTCCACAGCACCGAAAATGACATCCACTAGTAAAAGTGATGAAAAGATGCAGCAAAAAAAAAATGTAATTAATACTTTATTTACAATCCCACAAACTCCTCGTACATAAACCGATTCTGAAAACCACCCACCCTCTCCCAACATATACAGTAAACAAATGTCATACAATCATGTACCCCAACAATATCCCACAACGTCCTCTCAATTTAGTCTCTTTATCAGATTATCATATCTCCCAATATTTCAGTTTCTCAGATGTGCCAATCCCAGAATAAAAGATTTATGGCTCACACTGATTCCGATCCCATCCACTGTCTAGTCCACTTCCCTCAGTGTATCAGGAATCTTCCAGGTGGCCACCCCAAACAATCTTTTTCCTGGCCTTAGATACTGTAGGTTGCGTCTGTTCCCTCCGCCATAAAGCTCAGGCTGTTTTTTTCCTTCTCTCTTCCTGCCTTTTCGCTCTCCTTTTCAATACTGCGTCCGTTTCCATGGCATTCCTGGAAATCGCAACGACAGCCCCATACCTCACAAAAGTCCTCCATATCCAACCTGCCCAACTTATGCTACAGTGTGCTCAGACGGAAACAGGATTCACATAGAGAGACAAAAGACAAACCAGAAACGTACATTTATGTGCAGTGCTACATCATGATTTTGAAAATATGACAATACTTTTTAAATGGAGGCTTTAGAAATTTAAAAAATTTCTGAGTATTCTATTTGAGATATCTCAATGAAAATAAAGTGTTTTAGACAAATTGTCTTGAACAATAAGTGTGTCAAATTCCAAAGAGCTCTGACCACTGGGAGCTGACTTATTTCTTGCAGACAAACAGACATGACCATGACAATTTCCAATTTTACTCCTAGAAAGCAGTACAAGTAGCCTCATTAGCATCTCCAACATGTGTACACAATGCTGCAAGGTGTCCTCAGCTTTAATTCTAATGCTGAGGTTGTTGGAACCACCCAACTATTGATGGGTATGTCATACCAGAGACTTGAAGACCTAAAACTCCTAAAGTAGTTATAATAACTTTTGGAAATTTAGGAAGACCAGCTGCATGTGATCTTGGGTATAGGAATTATTAAATTCTGTCACGTAAGTGGGGAGAGCATATATCCATGTACAACTTTATATGTGTGGAGAAATTTAATATACATTTAAAACTTACATGGATACTAATTCTTCTCCCTCTACATTTTTTCCCACTTCTATGTGGGGTTGAGGTGTTTGACTAACCTCCTCCATACAACTCAGTCGTGCACCTGTCAGACCCATCTTCTTCTACGTTTCCTTTACTCAATCTATCCATCCCTGCCTCATTTTCCCCCAGTCCTCTGTTCCCCTATACTTCGATTACCATCACTCTTTTGCCCACATTTTATTGTCTCTGTTCATCACATGTCCATACTACTTGAACCTACTTTCCTGTACTTTCTTAGATATCTCTCTCACTTTTGTAGTACCTCTGATTGCCTCATTTCTTATTCTGTCCTTTTCTGTAACTCCACACATCCATCTCAACATTCTCATTTCTGCCACATCAGCTTCTCTTGCACTCCCTTTACTGGCCACATCTCAGATCCATACATCATGTAGTGATTGAAAAGCTGGAGAAATATGGTCAGACGTCTGTTCTGGTTGTGATCTTTATGATTGCTGTGTCATACATTAACTGTAGTGTCATAAATGAATTAGTTTGAACAGTGTGACAGTGACAATTCTGCTTTAATCAAATAACCAACTTTTACAAATCCTTTGAATTAAAACTGCCTTCATTAGGTAGTATTTATAAGGTTTTAGAAAAGTGAGAATTGACAGTTAAGTCAACCTCAAAGGTAACACCTACAAGGTTAGTCATTATTTTGAATTCTGGTTATATAGTTATGATTTTCTTTGATAATATTTCTTTCTTAGGTCTCGTGTTTTTATCTTTAGGTTCTGAATCTTGCTGATTCTTGTTTTATTTTCATTTTGTAGTTTTGTTTTAAGAGTTGTTTACATCAGGAAGGGCATCCGGTGTTAAATTTTGCCAGATCAACGCACAGACAGCAATACAGATTTCTGTACCGGATCGGTCAAGTCCTGGGTTAACAACAGCTGCCACCAGTACTGTTAGCCAACAGGGTGCTGTCGGAAATTGGCTGCTGCTGGCCGAAGAGGTTAAGAAGTGAGGTGATGATTAGTGAAGCAGCAGTATGGTTTCATGCTATGAAAGAGCACCACAGATGCAATGTTTGCTCTGAGGATGTTGACGGAGAAGTTTAGAGAAGGCCAGAAGGAGTTGCAGTGCGTCTTGTGGACCTGGAGAAAGCATATGAAAGGGTGCCTCAAGAGGAGCTGTGCTATTGTATGAAGAAGTCGGGAGTGGCAAGAGAAGTACGTAAGAGTTGTACAGGATATGTACGAGGGAAGTGTGACGGATGCATTCAATGTGGAGGTGGGATTACATCAGGGATCGGTTCTGAGCCCTTTCTTATTTGCAATGGTGATGGACAGCTTGACAGATGAGATTAGACAAGAGTCCCCATGGACTATGATGTTTGCTGATGGCATTGTGATCTGTAGCAATAGTAGGGAGCAGGTTGAGGAGACCCTAGAGAGGTGGAGATATGCTCTAGAGAGGAGAGGAATGAAAGTCAGTAGGAACAAGACAGAATACATGTGTGTAAATGAGAGGGAGGTCAGTGGAATGGTGAGGATGCAGGGAGTAGAGTTGTCATTGTGGTGCGGTGCAGTCATCTATTAGCCAGCAAAAGTGCTGTGAAGAAGCTGTCTGTTGTTATGGTCCTGCCTTTGTCCAGTCCGATAGCGTTCACGGGACATTGTATCTTTGATTGCCAGTACAACAAATAGTTTCTGAGCAGGCATCAGCCACAGCGCTGCTCTTGGGAAAAGAATGGAGATAAATGCCATCAACTCAGAGAGGGAGAGGCAAGTTTGTTGTACCACGTGAACATCACTGAGAGAATAAAACTGAATAATAAAAAAAAAAAACAAGCACTAACTTTTACAGGTAGCCAAAGTTTACACCAGGTGTTACAGACTCAAATCAAATGTATGTTTTTATTATATTGTAGAAATAATGATAATAATAGCAGCTCACTACTTAAAACACGGCGCGTCCAGTCTTGAGCCCGGGACCTACAGGTTATAAGGCAGCAGTTTTTACCTCTGCACCATTCAAGAATATGCGTAAACTCCCTGTCGATTGACATTTGAGCTTGAGTTTTCAACTTATTAACAGCCACATGTAAATTGAATGCTTTTTTATGTCTTATGTCAGAACTCCATGAAGTTTGGGGGTGGGGGGGGGGGTTAAGGGGTGCTTGTTGCTTGTGCTGATCAACACGTTTACAAATCAAAAAGACACTGATGGAGAGGTGTGAAGGGATTTAAGGTGGGCTGGGATTACAAGTTTTTTCATAGGCTTCAGGAATTCTAGTGTTAAATACTTGGGATCAACAGTACAGAGTAATGGGGATTGTGGAAGAGAGTGTGAAAAAGAGAGTGCTGGCAGGGTGGAATGGGTGAGTAGAGTGTCAGGAGTGATTTGTGACAGACGGGTATCAGCAAGAGTGAAAGGGAAGGTCTACAGGATGGTAGTGAAACCAGCTATGTTATATGGGTTGGAGACGGTGGCACTGACCAGAAAGCAGGAGACAGAGCTGGAGGTGGCAGAGTTAAAGATGCTAGATTTGCATTGGGTGTGACGAGGATGGATAGGATTAAAAATGAGTACATTAGAGGGGTCAGCTCAAGTTGGACGGTTGGGAGACAAAGTCAGAGAGGCGAGATTGCGTTGGGTTGGACATGTGCAGAGGAGAGATGCTGGGTATACTGAGAAAAGGATATTAAAGATAGAGCTGCCTTGTAAAAGGAAAAGAGGAAGGCCTAAGAGAAGGTTTATGGATGTGGTGAGAGAGGACGTGCAGGTGATGGGTATAACAGAGCAAGATGCAGAGGTCAGAAAGATATGGAAAAGATGATCTGATGTTGCAACTCCTAACAGGAGCAGCCGAAAGAAGAAGAAGAAGAAGTAGTTTTGTTTTAAGAGTTATAAATTTAATGGACACTGTATAATTTAAGTATGACTCCATCTTGTTTTTTTAGTGTGCCCTTCATTTTGTGTTCCTGTTGCCAGATGTGATTGTTTACTATCAGTAGTGCACCCTCTGAAGTCGCTTTACATGATGTCATCAGCACAACGAAATTTAAGCCAGCATTGCAAGACAGTCATTGTCCAAAATTTTGGATACTTCAACAAAAGTATTTGTGTGTGCTAAATAATAGATTCTTTGTTTTTTCTGACATTTCTTGCTAAGTTTTTAAATTCTGATTTTGGTTAAATATTGGGTTTAGTCACATGACTTACCAGTCTTCTTGGTTTTAACCCTCACTAATCTCTTAAGTTACGATTTCATCACATGGTCTTTCTTCATTTGTCCTTGGGGCCTGCCAATACTCAACGTGCGGCAGAATAGTCATGATATTAATGAGATGGATTAAAACTATGTAAAGCGCCATTACCGATGTACTGTCAAACCTCACAGAAGATTATTTTCCACAATTGTTTACAAGGTAGAAAGGCCAACATGTAATACATTTGTACAACATCTTTCTCTTTAATATCAGCCTCGTTAATTCCAGAACAGACCTTGTATGCTATTGACTTAGACTATGTTCACACTACTACATTTTCATTTAAAGATGGCATTTTTAAACATTCTCAGTCTACACTAGCATTTTCACATCATGTCAACCAAAAGCGTATGTTTATATAGCTGTTCTTCTACGGTGGCCATGCATGCATTGGCAGAAACCAGAAGAGGAAGTGTCCACCACCGCAGGCAACTTGCGTTCACACAAGGAGGACAGCAATGGTGATTACCAAACACTAAAAAGCAGTTTAGTTTTAGACTCACAGTGAGGTGGAATTGTTATTGAGAGTAACGCACGAGTAAAAGGTGAACAAACCAGCTGTGAAACTGTAATGAGCTGGATCCAATCAGGAAAGGTCCATGATTAAGCACAAACCAATCACAGCACAAAGCCAATCTAAATGTTCTAAACTCTTTGTTTTCAGCCATCCACACCGCAACTCTGAGCAGGCATCGCTCTGCAGAGCATTTTAAAATTAAAAAGTTAAAAATACCAATGTAGCATCGACAAAAAGCAAAAACAGAGCCTGATGTCTTTAATTTAAACAAAAACGTTACTAGGGTAGAAAAAGTACGTTTCAAGACATGACATGAAAACCGGTTTCTCATTGACAGCGTTCATTTTTAAGGTGATTTTGACATAAAAAGTCATTATTGTAAGGTCGTGGTGGAACAGAATTTAATGCTGGGAAAAAAGAAACCACAGCAGTGAATAATTACAGCATAAATCTTGTAATGGCACCTTCAGGGGATGGGACTTCTGCAAAGTAAGTTGGAGTTTCCCCTGTCAACTACTTCTTAAAGACACAATAGAAATGCTGGGGGAAAAAAAGTAAGGTAACCCCAAATAATATAAGAGCCTTATCATAATTAACCTTCTCAAAAACTGTAAATGGTGCATATACAGTATTCTGAATTAAACTGATGTTATTACAAAAATAGGAGAACATAAGTGCCGTGACTGGTGAAGGATGCAACATTACACCGTGCCACTGTGATGAGCTGGGAAGACAGGAGCTTCTGGCCTTTTGCTTGTCATTTCAACAAAGTCCTTTCTGTTGTATACGAATCCCAGAGGAACTGATAATAGTGGGTGTCGACAGAACTGTGGGATCTGCACAATTGCCAAAGAACGGAGTAAGACAAAGCAAAAAATGCAATTTTTTTCTTTTTTTTTTTTTTTTGGAGTCTGTCCGGTACTCTCTTCCCCTTAAGGTAGACTGTGCCTGGGCTTCTGCATTGTGTTTCAGTAGTCAGCCTTCAGGGCTGCCGTCTTGTCCCCTTCCCTAGGGATGCCAGACTGCAGCGACTCCCTCCCTGCATTGTTCCTTTTCATAAGGCCTGCTGTAATTTCCTTTTGTCTTCCTTTTTTTTCTCCCCTCTCTAGGTGGGTGAGGGTCTGCGCTGTCATGGATGGCCATTGGTATAAGGGGTGCCTGGTGGGAGTGCATTGAGAACTCCACTCCAACATGCCGCCTCCAGTGTGTGTGTGTGTGTGTGTGTGTGTGTGTGTGGGTCTTGCCGTCTCCATGGCAACAACTTTCTTTCACCTTCCTTTCTTCCTAACAATCAATTCCTCTGTGTAACACGGTGAAACGGGAGCAGGAAGAGGTGCACCGTTGGTAAATTCAGCTGGGCTCCCTCACTACTTGCTCCCTCACGTGTGGGGCTCTTATTTTCAGGCACGTTTTCAGTCATGCTGCTGGCTGGATGTAAGTTGTTAGACTTGATTGTGTCAATTACTTCGTGATGTTTCCAAGATGGTATTGGCAGGCATTTAAATAATAAATATAGGCTGACTTCACAAACCGGCAGGTAGGAGCTATTTTTAGGGCCAAGCTCCACCGGTGTGTTAGCTATCAGTTTTCCATACCTGATTCATTGCAGTTGTAGCACCACTGGGGAAACAAAGAGTCTCCAATTAGCCTGACAGTGATAGGGAACCATAGTCTGGAGAGAACTCCCAAGTGTACACTGAGGTCATTGGGGTACCACCATGTCCTAAGTGCTCCGAGTCAGGGGCGTGACAGTTAAAATATCCAGAGACCGCGCATGTGATGAGTGGTGACCATCTGGTTAAGAGTCGGGTCAGTGTCCTGCTTCTGACTGCTGTGCTGAAGCCCTTTTATGATTGCAAGGCATCGTTGTTTCTGCTTAACTGAGGAGAAGGGTTTCCTGCTCCTTTATTTTTATAAATCAGCAGTACACAAGCCTAATTGTGCCCAGTATGCTTCTAACCATGTGCATGTCACCTCCTCTCCGTACTGCATGCGTTTCTTTGCACTCCTGGATTTGAATTTTCAGTGTAAACCATTTGTAATTTGGGTAGTATCTAATACAGAAAGTTTATTTTATTACTATTATAGGATCATATAGGGTCACCTGTACAGATTTTTATTCTAGTATCATTGGGCGTTTCTTCTTTTTCCAATGGCTCCATTGTCTTTCTTTTTTTTTTTTTGGTCCTTTTTCGATTGCTCAGTCCTAATTTCCTAATCTGTTTGTGATCTAACCAAGTCATCGCATTTAGATAGATAGATAGATAGATAGATAGATAGATAGATAGATAGATAGATAGATAGATAGATAGATAGATAGATACTTTATTAATCCCAAGGGGAAATTCACATACTCCAGCAGCAGCATACTGATAAAGAACGATATTAAATTAAAGAGTGATAACAATGCCGATAACAATGCAGGTATAACAGACAATAACTTTGAATAATGTTAACGTTTATCCCCCCGGGTGGAATTGAAGAGTCGCATAGTTTGGGGGAGGAACGATCTCCTCAGTCTGTCAGTGGAGCAGGACATTGACAGCAGTCTGCCGCTGAAGCTGCTCCTCTGTCTGGAGATGATACTGTTTAGTGGATGCAGTGGATTCTCCATGATTGACAGGAGCCTGCTCAGTGCCCGTTGCTCTGCCACGGATGTCAAACTGTCCAGCTCCGTGCCTACAATAGAGCCTGCCTTCCTCACCAGTTTGTGCAGGCATGAGGTGTCCCTCTTCTTTATGCTGCCTCCCCAGCACACCACCGCATAGAAGACGGTGCTCGCCACAATCATCTGATAGAACTTCTGCAACATCTGATGTTGAAGGACACCAGTCTTCTAAGGAAGTCTAGTCGGCTCTGTCCTTTCTTACACAGAGCATCAGTATTGGCAGTCCAGTCCAATTTATCATCCAGTTGCACTCCCAGGTATTTATAGGTCTGCACCCTCTGCACGCAGTCACCTCTGATGATCACGGGGTCCATGAGGGGCCTGGTCCTCCTAAAATCCACCACCAGCTCCTTGGTTTTGCTGGTTTAGCTCGGACCTTCTCTCCTTCTCAGGTTTTTATTTCAGATGTGAACATTGCTAGGTGGTAAGATGCAAGGTGCAGTCCTTAACTTTGGTTTTCTTCAAGACTAGCCAGAGCCTGGCCACACTGCTTTCAGCCATGTTGCTTGTTTGCATTTGCAGGAGCCATGATGTGTGCTCAGAGGCTGTGACCCCGATGTGGGCTCTCACCCATTAAGACTCAAGATTTCGTCTGTGTCTTGTATGGTGCATCTAAGGCACTCGTCACAATTTGGCCTGAGCCCCAACTCTTCCTTTTTAAGTTAAGGTGGATTAAGGCAAGTGATCATTTACTGCAAAAAGATAGTTAAGTTCTGGCCCATTTCAGGTGGAAATTCAACTTGTGCAGAGATCAGTGGTTATTAAAGAAGGATGGCATAAGTGACATATGGAGTTGGACTTGGATATGTGTTTGTGTGTACATATATGATACTGTGCAAAAGCCTTTGGCAGTTTAAATAGTTCATGAAGACACTTGTCTTCTGTTATTTTATGTCTTCTGGAAAAAACGGCACATTTTAGAGTTCCAAAGAGTCCTTTTGGAAAAAAGAATATAATAAGATACTTGACGGCCGATAATGAAAGAAACTAACATATTAACAAACCACTTTCTGGTTAAAAAACCCTGAGCCCTTTGTAGCCATGGAGCCCAGTACTTGAGTAAAGAAATTTATCAAACAGGTGCTGATAAGCAATGATATAAGGTGGAGGTTGAACCCAAGTCATTCACTGAAACAGAAACGGCGTAGAGGGGATAAAACTGGGCAAGGGACAACCAGACTAAAAAGGGGGGGCTGTGGAAGGTGTTAGCATAACCATTCAATATAAGGTGGTCTTCCTGCATTAGCAGTGTCTTTCCCAAGCAGAAAGTTCATGACAGATAGGTGGACTGTAGAAAGTGGGGGGAATAAAAAAGGCAAGGTTGAGGTCCGGGAACACATTGGTCAGCTACGGAAACTGAGTGCAGCAAATACATCAAGCTTACTTCTTTCGGAAATTAGAAGATGTCCAGCACTGCAATCGGCATAGAATTGTCAGAAACCACAGGGACCCTGGTACACCCAGCTACAGACCACGGAAATCTTATCAAAAGTGGCCTCTTCATGAAAGAGGTGCAACCAAACAGCCATTCCTCTGTGGTGAAAAGTAGCAACAACAGGGGTGTAGAGAAATGACAGCAGGTCCTTGGCACTGCTGAGTAAAAACATGAAAGGCAGTTTGCCTGCCGAAGGCCTCAACAACAATACAGGGATGAATGTATGCAGGCCACAGTAAACTGTGGTGAAGGTTCCCTGCAGGTTTGGGGCTACATTTCCACAACAGAATTGATGGCCCTCATACTGTTGAGGAGTACTGGTAGATTCTTATCCATTATGCACTATTATCAGGGAAGTGTCTAATCAGTCCCACATTCATTCTATTGCATGAGGATCCAAAACACATGGACAGAAATCATAAAACAAATATCTGCAGAGAAAACAGGATCAGGGAAGTGTGCAACAGATGGTATGACTGCCACAGAGCTATTGATATTCATCATCGCCGGGCCAGTCTGGGATTACTTGAAATGAGTGAGACAGTCCAAATCTGCAGTAGGACCATGGAAAGAGATCAAGAGGCTTGGAACAACCAACCATGCAAGAACCTTCAGAAACTGCATGACTGGGTACTCAAGAGAGCAGCCGCTGTTTTAAGGCACCCCAAAGATTTTTTGTTTACTGATATTTGGGGATGTGGAAGGAAAACCACTGCAACCATGGGAAGAACGTGCAAACCCCACACTGACATTGACCCACAAGCAGTTGTTGTTAGTGTGGTTTTCACATTCGCACTGTGCCTGTGGGGGTTTTAAATCCAGGATGCTGGATCTGAGAAGCAGCAGTGCTAACCAATGTGAATTTTGGAATTATAGTACCTGGATCTCTACATGAATTGCTTGTAATAATATGGTTTGATATATTGGTTACCCTGCAAAAATTCTTCTAATGTTGTCTAATATTTTTTGATTGGGACATGCTTCACATGGACACAACATTGTTGAGAAGAGGACACTGACAGGTTTTTTTGAGATGAGCGCCTCCAAACCACACTTCCAATGTCACGTCATCGAATGGAACAGCAGACTTCACTTGGCCTTTGGATACTTCATAAGCTTAGTGGTTCACAAACATTTAACAACCTCAACTGTAAAGGTTTAACTGTTGTATTCAGTACTGGCAAAAAGAAGTTCAGTTCTATGAAAATTGGGCTTGTCTATTATTGGGACTTAGTTGACAATCAGGCCACATTATTATGTGTAATTTATCTTCTCTAAAGGCAGCTTTTTCACACCTATTTTCGCCTTTTCTTCTTTCATCCTTGTTCCCTCCTTCTCCTCCTATTTATGTCTTACCTGCCCTTTCCTTTTCAGTTGCCAAAACATTGTGTCTCTAATCTGTGTTCCTTTTCAACGTGAAAATAACCTTTAACCTTTCTTCCTTAACAGTTTATAACAGTCAGGTCATCCATGAGCCATGGCTTTCAGATCAGGAACCTAATGGAGCAATTTTAAGAGTTCCCAGAACAGTATCAAAGACAGTGTTTGCTATTTCCACTTATATTTCATGGAAGATGGACATTGCATCCTTTTTACAAAATTCTACACTGGGGCTCCCTCAGGTTGTGAAAGTAGACAATGGAAGTCTAAAGCTCAGTTAGCCATTGAATCTATTTTATTTTACAGTACATGGGACCATTCCATGACATACTATATGTGTGGTACGGTACCAGTTTCATATTTGGGGCACCATCAAGTTCAGTGACTTGTTCAGGCTCATTGCAGTGAGACCACAGTGGAATGGTGGTGGAGGGTGTGCTCCGGCATCCCACCAGTGCTGATTCCTTTTCTATGGCATAGGCTTGCAGGATAGGCCTTAGCCTCTTGGCTAACCCTGTTTAAAACACTACTGACTACTGCCACAATTTGACACACTTTAGATTTGTATTTACAAATCATTGCTTATTGTTTCCTCTTGAATATATACACAACCTTGTCAATAAAGTAGCCAAGTGGTCATTGTTACTGTAGTAACCCTAGTAGGCCACTGCCCCAAGGTCCACTAAAAACATTATTTCATACGCGATCGTGAGGGCTTCAGTTTCCAAGAGGCATCACCCTTTATATCAGGAGTGCAATGATTTCCAAAGGCCCATCCTCCCGATTGCCAATTTTATATGTAATTGCGAGGGCACCTATCCCCTTGCCCTGTGTTGTCATTATTGCTTATGGTTTTAACCACACAAATCAAAGCCAACTCTGCGTTAAGCTGTTCCTTGTCAGTGCCATTACATCTCCAAGTACCTGGGATCCATTTCCAGACTACTCAATGTCAATGTTCTCCATGTGTCTTTGTGGGAATTTTCCTGGATATTCCAGCTTCCTGCCTTATCTTGACAACATGCAAGTTAAGTGCACTGGTGACTATAAAATGGCCTTGAGTAAGTAGGTTGACTCCTTCTCTGTGCCTTTGGCTTGCAGGATGAACCATCAGCTCCTTATGATCTGTGGCGGATGGTCGTAGCACTTAACCAGCCAGGACGCCTGTGAGCTGGAAGGACCAGGGTAGAGAATATATACAGTATAGTGCCTCTCTTGGGCCGCTAGATGGCAGTCCTTCTGGATTGCGTCAGTGCCACAGTTTCCCACAGGGCTTCATGGGAACTGTAGTTCTGTGACTCAGCCCTGTTGGTTGCCAGGGGTGCTACGGGGACTGGGGAACCCTACTTATTGGGGTTCCAGTTTTATCCAGAAGTGCTCCTAAGCCAAGCCTTTGGGACACTGGAAGTACTTCCAGGGATCACTTAAAAGGAACCGCTTTCCTTCATTCTAGGAGCCAAAGTCAGGAGGGAGAGGACAATGCTTGCTGGAGGAGGAGTGGAGGCTGAAGGACTGAGAGACACAGAGAGGGAAAGAAGAGAAAGGTATTGCAGTGAACTGTTTATTTTGTAATATGCTTTGATGGTGAGAAACACTTTGGGAAGAGTTTCCCATGAAACAATAAAAGGCTTGTGTGTTGCTAGACTTGCCTGTTTCTGTTGTGTTGGGTGTTTGGGGAGCTGGTGTGCCACCTGGAGGCCACAGGCCTTACAACAGTACAATCAGGAAAAGGGATGAAGGTAATAACTTCCTCAAGACCAGTAATTCCAGTTCTGCCTCGGGGGGGTGGGGGTGGGGGGGTTGGATCAGTGGAGCCTATCCCAGCAGCATTAAGGACAAGGTAGGAACTGACATTGGACAATTAGCCAGACCATCACAGGGACAACACACACAACTATGGGGCCAATTTACAATCACTAAGTAGCCTAACCTGCTCATTTCTTGAGATGTGAAAGGAAAACCAGAGTAGCTGGAAGAAGACCCATGCGAACATGGAAGTTATGTGCAATAGATAAAGACTAGGCACAGGATTTGAACCCAGGATTCTGGATATGCGAGTCCACAGCTCAAACTACTACGTCACTCAATGGATGACTCTGCACAAAACTTATGAAAAATGATCTTTCACAACCAGACTAAATATCTTTGCATCAATTAAATGAGAATTAAAGGAGCATCTGGATGGCTGGCTACATGGCATTATCTGCCCTTAAATGGGTCACGCTGTAATTTATTAATATATTCCATTGCTCACATCTTTACACTTATAGAAGTGTTGAAGGTAAAAGTATCATTTGCGTCTCTGAATGTATTTCATTGCACTTGTCATTAATGAGCTGCATAAAACCAAAGCGCCTTGGGCAGAATTTTTTGAAGCTTTGCTTTAAGTGCTGAGGTGACAGGATTCGTTTAGTGACAGTTTCTCAGCACGTGGCTTTGCAGAGCAGTTGCACTGTTTAAAGAGTGAGTCACAAACTTAATAGAAGTGTCAGCAAGTCAAAAATGCCAGTCGGCATGTCGATGCTCCTCACCACATCTGGACTTGATGTACTACTAGCATTTCTATCCCAATTATTGCACTCGGAAATCTATGAGCTTCTTTATTTTGCTCTCTGATTTTATGATGGCTTGGTACGATTTGTAACCTGAACTGATCCCTCCCTTCACATTTTATTCTCTCTGTCAGTGGTGTAATGAAATACATGCAATAGATATGCTGTACATGAACCCGGACACAGGGGTGCACACACCAGTGTGTTTCTTTGTGCCAGTACCAAGCTCGGATAAATGGGGAGGGTTACGTCAGGAAGGGCATCCGGTGTAAAATTTTGCCAAATCAATTTGCGAACAACAATACAAATTTCCATACTGGATCAGTCGAGCCCCGGGTTAACAACAGCCGCCACCAGTACTGTTAACCAACAAGGTGCTGGCGGAAATTGGGCTACTCTTGGCCGAAGAAGGAGAAGAAGAGGGGGGAGACATGTCCGGAGGTAGGAGGAGAAGAGGAAAGTAAAGAGAGTGGAACTGAGGGTAGGGACTTTGAATGTTGGCAGTATGACTGGTAAGGGGAGAGAATCAGCAGATATGATGGACAAAAGGAAGGCTGATATATTAGAAGGGGAGTAAGGCCAGGTGGATCAGAGGTGGATTCAAATTGTTCTATCATGGTGTGGATGGGAGAAGAAATGGGGTAGGAGTTATTAAGAAGGAACAGTATGTCAAGAGTGTTTTGGAGGTGAAAAGAGTGTCAGGCAGATAAATGATTATGAAGCTGTAAATTGGAGGTGTGATGATGAATGTTGTTAGTGCATATGCTCCGCAAGTTGGGTGTGCAATGGATGAGATAGAAGATTTTTGGAGTGAGTTGGATGAAGTGATGAACAGTGTACCCAAGGGACAGAAAGTGGTGATTGGAGTGGATTTCAATGGGCATGTTAGTGAAGGGAACAGAGGAGACGAGGAGGTGATGGGTAGGTATGTTGTCAAGGAGAGGAATGAAGAAGGTCAGAGGATAGTGGATTTTGCCAAAAGGATGGACATGGCTGTGGTGAATACATATTGTAAGAAGAGGGAGGAACATAGGGTTACGTACAAGAGTGGAGGAAGATACACACAGGTAGATTACATCCTATGTAAAAGAGTCAATCTGAAGGAGATTGAAGACTGCAAAGTGGTGGCAAGGGAAAGTGTAGTTAAGCAGCATAGGACGGTAGTCTGTAGGATGACGTTGGAGATCAAGAACAGGAGGAGAGTGAGGGCAGAGCCAAGGATCAAATGGTAGAAGTTGAAAAAGGAAGACTGCAAGGTTGAGTTTAGGGAGGAGGTGAGACAGGCACTGGGTGGCAGTGAAGAGTTACCAGACAGCTGGGAAACTACAGTAGATGTAAGTAAGGGTGACAGCAAGAAGGGTGCTTGGCGTGACTTCTGGACAGATGAAGTAAAAAAACAAAACCTGGTGGTGGAATGGGGAAGTATAGGAGAATATACAGAAGAAGAGGATGGCAAAGAAGAAGTGGGATAGTCAGAGAGATGCAGAAAGTAGACAAGAGTACAAGGAGATAAGGCGCAAGGTGAAGAGAGAGGTGGCGAAGGCTAAAGAAAAGGCGTATGATGAGTTGTATGAGAGGTTGGACACTAAGGAGGGAGAAAAGGACCTGTACCAATTGGCTAGACAGAGGGACCGAGCTGGGAAAGATGTGCAGCAGGTTAGAGTGATAAAGGATAAAGATGGAAACGTACTCACAAGTGAGGAGAGTGTGTTGAGCAGATGGAAAGAGTACTTTGAGAGGCTTATGAATGAAGAGAATGAGAGAGAGAAGGTTGGCTGATGTGGCGAAAGTGAATCAGGAAGTGCAATGGATTACTAAGGAGGAAGTAAGGACAGCTATGAAGAGGATGAAGAATGGAAAGGCCGTTGGTCCAGATGACATACCTGTGGAAGCATGGAGGTGTTTAGGAAAGATGGCAGTGGCAGTTTTTAACCAGATTGTTTAATGGAATCTTGGAAAGTGAGAGGATGCCTAAGGAGTGGAGAAGAAGTATACTGGTACCGATATTTAAGAATAAGAGGGATGTGCAGGATTGTAGTAACTACAGGGGGATAAAATTGATGAGCCACAGCATGAAGTTATGGGAAAGAGTAGTGGAAGCTAGGTTAAGAAGTTTGGTGATGATTAGTGAGCAGCAGTATGGTTTCATCCCAAGAAAGAGCACCACAGATGCAATGTTTGTTCTGAGGATGTTGATGGAGAAGTTTAGAGAAGGCCAGAAGGAGTTGCATTGCATCTTTGTGGACCTGGAGAAAGCATATGACAAGGTGCCTCGAGAGGAGCTGTGGTATTGTATGAGGAAGGCGGTAGTGGCAGAGAAGTACATACGAGTTGTACAGGATATGAACGAGGGAAGTGTGACAGTGGTGAGTGTTGTGTCTTATACATTCTACCTTATATAAAATTGAGAAACGCTGTATCATAACCGCTTTCCTTGTTTTTCTTTTTATTTACTTGTTGTATAACTAAGAAAACACATCAATGCACATATGCACACATAATGGTTAACAATATACACACACCACAAAAAAGTAGATCTACTAACACCGTGTACATAACAACTCCTCCCATGCAGCACTGAAGCTATATCAAAAAATATATATATATATATATATATATATATATATATATATTCTCACAAATATTTTTAACTATAACAGCATATAAAATTTAACATTCAAATCTTTTAGGAGGTTTCCTAACTCTGTCAGGGTAACGTCTAGTGCATGTTGAGCTAGAACTACCAACTGAGTCCTGACTCTCAAGCTGCGGTGTTTCCTGGTTGTCTGTGGTGATGGTGGACTCCTGACCATCACACTCTGGTACAGCCATGTCCTGCAATGCAGTTGGCTGTGCAATTTCTTCCTGTTGGTGGTTGTCAGAAAGAGTAGTGTCTAACAATTGATCTGTATGTCGATGCCAGACAACATCATCCCCAATGTCTATGGTATAAGTAAGTGCTCCTGTCTGTGAGGCAATGACACCTTGCTGCCATGACCGGCCATTGTTACGATAATCGCGAGCCAAAACTCTCTGACCCACACAAAAGATACGCAGGGTTTGTGACTTTTGACTCTGATTCCAGGTGGCCTACTTCTGTTGGACATGCCTACGTAAGTCAGGTTTCATCAAGTCCAGGCGGGATCTCAGGGGACGGCCTAGAAAAAGCATTGCAGGTGTTTGTCCGGTAGTCGAATGGGTGCTGTTACGATAAGCCAGTAAAAACTTGGACACTTTGTGCTGTAGTGATATTCCTTCAGAGGACATTGCCTTAATGGACTGTTTGAAGGACTGCACAAAACGCTCAGCAAGATCATTCGTTGCAGGGTGGTATGGTGCTGTGGTAATGTGTTGTATTCCATTTTTCCTGAGGAAGGTTTTAAACTCCTCAGACAAGAACTGGCTACCATTATCACTTACTATTTGTTCTTGTACTCCTGTACACGAGAACAAGTTACGTAGGAGTTCCACTGTCTTTATGGGAGTTGCTTTAGTGGTACAGAAAACCTCTAGCCACTTAGAGTGGGCATCTACAACAATAAGAAACATCTTATCAAAGAATGGGCCTGCATAGTCAATGTGTATGCACTGCCAAGGGGTGCTGGGCCATTCCCTGGGGTGAAGTGGTGCAGACGTTGGTGACCTTTGAGTCTGCTGGCACCCATTACATGTCTTTGTGAGGTCTTCCAGCTGGTGATCAATGCCAGGCCACCAGACATAGCTGCGAGCCAGGTTCTTCATCTTTACTACCCCTAAGTGCCCTTCATGTAGCACCTCAAGGACCTTGGTGCAAAGTTTTGGAAGAATTATAACACGTGTGCCCCACAAAATGCAACCTTGACTTACAGACAGTTGGTCACGTCATGATGAGTAGGCTGATAAAGTTGCATTGCCCTTGGATGGCCAGCCTTTAACTATCAGTTCATAAACTTTAGAAAGTGTTGGGTTGCAGCCCGTCTCTCGCTGGAGGTCAGAGCACATGACTGGCAATGAGTCTACCTGAGCCATTTCAACATGTCTACTGGTTCCGCTAAATTCCTGGGGTGTGATAACTCCAATGGAAGCCGTGATAGTCCATCAGCATTACCATGATGCTCTGTACCTTTGAATAGTGTAAATGTGGGCCCCAAAAAATAATGCCCATCGTTGAAGTCATGCAGCAGCCATACCTGGGACACCTTTACATGGATTAAAGATGGACAACAATGGTCGATGATCAGTCAGCAAGGTAAAATGTCTCCCATATAAATATTGGTTAAACTTCTTAACTCCCCAAACCAAACTAAGGGCTTCTCTATCAATTTGGGCATAATTACGCTCTGTTAAGGATCTTGACGCAAAGGCAATTGGCCGTTCCGTCCCATCAGTGAACTTGTGTGACAATACGGCACCAATACCATAGGGAGAGGCATCACATGCAAGCTGGACTGGCAAGTTGGGGTCATAATGAGTTAGCACATTGTCAGATGTTACAAGAGATTTTGCCTCTTTGTACGCATGCTCACAGTCTTTAGTCCAGCACCATGCTGTTTCACTGTGCAGCAAACTGTTTAAAGGATGCAAAACAGTCGAAAGATTTGGAAGGAACTTGTGATAATAATTAACCAGTCCCAAAAATGACCGCAATTGAGATACATTTTGGGGTTTCAGTGCTTTCAGGACGGCTTCAATTTTGTTTTTACATTTATGTAAGCCTTCTTTATCAATTTGGTGTCCACAATACTCAATGGAATTTTTGAAAAATTCACACTTATTTTTGTTTACTCTCAAGCCAAAGTCTGCTAATCTGTTCAGGACTTTTCCTAGATTCTCTAGATGCTCCCTGTCATCAGCCCCTGTAACAAGAATGTCATCAAGGTAGCACTGAGTGCCAGGAATGCCCTGTAAGACTTGTTCTATGGCCTTCTGCCATATGGCTGGTGCTGAAGCAACTCCAAAAACCAAATGGTTATACTGGTACAGGCCTTTAGTAGTGTTAATAGTCAAATACTTTTTGGAGGAGTCCTTCACTTCCATTTGTAGGTATGCTTGTGCAAGGTCAATTTTTGAAAACTTTCCTCCTCTGCCCAGAGATGCAAATATATCATCTATCCGGGGTAAGGGATATTGTTCAGTTTTTAACACTGGGTTCACTGTCACCTTAAAGTCACCACATATGCGCACAGTGCTATCACCCTATACGACTGGCACAATTGGTGTCGCCCATTCAGACTATTCCACTTTTGTCAGTATGCCTTCCCTTTCTAGTCTTTGCAATTCTGCTTCTACTTTGGGGCGTAGGGCATATGGCACTGGCCTTGCCTTGTGAAACCTTGGCACTGCATTATCTTCTAATACAATCTGGGCTTTCATATGTTTTAATGTGCCAATGCCATCCCAAAAAACCTGTGCATACTGTGAAAGTAGCTCTTTAAAACTGTTATTTATGGACTGGTTGTTTGATTTTTCTATGGTTTGCATGGCTTTGATTGACTGCCAATCCAACTGTATTTTCTTCAGCCACTCGCGTCCCAACAGTGGTACACCCCCTTTTTTAATTACATAAAGTGCCAATGTATGTGTTTTCCCTGTATATTTCACATTTACATTAATTGTTCCCAAGGGTGCTATTTTCTCACCAGTATATGTTTTCAACATTACAGGGACTGTCTCCAGGATGCAATGTGCAAAATGTTCCTTATAATCCTTATAGCAGATCACTGACAGGGCTGATCCTGTGTCCAGCTCCATCTTATATGGCACGCCTTCCACTTCAAGGGACACCCACAAGATTCCTCTGTCTGCCTCTTTAAGTGCATAGATATCAAAGCAAGGTAGCTCGTGTTCGGAAGAGTCTGATGTGACAGTATTCATTTTGTGCACGTTTTTATGTTTCTGTTTATTCTTTGCAAACTTTTTGTCACGTGGCCGGGTTTTGCACATTTTCTGCATATGCCCTGGTTTCTGACATTGACGACACACTTTGTCTTTAAACCAGCACTCCGGAGCGTTGTGTGACTTTTTCCCACATCTGTAGCAGGACACATTTCTCGCGTGTGTCGCTTCCAATTTATGTGCGTTACACTCTGTCGCGATCTTCTGCTGCAGCTCGAGAGTATCTTTAGCGGCTGTCTCCATTGACACTGCAATTTCTACAGCACGAGGCAGGGTTAATGTACGCTCAGTCAAGAGTCGTTTTTGTATATTTTCATTGTGCAATCCACACACAAGTCTGTCTCTTAAAGAATCTGACAAGTTTTCTCCAAATTCACAGTGCTCTGCGAGCCTTCTCAGTTCTGCTACATACTCCGTTACAGTCTCCGTCTTTGTTTGGTTACGTTTATGAAAGCGAAAACGCTCTGCAATTACAAGCGGTTTAGGGTTCAAATGATTTTGCAGGACTTCCACTATTTGGTTGAATGTTTTCTTGGCTGATTTTGCTGGTGCCACTAAACTGCGAAGCAAGTTGTAGGTTCTAGCTCCCATTAAGCTAAGTAACATGGCAACTTTCTTTCCATCATTAATCTCGTTCGCCAGGCACTACTGTTCTAGTCTTTCAACATACGTGGCCCAGTCCTCCACCGAACTATCAAAACTGTCCAATTTCCCCACACAACCAGACATTTTCTTCTCTACTCTGTTCACTTTTTTTTCGCGTGTTTAATTTGTTTTACTCACAGCTCCTTTTTGCGCTGCGTATCCTGGGTAAAGAGACTCCTGCGAATGCACCTGCTTTTCGGTGCTCGTTCCTCCCCATTGCTTTCTTGAAAAATAGCTCTCAAATAGCTCCGTACAAATTCAGTTTTTGGTTCTATAGTATAGTGAAAACAAAGGTGCATGTAAACCTCGCCGCCAGTTGTTGTGTCTAACAGTGAGGTCTACGGTAGGAGAGACGGATGCATTCAATGTGGAGGTGGGATTACATCAGGGATCGGCTCTGAGCCCTTTCTTATTTGCAATGGTGATGGACAGGCTGACAGACAAGATTAGGCAGGAATCCCCATAGACTATGATGTTTGCTGATGACATTGTGATCTGTAGTGATAGTAGGGAGCAGGTTGAGGAGACCCTGGAGAGGTGGAGATATACTCTAGAGAGGAGAGGAATGAAGGTTAGTAGGAACAAGACAGAATACGTGTGTAAATGAGAGGGAGGTCAGTGGAATGGTGAGGATGCAGAGAGTAGAGTTGGCGAAGGTGGATGAGTTTAAATACTTGGGATCAAAAGTACAGAGTAATGGGGATTGTGGAAGAGAGGTGAAAAAGAGAGTGCAGACAGGGTGGAATGGGTGGAGTAGAGTGTCAGGAGTGATTTGTGACAGACGGGTATCAGCAAGAGTGAAAGGGAAGGTCTACAGGACGGTAGTGAGACCAGCTATGTTATATGGTTTGGAGACGGTGGCACTGACCAGAAAGCAGGAGACAGAGCTGGAGGTAGCAGAGATAAAGATGCTAAGATTTGTATTGAGTGTGACAAGGATGGACAGGATTAGAAATGAGTACATTACAGGGTCAGCTCAAGATGGACGGTTAGGAGACAAAGTCAGAGAGGCGAGACTGCGCTGGTTTGGACATGTGCATAGGAGAGATGCTGGGTATATTGGGAGAAGGATGCTAAGGATAGAGCTGCCAGGCAAGAGGAAAAGAGGAAGGCCTAAGAGAAGGTTTATGGATGTGGTGAGAGAGGACATACAAGTGTAACAGAACAAGATGCAGAGGACAGAAAGATATGGAAGAAGATGATCCGCTGTGGCGACCCCTAACGGGAGCAGCTGAAAGAAGAAGAAGAACAGACATGCTGTACATGAAACCATATGAGTGAGTAGGTGTACTCTGTGAGAGAAGGCCACCCCATCCAGAATTGGTGCCCAGTGCTGCTAGTATAAGCTTCAGCCTCCATGATCCTAATTAGGGGAAATGGATTATATAGCATTTTTCATGCAACAGTGTCAGAGAGGGACATTTTTTTGTGCACTGGGTGGTTCCATTAGGCACCCATTGTTGGGACTGGGGGGTGAGAAGTTAAAAGGCTGTCTGCAGGATGAAGGTATTTACCGTATTGCAAAGGAGTCACTTTGGCTGGTTGAGATTACAAACAATACCAAGTTGTGATAACAGAACTGCTCCTTCCTTGGAGGATGTCTGTATTTACCTGAAATTAACATGTTTGACAATATTGGTTTCTAATCAGCAGATCTGTACTCATTAATGGTTGGTAACAATAAATTTTGTTAACTTGTGTTTTCATTAATTGTTAAACCCAGGAAATTTAGATGTGCTATTGATTAAACTGATTGTCCAGGACTGACAACGGCAGGGACTAAAGGAGATTTAAACTCCTGGGCAGCAGAAGGCAGGGAGGGACGGTCCACTGAGAACGCTGCCAAGACACTCAGACAGAGCACAGGGGCTTGTAGGCAGACGAGGGTACCTGGCTGGCACGACGTGAGGCACAAGGACGGCAACATTTACTTCCAGGGAGGAGGAGACACCTCCAGAAGGAGATGCCAGTTGTGGGTCCAGCAAGAGAGGGAAGCCGCATGAAAGGACCAAGCAAAGCTGGCAGACGACAAATGAGGCGTGTCTAGGACGCAGCAACACAAGGAGCCCAAAGTGGAAGAAAAAGGAACGACAAAGAGACGCTGACAGGGATTCAACTATTTGACACAACTTCTGTTGGGAAACGAGTGTCTGGTGAACAGAGTGCATCCGTGGACAGTTGAACAATTACAGTAAGTGTTGGGGTAACACAGTGCGCAAACTGGACTCTGCACCACTAAAGGTTGTATCCTCCAATTCTTGTTTTTAACGGACTTTTAGAGTGTGGACTGTGTGTTTTCCTTTTAAAAAAAGGAAATTCGTTCCTGATATGTTTAGATTTTGTTATGTTTGTTTATCTTTTTAATGTACTTTATATTGTCTTGTGTAATAGAACTTACTGTGGCTTTTTTCTGAAATTATTGTTGTGTCTTTCATTGTGTTTACTCACCGCCCAATTTAAAGAAACCTGTGTGCTATTTATTATCAGTAAATTTCAAGAGTTCTCAGTCTCTTAATAAAACTGGGTGGCGTAGTCGGATATTTTAATGTTGACTAAGTTAGATTACCTGTAAGTGTGACCAGACACCTGTCACAACTATATGCACAATTATCACGCAAAAGTATATTTATATTTCTTTGGTTTAAAAAATGAGACAATCATACGTACATTTTCAGCAAGGTGATGGACTTCAAATGCAGTGCATGACTGGAAGCAGGGATTGCTATGAAGGCTTTGAAAAGACCTCAAGATGCATTTGGGTTTTATTGCACTTATTGGTTAGATTTTTTTGAATACTGTAAGCAAGATCTGTAAAAGCTTCACTCATTCATTAATTCAGGGGTCCTCAAGCTCGATCCTGGAGGACTACAGTGGCTTCTGGTTTTTAATCTGATGTAATTTCTTACTTAGAAACCAGTAATTGCTCAAACAACGTTTTTGTTAACTTGTGTGTTAAGATTCCCAACTCTTAATTGTGATTTTTGATCTTAAACAGCTTCATTCACTGTTTCTAATTGATTCCTGTTGAGTTTAGCTGTTGCTGATTAATGTCAATGACAAAGGAGCCAGCGAGTCACCTGCTAACTCAGTCTCATTTACACTCAAGCAAAACTGTGCAGCCACTGTGGGCCTCCTGGGCAAAACCTGGAATAATCCAAACCCATACTGAAGGAACCAGAATCCATCTTGGCCAAACTGAACTAAAGGTAGGCTTCAAAACTGGGTGTGATGTCAGTCCATCACTGCATATACTATGACCGAGTCGTCAATTAATTTTAAATGTCTTTGTGATGTGGCAAGAAAGAGGAAGATTTGCAGAAATCCTACACAAGCAAGTAGAGCACGTGGAAACACCACATAGATGCCAAACTATGGTCAACATAAGGTGACAACTCTAGTGTTCTAACCAAGATTCACCCAACATTGATTTGATTTTATGTATTGTAGTGTGTTTCACAGTGTACATCATCACAGGGTTCTTTACAAAGCTCACATTAAAGTAGTAAAGTTTAGAGAAAGCACACAAGTTTAAAATGGAACCACGTAATTCTGGGTCTAATCCTCATTTTTTAAAGGTAAATGATTATTCTCTGCTCTTCGTCCACTACCTCCTGGGTTGCTATAATGCTGACTACTGCTTTAGGTTTTGGGTTCCAGGCATCCATTCAGTCTATGCCAGGGAAGATGTGGGGTCAAAATGAGTCTTCACCCATTCTTGAGTCCCTTTAAAGCTGTGCTGCCCAGGCCATGGAAGGAAAATCAATTACATTTCATTTAGAAGTTTCAATTCATTGTTTATTCTTTTTCTGCCATAAAGCACATGCATCTGGATGGCATCATAGGCTGTGCACAGACCTTTAACCTAAAAGGGCAGAAGTGGCACTTTACAGGGCAAGATTTTAATTTTGGACAAAAAGTAGTGCCTGCTTTTATTTCTGTGTTTTTAAAAATTGGATGTAACTTCATGGGGCATAACTATATTGCCAACCATGACAAAAAAGGTTCCATGAATTTGTTAGATTATCGTAAGGCACACTACACCCTGCTCTACTATGCATATACTTTATTTTTCTAATATAATACATCTCAGCCAGACGTAAAAGCAAATAAAAGAATTCCTGTCTAGTTATATGGAGTTTAACAGCAAGAGGTCACATTATAGCACATCAAATCAAAGATGGGGGTCAAATATTAAGGAAGGAATTAGAACTGATCATCTGGTGCAACGTATCTGCAT
Organism: Erpetoichthys calabaricus; assembly: GCF_900747795.2. Taxonomy (NCBI): domain Eukaryota; kingdom Metazoa; phylum Chordata; class Cladistia; order Polypteriformes; family Polypteridae; genus Erpetoichthys; species Erpetoichthys calabaricus. The sequence continues at coordinate 154,860,147 of NC_041395.2, forward strand.
TTTTTTCTGTATTAGACATTCAGCAAGGAAAAGTAAAATTTGAATGATTCAGAACACTGAAGCAAATGTTAAATCATGTTATATATACTGTGTAAACAGTGGGTTCAGAAAGTATTCCGACCCCTGCACTCTTTGCACACATTAGTGTGTTGTAGATTTAATTTTAAATGGACGAGCTTGCCATTTTTGCCCATCAGTCAATGCTGAATAACTCATAAAGTGAAACATTTTCTGAAAGGTTTGAAAAACCTTCATGTAAGTATTCAGACTCTTAGTTCAGTGATTTATAGTTGCCTTTTGGCAGCGATTACAGCTTTGAATCTTCTTGGGTAAGTCTCTACAAGTTTTGCACACCTGGATTTGGACAGTTTATTCTACTTGTCCTGGCAGACCCTCTCAAGCCCAGTTAGATTGGATGGGAAGCATTCGTAAAATGCCCACTTCAGGTCTGTCCACAGATGGGCTTTGGCTGGGCCAGTGAAGGACAGTCTGACACTTGTCCCAAAGCCACTCCAGTGTTGTCTTAGCTATATGCTTTGGCTCATTGTCATGCTGAAAGGTGAATCATCGCCTCAGTCTGAGGTCACATGCACTCTGAGGCAGGTTCTCCTCAAGGGCCTTTTTGTATTTGGCTGCATTTATCCTTTCCTCAGTTCTGACCAGTCTCTCTGTCCTTGCCGCTGAGAAGCACCTCCATAACGTGATGCTGCCACCGCCACTATTCAGTATAGAGATGGTATTTGGCAGGTGATGAGCACTGCCTAGTCTTCACCACACATGGTGCTTGGAGTTCTGCCCAAAGAGTTCAATTTTTGTCTCATCAGACCAGAGGGCCTTTTCCCCTTTCTCTCTGAGTCCCCTAAATGCCATCATATAACTTTTACTCAAAGGTGGCTAGCCACTATACCATAAACACCTCATTGGTGGAGTACCATTGAGATGGCCGTCTTTCTAATTGCTTCTCCCATCTCAACAGAAGCTCTCTTATAATGGCCATTGGGTTCTTGGTCATCTCCTTGACCATGGGCCTTCTGTTAACAGTTACTCAGTTTGGCCAAATGGTGAACTCTAGCCCTGGTGGTTCCAAACCTCTTCTGTTTCACAATTATTGAGGCCACTGTGCTCCTGGTAACACTCAAAGCAATATGAATACCCTTTCCCTGAGCTATGCCTCATCATCATTTTATCATGGAGGCCTGCAGAGAATTCCTTGGAATTCATGGATTGTTTTTTGTCCGGACATGCAGTGTAAATTCTGGGACCTTACATACACAGTGTGTGCCTTTCTAAACTGTGATCAACCAGTTCCACTTACCATAGGTGGACTCCAGTCAAGTACCACAGCAAAGGGTCTAAATACCTATTTAAATACAAGATTTCAGTTTTGGTTTTTAATAAATTTGCAAACCTTTCTGAAAACATGTTTCATTGTGAGTTATTGAGTGTAGACTAATAGGCAAAAATAAAGTTAAATGTACAACACAAAGTGTGGAAAACATGAAGGGATCTGAATACTTTCTGAATCCACTGTATATTGTATATTGTGACTGCTACTGCTGCAGGACACGACAGCCCTTCAGAAACCCCCTCTTAAATAACTTTTCAATGGGAAACCAACACACACTTACAGTTCCTCTTTGTGGGATCAGCTGCCAGCTTCCCATACAAGGGCTTTGAACATTTAAAAAGCCGAGCCACCCTTTTGTCTCTCTTACTCCAGACTTCCTCTGCTATGGCTGGTGCTACTGGGCCACTGAACCCCCTTGATGAAGAAGACTTTGTGTTCTTTTGAGCAGGAGTTAAGGCTGTTGCGTCAAGTTTGACAGCTGTTCCTTGTGAGTCCAGGTCACTTCTGTAAGAGACTTGTGTTTGTATCTGGCAGAACAGCAATAAAGTTTCTACACCTTGGAAAACCTGCTGAACTCTCCTGCTCAACTTTGTGACCCAACCTTGACAAGTGGTACCAAGTAGGGCCTTGCACAGATGGAACCTCAGTTCACTCCAGAGTTTGACCCTCAGTACGTTCCCCTACCTCCGGACCCGGAGGATCAGCCACCTCTTCAGGCTAATCACCCCAGAAACATGCTTGTGAAGATGGGCCCTAAGGATGACCCGGAGGTTTTCCTCCTTGGCTTTGAGTATATGGCAGTGTTGATGGGCTGGAACAGATGAAACTGGGCTCGCATCATCACCCCGTATTTATCTGGGGATGCCCTGCTGGTCTTGCAAAACCTCCCTCTTGAGAGTATTGGACTTCTTGAAACAGCAAATTCTTCTCCGTACAGCTACGAGCTCCCTTGCCAAGGGGCGTTTGGTCCGGCTTTGGCAGTGTGGTCCTGATTGCCCTGTCCATGCTCAGCTGCAGGACCTGCTTCATTTTATCCAAGGCTGGTTCCGAGGAGATGCTATTGAGCGCATAGTGGAAAAGATCACCATCGATGCAGTGCTGTCCTAGATAGCTGAAGAGCACCGTGATGAGTTGCTATGGCACAATATTGACTTGCTGAACATCATGGCTCTTAGATTGGAAGGCACCCTGGCTGCTTGGAAGCATGGAGGACGCTCTTGTCTGGCTCTGAGCCCTCCTCAGCCCCCCAAGCCCCTTCCTGTGGGCAATCGCCGCTCCTACATGCCTCCGGTGCTGGGACTGAGCGCAGATGCTTCCACTGTGACCAGATCGGATATCTGGCTAGGGAATGTCTCCTTTCCCCTGAACAGTCCATGGAAGTCAGAATTGACCAGGGTACCGGCCTGGAAATTGAACCTGATCTCTCCAGTAAGGGAGACTCCTCAGATTTTCTTGAGTGTCTGCCCAGTCCTTCTACCTCTTTGGAGGCGGACGCAGCTTGGATATTAATATATTCTCATACTGATTGATTATGCGAAGCAGTATCGTGAAGTAGCTGCTGTCTGGAAAGTAAAGGCTCTGTGTGAGATCTTTACCCGTACTGGCATTCCCAGTGAGATTCTGACTGACCAAGGCACGCCCTTTACTTCATACGTCATGAAACAGTTGTGTGACAGTCTTGCCATTAAAAGGCTGAGCACCACTGTTTACCATCGGAAGATGAATGGCCTGATAGAGCGGTTTAACAAGACTTTAACTCTTTCAGGGCTGATGTTGACTTTTGTCAAAAGTTGATGATGGTAATCAACTGTAAACTGTGACAAAACCCATCGTTACATTTTAGTTGGACTCTCGTTGCTAGAAGGAAAGTTAGATTCATTGGTTTGACCGGGATTCCCTGCACTCTCGTGAGTAGCAAGGCGCACACAACGGCAAAAATGGCACTGACATCTGGCGAGAGATAAAAGCGAATGTGTAAAGCAAAATACTCTGTGGACGACAGCTAGTCGTGGTACTGACAATGTTTGCCAGGGAAGACAGCCACTTAACAATGATAAGAGGTAGAAACCAGATTGTAATGCACTGCGACCGTGTCCCAGCCACACAAAGACAGCCTGGCAGCAAGTAAGCCGCACATTCTTGGCAAACTGACAGCCACAGCATGCAGCAACAGACGTTTTATGTTGACTTCTGAGTGAAACCATTGCTTTTTGGAAAAAATATTCAGCCCTCAAAGAGTTAAAGCAGATGATCAGGAGGGTTGCTCATGATGACCCAACATCCTGGGACTCTGTTTTGCTCTTCCTGATGTATTCACAGTTTGAAAATCACCACAGGCTTCCCTGGGATTGAGTCCCTTTGAGTTGCTGTTTGGTAGGTGTCCATGGGGTATCTTGGATGTTATTCATGAGGAACAGATAGCTGTGTATTCTAATGCTAATGGTCCTAGCTTTACAGAGCGGGTTGTTTCCCTGCAGGATCAAATTTCTAGGCTTTCTTCTGTCACTGTGGAGCACCAGCAGCGTGAACACGATGCCCAAAAATGCCATTTATGATAAGTGGAGCAAACTTCGGGAATTTAAGCCTGGTGATCGCGCCCTGGTTCTGATTCCTTCTGATCAGCATAAGTTCCTCGCGAAATGGTAGGGTCCTGCTGTCATTGAAGAGTGTATTGGGTTAGTAAATTACAAAGTCAGGATATCTGGCAGACAGAGGCCCGTGCAGGTTTTACATGTTAATCTCTTGAAAGAGTGGCATGAACCCCAGGAGGTGTTGACGTCCGTGGCTGCTGTGTCCCAGACAGATGTTGCTATTGGTGACGATTTGTCTGTCTCGCAGAAAGCAGAGTTGCTGTCTCTGATAAGTCAGAGCACTGATGTATTTTCTGCCATGTTGGGCCTGACTGGGCTTGCAGAATATAAGATTGCATGGAGCCTGGTGTTAAGTTGCAGATGCTTGAATTGGGTGTTATTTGCGAAAGTAAAAGCAACTGGTGAAGTCCGGTTGTTTTGGTCCCAAAACCCAACGGTTCAATTCGGTTCTGTATCGATTTCCAAAATTGATGCTTATCTTGTGCCTCGTGTTGATGAGTTATCAAAGAATTTGGGATAGGCATTGTATATCTCTACTCTCAGTCTTACGAAAGGGTACTGGTAGGTGCCTCTTGAAGCTTCCAGTTGTGAAAAAACAGCATTTGCCACCCCTGATGGGTTATATGAGTTTACTAGGCTCCCATTTGGTCTGCATGGTGCCCCTCTTACTTTCCAGCGCATGATTGATCAGATTTTGCATCCCCATTCCAAATATTCCAGGGCGTATCTCGATGATGTTGTCTTTTTCAGTAATTATTGGCACTCACATTTGGAGAGGCTTCAGGCTGTACTAGACAGCTGGAGACAGGCTGGGTTGACAGCTAACCCTAAGAAATGTAAGTTGGATATGTCTGAAACACACTATTTAGGTTTTTCTATGGGCGGGGATTTAGTTAGGCCTCAGTTAAAGAAGGTCGATGAGGTACTCGCTTACCCACATCCGGTAATGCAGAGACAAATTTGTGTCTTCCTTGGTCTTGCTGGTTATTAGAAGATTCATCCAGAATTTTGTGAATAGAGCTGCTCCTCTTACTTGTCTTATGAAGGGTAGAAAGAACCACTGCGTTGTCTGGTCGGATGATTATGAAATATCCTTCAATGATTTAAAGTCTGCTTTGTCAACATACTCAGTTTTGAGAAACACGGACTTCTCTCAGGAGTTCGTCTGGCAGACAGACACTGGTACGTTTGGTTTAGGTGCTGTCCTGTCTCAGTTTTTTGATGGTGGTCCCAGGGAGCGTAATTACTTGACTATAGAAAAGGAGTGTTTGGTGATCAAATTGGCCGTGGGAGCACTCTGTTATTATTTGTGGAGGTGTAAGTGTACCTTGGTGACCAATCACTCCCCCCTTCAATGGCTCTACAGACAGACCAGCACACAAATGTTTATGTGTAATAGTAAACTGTCACCTACTGTACCTAGCTAGCCTTACAAGACACATTATGACTGGAAGCAATCAATTAGGTCCTAACAGAAGGAAAAGTCCACTTGGGCCAAAGGGAAGAAGGGCAGGGGCTTCAGCCACTCTAGTCACCCCTCTGTGCACATCAAGGTCCCCTCTAACCCAAACCCCAAGCCCACCACCCCCCCACAACATCTCAAATATGATAGAGTTGTGATGGTCTGGACATTTTATACATATTGATGTTTGCATTATACAGCCCATCCTTGGGCCAGCTCCACAAGGAAACCTTTAAGGCTGTGGCACCATAAAAAACAGGCATTAAGCGTGTCAAGTCCGTCATTTTCAAGAAGTCTTTTACGAAATGTTTCATTCTTTTGTGTTAATAGTGTCCTGTGCTGATTTTTTTTCCCCACAAATACTTTTAATATTTAAGGACCGAAAGCCTAGTGCCGCATTAGTGCGTAAAGAAACCACTCCAGTTTCAATAGTTTCATTGCAGACATCTGCCATACTAAGTGGAAGTGCTCTGTTTTTTAGCAGTGAGCAGTAAGCTTTTGATGCATTGCATAACATGCTGTACTTTCTGTCTGTCATGTGTCAGCCTTAAGGAATTTATCTGTGATTAGCGGAAGATTTTTAAATGTAGGTCAGGGGTTCAGTAGCAGCAGCACGGCAGCAGCAGGCGTTCTGCCTCGTCCACAGGGCTTTTTTATCGAGTCCCTTCAATTTACGAACAGATGGCTGAATAACATTAAAAAAAAAAAACCTTGGCCAAATAAGTGTGGATAAGCTGTTTTTTTTATAAAGTAATTACACTTGGGGCATTTAGTACTGCGATGAGCTGTAAGATTTTGAATTTTGAGATCATTTATGAAGTATACCAAAGAGCACATTTTCCAGAACTTTCACACTTGTGACACGTGGCTTCAGGGCTCAGATGCTTAATTTTCATTCTGTTATTAATGCCATGGTACTGAGTAATGATTAAGGGCTGCTAGAAAGACTGGGTTAAAAAATAGCCAGAAGCAAATTCAGCTTGGTTTAATATAGCACCTTGAACATCAAACCCTATCATAAAGGAGTTAACCAATTAAATGCCAAAAATACCAAACCTGTATTATTTTTTAGAATCATGGAAAGCTGAAGGCAACTCCAAATGGGATGCCCATTCATCACAAAGCTCAAGTTGTCAACTAACCCAACCACACAAATGTTTTTATAAGGTGAAGGGAAAGAAAAGAGAAAATGCACAAAGACTTGAGGAGAAGATACACATTCCACACAGAAACAGGACCCAAGCCCTTGGAGCTAAGAGGCAGCAGCACCACTGTATATTAATGTATAAATAAAATCACAAATGGCACAAAATGTTCAACCTGCTAAACACAGGCATCAGAGCGAGGAAGAGCGTAATCTCAAAGACTGACATTTCACTGAGTACAACATGGAAGATCCTTTTGTCATAGATGTGCATTTAGCAAGGACAAGGCTCCAATACTGTATTCAGTGTTCCAATAAGAAATAGGAAATTGTAACTGGCATGTCAAAGGGAACTCTACACTTCGAAGGTGACGTCAGGTAGGGAGTGCCACAGATCTGCAGTGAGAATCATGAGAAAAGGTTTCCAAAGTTACCAAATCTCAGGTCTCGCATATATTCCTACAAGACAAGCAGGACTAACCCTCTAAACCTGCCTTGTATGAGTAGGTATGGATGTGAGCAGAAATGTACGCCATCACAGATTGCCTCCATGTCCAGGATTACCTAACAGGGACCTAATGCAGGTTTTCAGAATTCTCAAAGGCGTTGCTAAAGCAGATCCTGCAGAATTCTTTCAATTTACTGGGGAATCACATACTTGAGGACATCAGTGGAAATTAAGGGGAAGTGCATTTAAGACTGAAGCCAGGAAACACTTCTTCATGCTTGTGGGAATCCGAAACAAATTACCGAGACATGTAGTTGAAGGACAAACCTTGAAAAACCCTTCAGAAGAATCTGGATGAGATATTGGGACAGGTTAACTATTTACAGACGGGCTTGACGGACTGAATGGTCCACTCTCATTTGTCAGATGTCTTATGTTCTTATGTAATGGTGGTGCATTCCTCTGTTAGTTCTTGCTCCTTTGCAATACTAAACTAGATTAAGCAGGTTGGAAAATTAAAGAAGAAGCAGAGGCAGCACACATATTTTATTGTAGGAAGAAGAAAAGAATATAAAGGAACCCATTTCAAGATAGATTATAATCAGTCTGATTGTAATAGGGTCTGCCAGAAGAGGGCACCATTATCAATTCTTAGGCCTGACATAGAGACAGGGGACTTGACAGGTATGCTGAATAGGAAAGCCATATTATTCATCTTGACCTTACATACAAAAGCCTTCTTTAAATCTCTTTGTGAATGAAGTACCACAAGTGATGTCAGATGCTGAATATTTTGCTTCGCAATTTCCTTATGAACATGTGCATTTCTTGATCAAAGTCTTCTGGATTAATAATTAACATAACAATCTCAAACTCACTTATCATAATCTAATTTAGGGTCACAGAGACCAGCATCTATGCGAGCACCACTAGGTGTGTTGGTCTTTTTTGCAGCACACTCACACACTTACGGGGTCAGTTTGGAATCGCCTAAAATGTATGTCTTTAGGGATGTGGGAGAAAATCTCACTCAAAACTCACTCCTTTCTTGGGGCCTGAGTTGCCTCGAAAGCTTGCATATTGTAATCTTTTTAGTTAGCCAATTAAAGGTGTCATTTTGCTTCACTTCTCTTTACATCCATAATAGCTAAGACGGTACAAGACCCTAGTACTCAGGCACAGAGAAAATGTGCAAACTTCACATGAAAAATGAACCCACTGCACCCACACTTTGTCTGAAAAACATTAAGGAGGATGATGACCATCTTTGTCTAGTCACAGTTGAATATTAGGGATGCAAACCACTGAAGACCATATGAAAAACTTCAGACTGTATAAAATATTTGTGTTTTGTTTGGCTGCCTTTCTTGGATACTGTAGGTTTCTTGGGATAAACAGCAGCTGTCCAGTGTTTATCTGCTCCATTTACTTGTGTGTGTGTCTGCTTCCTGTAGAGCAGTTCAATGGCTACCACTGCTTCATCCTAACTCTCCAGGCCTGTGTTCAGTTCCCTACAGGTTGCAGTATTTATGGTGTTTGCATGTTTTCCCTTTACTGATGTGGATTTTCCTACAATATGCCAAAGACATTCAGGTTAGGCTGATTAATTCCTCTACTTCAGCTCAGGCCTGAATGAGTAAATGTGATGGACTGGCAGCCAGTCCAGAGATGATTCCTGCCTCCATTTGACTACATATGAGAAAAGCAAGGTTAGAAGTTGTATGTACACATATAGTTTGCACAGATATGGTATAGCAGGACTTTGGCTAGGAAATTAGTGGCCAATCTTTATATATAATTCACTACAGTGACTGTTCATTTGTCTGTCCAGGAGTTTAAATCACCTGTAGTTCGCAAACCGTTTGACCTATTGACCTGAAATTTGGTACAAATATACTACGTGAGGCAGTGACGTGCGGTGAGGTTCATGTCTGGTTAGGCATTGACACCTTCAGAGGCAGATTTACAAATATATGAACCCAAAAGGGTAGCGTATTCACTATTCAGTTGGCAGCCAGCATGCACATTGACTACTGGTTATGTTTCATATCTCATCAGCATTCTTTACACACACATAGGTAAGGTACATATTTGGCTAAGAAAGAATGTTACATTTATAGTGGCGAGAGAGAGCGGAGATAACGGTTTTGCTCTGCACTCTCCATGTGTTCTAAATTTGCCGTTGCAATGCCACAATTCATACTCATTCATTACAAATGAAAGTATTGAGTGGTGTACAAAAAAAAAAACAGATTTAATTTTAACCTTTTGAAGAACAGCAGCAACAAACACCTGTTGGGCTCACATCTGTCCCCTTCAGTGCGCCACGGTACTGTCTGCCTCACCTTGTGCCTTTTCACTGCAGTTTTATGTCCGATCAGCAAGACTAGATATGCCACACACATTCATTAAAGATATTAGTCAGGCTGTGGAAAGTCAGGGTGTATAACAAATGTGTGTGCAAACATTATATAATAATAATTCTTTGCATTTATATAGTGCTTTTCTCACTACTCAAAGCACTCAGCAATTGCAGGTTAAGGACCTTGCTTAAGGGCCCAACAGAGCAGAGTCCCTTTTGGCATTTACGGGATTCGAACCCGCAACCTTCTGATTGCCAATGCAAATCCCTAGCCTCAGAGCTACCACTCCGCCTTTATTGGCAACATACAGAAAGACAGCAACAGGCACGCACCAATTGCAGGCATCAACCCAGTGTGTGAGGAAGTGAGCAGTCCGAGGTGAGGTGAGGCTTGTCGCTGCTGTACCTCGTGTTTCTCCCCTGTATTTGATCAGAAAATGTGCCAATTCTGTGATTTTGACTATAGAAATGATCAAAATTATTGGAATTATACAGAAAACAAATGTATAGCACAAACCAGTAGTCACATTTATTTTATGTTATCATTATTAGTTTTTTTACTTTTTACCTGCCTCCCCTGACCGCACGTCCCTGACGTGACATCTACTATCCGCTTTCAGGGTGATGATTGACCTCCAAGGTTATTCCTCTTTTTATTTTATCTTATTGTAGAATCAACTCTCGGCAGTGGCCAGCAGGGCGGCCATTCTGCGCATGCGTATGGGTGCCATTCTCATCCCTACCACCCTCGCCGTCACTCCTCTACCTCTTCATATCTTAAATCATTCTTGAGGCAGATTGAAGACTTAAGTGCCAGCTTAAGTGAAAAATGAAAGAAAACGTACTACGTAATTGCAACACAAACACTGACTTAACCAGTTTCAGCGCGAAAAGCTGCCGACGAAATTAGAGAAAAAGCGGGCTGCTAGTGTGGAGAAAAGAAGAGCTGCTCAGGAAGCAGCAAGCGCATCAACCTCTGAGCAAGCGAATGCTAAACATAAAGAGAAAGAGGATGAAAACTATAAGTCAAGTGTATTCACTGCAAAAGGAATATTATCCTGCAGTGTGCCGTTACTGGTTTTAAATAAATATTCACTCCTCGCAAAGGCGCAGGTGCAAATTGGATGTGGGTGTGCGTGAGTGCGTTTCACTCCATGGTTAACTGAAGTACTGGCTGACTGCACCGCAGACACATGTGAAGGTGGGCGGACCAGTCAGGCGTCTCAAGGATGCCACAGAAGGCGCAGCTCCTTGCACCCGTGTCTAATTAAGCAGTAGAATACATAAGGAGCCTGCACTGGCAGAGGAGGGAGAAACAGAAAAAAAACATCTGAAAGAAAAACAGCAAAGCAGAGGTTGAAAGAAAGAAGAGAGAAGAGAAGGAGTGCGAGGGAGCCAGTGTGACGGAAACGAAACCAGTGAACAGGAATGGAGCCTCAGGGAAAGGAGCATGTGGCCAGCATTCAACAGGGGGTTGAAGGTTGCTCCTGCTGAACAGCCAGCGAGCAGAACCAACCACAATACACCGGAGGACTCCCCAAGTAAGTCCAGGAAAGCAGTGGGAGTCAAAGGGTTGGGGGCTTGGTGGCACCCCATGAATCATCAGGATGGAACACAAGCAGATCTGAAAGGTGTCTGTGCCTGCTAGTTGACATCTCTCCAGGCTGCAAGATCCTAATAGGACAAGCCAGAGAGGCGTCAGTTTTAAAGGGAAGCACTGGGGACTTTGATTATAAAAAGGAATCTCCTGCATGATTTTTTTTCTATTTATTTATGGCTTGTTTTTAACCTCCACTATCACTTGGACTTTTTATGAGAATATTTATCAAATTAATTTTTAGCAATGGAATTTGGACACTAATTTATTTTTTGAAGTTTAATAAAAGCACTATACACCTTTGCACCTACCCCTTGCTATGTGTGCGTCCTCATCTACCTGACTCATCTCAGAGTAACATTATCGATGGGTGGTGGGTTCAAGAGTCTCCTGAAGGCAACAGGAGTATGGAGCTAACACACACCATCACAACAGGCAGAAGAAACATTGGTGCGACATGAAATGAGGACCCAGAATAACGAGGGACACACACATACACATAAGTATACATATACAGTATATCCATTGTCACAGATGACTGAGGTCATTACCTGGCCGGGATGCCTGGAGGGACCGGAAAGAGACATTAATAGCTTCCGGGGCACAAGGGGGCAGCCGCCCTGGATAAAAAGAGGACCACGGGAAAGGGACAAAGATGATTTGACCTACTGGGAACCGTGGCCACCGCCAGGGGGCGCTTTAAGCATCAGGAGACCCGGATGTGATTACTTCCGCCACACTTGGCAAGATGGCGGAGGGATCGGCCAGGGACGCCTGGAGTGCTTCCGGTTCAAAGGGCAGCACTTCCGCCACACCAGGACACCAGGAAGTGTTGCCGGATGGACATCATCAGCCACCTGGAGCACATCCGGGTGGGAATAAAAGGGGCCGCCTCCTTGCAGTGAGCCAGAGTTGGGAGTGGGAGAAGGATGAAGCTCCCTGGAGGAGTAAAGGCGGCCAAGGACATTGAAAAGACTTGATTTAAGGGTGATTATTGCTGTGTGCTTTGTGTGGAGTGAAGAACTGTGTTTATTTAATGGAAAATAAACGTGTGCATTTTATAAAGATGTGGTCTCCGACTGGTGGTGTCCGGGAAAGTCTCACACCATCTAGCTATTTCACCTGGCTTAGACAAACTCTTGAGGTTGGAAGTCAGAGTGTTTTTGGCTACATTAGGCATAAGGCAGGAATGAATCCTGAATGGAAAACTAGCCTATCAGAGGCTACACTCACTTACACCTGGCCAATTTAAAAGTGCCAGTCAACGTAACCTGAACAGCTCTGAAATTTTGGAATAAGCCAAACTAAAAGCAGAATGCCAAAGTAGATGGTGAATGGGGTGACTCAGCCTCTTCAGGGTGGAGCTGTGTTTTCATGTACATCGATATAGTTTCACTTACTTGTTCAGGTTAGGGTTGCAGCATATACAGATAAATTATGAAAAGTGTTTTCCTGGCTTTGTTGGTCTAGATTAGTCTTGCGGGGACAGACGTGATTCTCAAACAAGAATACACGTCTAGGGAGAACCCGTTAAAATGTTTCTGGTAAACAGCAGCAAAATCCTGTGCGGCAAAAGCTACACCTGCGGGGCTTCTTCCTAAAACAACCACCCCCAATACATCCAGTCCGTGAAGTTTAAGTCACTGGGGTTTTAGGGCAAAAGAAACTGAATGAAGACATGACCCTGAGAGAAAATAATAAGCTAAAATTGCTGTTATTAATTCAGGAGCTCAGTAACAGGTAAGTGAAACTTAATGATTCATTTATATGTTGTAATGAGTGCTGTGGCAGAGGAGACACCCCTACACAGACCACCACAGTTACTTGACTCCACGTTTGAGAAGTACTTTGTCTGCTACAATATCTTCCTGTCATTTTGACTGTTGTATCACTATATGGCATAACAACAGTAAATAGAGTTCAGATAAGCATTGTGGTCTGTTAAAATGCTGCGGCTACATTCTGGCATGGCATGTAATGTTACCTTACTTAGTTATTCGTTTAGACGTACAGTCAGAAGGTGGGTACTGTGCAGCCTTGTCTGAGCTTTACTGGTGTTGTTAGGCAGATTTGCTGATTTGTGTATTTTGAGTACTGAAATCTGTATCTCCTGTGGCTCTTTGTTCTCAGCTCTCGTAACGTCAGTCCTTATGACAGAGTGTGACACAGTTTATTTCAAATGCATATTTTGAAGTATTTTCATGAATATACCCCCTAACTCTTTCAAACTCACATCAACTCCTAAACAGCACCTGCGACAACATATCGTTCAAGTTTACCACTCGTCCATTGATGTCTTCAAATCCCAAGGTCTAATCTGATGTTACAGAAAGGTTTTTCCCTTGCAACAGATTATGATTATTTTTAAAATGTGCAATGTGATCTCAGCACAGGCAACACACATTTATATGTCTAATAGGGTTTATTTAGAAGACTTTTTTTGTCAGACCAGGTTAAAAAGAGCACCTCAGATCTTCGCAGTTCAAAATCACACTACTTTCAGTGCCGCCTTTATGAGGAGTTGCATTGGTTTAGAAATGTGACACTCAGTGAGCCATCTAATTGTTTCCATCCAGTTTTAAATTCACTCCTGGGTGTCTCCAGATCTATATGTTGTATGTCTGGCTTCAGCGAGACTGTGTCTGGATAGGATGTGGCTCCCTGCATCCCTGGATTGGAAATGAACAGTTCAATGGAAAGACAAATTGGCTAGAAGGGGCACTCATTAATCCATCGATGAACAACTGACAAATGTGCACCTCTTAAAGTAGAGGTTCATGGTGGCACAGTTAGTGCTGCTGCCTCTGGGATGCAGGGTGCTCTGTTTGAATCCTGCTGTGTCCAGCAGAGCATGTTAGCTTCACAGACGGACCAAGTTCAATGCTGGGAAATGCACTGTGGGATGGCATAGTGCCACATCACAACTGCAAAGGTGACAAAATAACCACAATACAAAATGATCATGAGTTTATACTGAGGTTGTATTAAAAAATCTTTCAGCATACAAATCCATAATCAGCCGGCAGTGGTTAGCTGAGGTGCTCTTGGTGCACTGCTCATAGTGTGCAAATATCTGGAGGGTGGAGGACTACAGAAGACTGCAATTCAAAAGTGCAGGGTTGAGCTGGTCCAGCATGTCTGAGGTTCAGTGGTTGTGGGGTTTCCAAATGCCACTTGTAACTTTAAGTTATTACTGTTTTGGTGCCCACACACCAATCAGTGCTTAACTAGGGGCTTTGGAATGCTAGAAAGGACTTTGTCAGCGTTTTTCCTGGAAGAGCCTGAGAAATTTTTTCTCACTGTGTAATGATGAAAACAAAAGTGAGAATGTATAATGAGAATGAAAAGCAGCCATTGTAGCATAAAAATAATAAGCAGATATAATACATGAAAGAATGGCCTTTTATAATCAGGTTATACTTGTATGAGTGCAAAGCTTATTAAATACACAGACCAGAGTGACTCCATGAATATTAATAAATTTCACTGCTCTTGACGTCCGATGGACTGTTCCCCATGTGTCTGTGTAGATTTTTCCTCAGGTATTCAGTTCAGGTATTCTCTAAATGCGTGTTAATTAAAATTGCTCCTGCATGGGTGTGTGCATCAGGTGGGTGCTACAATGGACTGGTACGCCTTCCAGTGTTGGTTTCTACCTTATGTCCGTGCTTGTCTGCTTTTGTGAGCCTCAATTAAATTAAGTGGACTTCACAATATTTCTCTCTATTATAAAAGGAAATCTTGAGACAAGACTTTTTGCCAAGAGATTTTTTGAAGTCCCGTGAGATGAGACTATTGCCAAGAGATTTTGTCAAGTCCCGCCCCCCTCTCAACCATTTTCAAACATGCCTATAGTCAACTCAACTCTCATTTGTGTGAATGCTTTTGTCAGACACAGTTCCTCCGCTCTCAGCTCTTATAAATTTCTACGTTTTCCTCATTTAAAGTCGTTTATGAAAAATCCTCAGTTTCATCCTTTAAAGAAACTTTTCTGGACAGTATTTTTAGACGTTCTAGATGACACGTCAATGACTAAGCGGCGAAGAAAGGGCAGCGCATCGAAAAGAGGTCCAAAAGCTTTGGAGAGAAAAGAATTCAAAAAAGAACAATAATAACCTAAGTGCAAATTCGGAAAATAATAATAGCCTGGACCAAGTGGAATTGAAAACTGAGCAGGTCCAAGCGGGGTTGGAAATAAAAGACAAAGAGTAGAAGACAAAGTAGAACGTCGTAAAGAGGTTAAAAAATGTTGGCGCGATACACATGCAGAGAAGGTTAGAGATTATGAAAGTACTAAAATTCAAAAGTCTCAAAAAACTGAAATTATTGCTTGGTGAAATAATGGAACAGTGAAAAGAGATCAAATATATGGACATAGGTGATATAACAGAAGTAGGTAGATATTGTTCAGCTTTAAAGTTTAAGTTGGAGACTTGTAAATTGTCTAATTCGTGTTGCTATCTGGGAGAAGTAGTGTTTCTTCCCAATGAAGAGGCCTATCCGCGAGAATTAAAAAATTTGATGTTTGGTGAAAGTGAAATCCACAAACACTACAGGAAAAATATGTGAAAAACTACAATAATCTGTTCGTGTTTGCCACATTCAATGCTCAAAACGTAGATTTACACAATTCAGGACCATACGCTATGAGAATCTGTGGTCCCGCAACAATTAAAGTTGCTACAATTTTAATTTTGAAGAAACCACAATTCAGTCAGGTTTATATTTACTGTATGATCATGCAGAAGCAATGCAACATAGAATCGAAAGAGTTAAACGATCAGACGTATTAGAAATTCTATAGCCAATAATGGATACAAATCCATAGTCCAAAAGAATTGCACTTTACACAAAATTTATCTGCAAAACACAAAGAAGATTTCTTGAATTTCTATATGAATCTGAAAGATCACGGTCGCATTTATAATAAACCAACATGTGACGAATTGTCAGCCATAATAGTTTTGAAAGATGGAGATATCAAAGACAGAAGTTTAAAAAGTATTTGTATGTTAATTTCAAAGTCAAACAGAATGAAAACGTATAACTCAACAAATACCTCTAACCTCTAACATAATTTTATTTCAATTTATTACGTTTTACTATTTTGAACTTTGGTTAATTACTCGCTGTAATGTAAAGTAGTTCTGTTATGCATATGTAGCAGTTCCCATGAAAATAACAATCTGTTTAAATTGTACATCTTCTTACCCATACGCGAGTGGCAGAGACGCGAAGTGGTGGGTGCTATGGGGATTGGCGAGCGAAGTGAGCAGGGGGCAGAGACCCCTAGTACTGTATTATGAACTTAATAGATATCTCCTTCACATCTTTCTTTCTTCACTGTGTCTATATATACAGTATAGACCAGTGAAGGGTGGATAAAAACACATCAGCTGCTTTGTGATGAATCCATTATGCTTTTAATTAATAAAATAGGAGGTGATTTGAGGCGGATTTGTGGGGACAAGACTCCCAAAACTATAGATGGAAGAAGACAGGTCCAGACCGGAACTGCTGGGGTTTCTGCTTTGCTCAGAGAGGCTAGATAGTTATGGAGTAGCTCTGGAAGACTATCATCTAAAATGTAAACCTGCGAACAGAGGTGTAGAAGCCCAGTGGGTGGACTGCCTCCAGGACCTTTTGCAGTAAACCTTTATAGCACAGAATTGCCCATTCTTGCTGTGGCTCATTTAACTTGGTTGGTGGCAGTTTAATACTTCATTGACCTTCCTTATTTAGTATGGGAAATACAAGGTCCAAAGTATGACATTTTATGTGTTTTAAGGGAAGCTGCTCAGACATTCTCCTGGATGGGATGTCAATCTTAATTCATTTTAGCAGAGTTGCTAATACTGTAGATAAGGGCGGATTCAACGAGTATGGTGTTGGGCAGCAGAGAGACATATTGGCTAATGCAGAGAATCCTCAGGTTATCAGGTGTCTACAGCATTGTCTGGCCCCTTATACTATGCAAAGACAGCTGTTCGGGAATGCAGGGCCACCTGGGACCAAGCCTGGTTTCAGCAGTTCTATGGAGCAATTCCTGATCTCTGAATTCTTTCAAGGCTTTGACCCAGAAGTAGGCTCAGCTGGAAGAAGTAAAGCTCTTTCTGTTCTTCACACTAATGCACCAAGTGTTGGGCGTGAGATGGCAGCAAGGGTTTGTCTGTAAGTGAAGAAGACAAGCCAGTGATGCTTGAGAGAAGGGTGAGGGAGTTGACAAGGAGAGTATACTGTGGCGATTTACTGGTGGTGAAAGTGGACCAGCCAAACCAAGATGGACCTTTGCTTGCAGATCTAGAGTAAGGTCTAGAGTAGAATACACTCAGATTTGTTTATGGTGTGTTACTCCTCCTCTTTCATCTTCCATTGAACACTTAATTCTGTTTTCTTTTACATGAACTTCTTTAGAGCTATTCTAGGTTCAGATTTATCTTACAAGCACCAAAATACATCATAACCCTTACAAGTGGTAGCTTTTAGAGAGAGAATTCAGAGATAACATCATTACTGAGGTTTGACTACTTGTAATTTAACAACAATCTCCCACTTTATTTAATTTTATGAAAAGTGGTCATCTCAACCAAAAATGTTATTTGGTGGCCATGTTGTATGTAGAATGGTGTAATACCAATTTAATGTATTTCTTCACAAAAAAATCAAAAGTCTGATTGCTTTTTTTGGGACTTGAACAGCTAATCATCAGCAACCCCTTTTATATAAGCTCAAATGGAATTACATATGTACCAAATGAATTATATTAAAGGGAAACAGATCAAAATTTTAATTGAGAAATACTATTTGAAAAATATTGCCGCCTGAAATGATGCTGTCATTTTCATATAAATTGCCAGAAAACAATTTTGACCCCTGTGATGTCACTGGTCTGGTATTAAGTTGGTGGAAGAACTCAAATCCCAAGAACCAAAATGGTGGTTAAAGGATGGGGTGGCCATGAAGGCACCAGTGGTGATTTATATGAAAATGGCTGCATTGTTATGAAAGAGTACTTTTCCCATTTAAAAGATGGAAAAACATGCTCTGTTCACCTTTAAATTACAAAATTATGATCTATAAATCTAAAATAGAATGTCTGTCTGTCTGTATATTCCTATACAATCCTACACACTTTGACCAATCTGGACCATATTTTGCATAGCTGCTCCCAAGGGCCTTATGGACAAGATAGACTAGTATGGGACCCAAAATGTTGAACTTTAGGAGCCCAGTGTTTATTTTTTTTTTGCTTTTTGTTTTGCTGTGTGCTACAGTTTGCACAGTTTGAAACATATGAACAGACTGAAGCCAGACTAGCAGACAAAAATGACCAGAGCTTAACATTACTTACCAGGCAATGCTGCGTGCTGCTTCTGTCGACTTGACTGAGAGTGGAAATGCAGCACAACACATATGAGAATCAAAGAGTGGTTGTTTCACTCCTGCTTTATTGTCTTTTCTTCATAATTTAAGCACTGTGAACTGTCCGCCTTAATCCTAAGCAGTATTGTGGGGAGGTTTTTAAAATGACATACAATGGATCCAAGCTTTTGCTTTAAAATTTGTTCAACACCGGGACACAGTTCCTGTCCTTTCTACACAGGGTTACTGGGGTGATACCCCAACATCTCTCCCTGCTTCCAACCACCTCCTCACTGTCAAACACACTGTTCTCATCTAAATCTTTCTAATGTTCTATGTTGGAATGGATAATGTTGGCAGCTCGGCTGCCAGAACAAGATATCAGGTTTGAAGGGCCTAGGGTAAGTGGTTGATTGCTGATGCATCCATCAGTCCATCCATCCATATTGTAACCTATTCATCCAGTTCAATGTAGTAGTAATAGTATTGTAACATACAATGTACAATGGACCCGCAGTACATCACTGTGATAAATAAGAATGTATTACAATATATAACTCTTAAGAGAAAACACAAATAAGCTAACTTGGGTTAGACTATCCATCCATCCATTTTCCAACCCGTTGAATCCGAACACAGGGTCACGGGGGTCTGCTGGAGTCAATCCCAGCCAACACAGGGCACAAGGCAGGGAACCAATCCCGGGCAGGGTGCCAACCCACCGCAGGACACACACAAACACACCCACACACCAAGCACACACTAGGGCCAATTTAGAATTGCCAATCCACCTAACCTGCATGTCTTTGGACTGTGGGAGGAAACCGGAGCGCCCGGAGGAAACCCACGCAGACACGGGGAGAACATGCAAACTCCACGCAGGGAGGACCCGGGAAGTGAACCCGGGTCCCCAGATCTCCCAACTGCGAGGCAGCAGCGCTACCCACTGCGCCACCGTGCCGCCTGGGTAAGACTAGGTACTGCAAAAATTCTCTATTACTCTTTTACTCTTATGTAACAAAACAATAACAAACACTTCTTTTTTGGTCTTAATAATGCTTACAAACCATCAATTAAGTGTTTACTATATTCATGTCTGAAAAATGGCCTACTACAATAACTTCACTTTGGAAAGGCAGCTTAACTGAGACGAGTTTCCTTTGAAATTGCATATTGTAAATCCTTCATATTCACAATTAATAACCAATGTACTAATGCTTCATAAATGTTAGTAAGACCAAAAGAAGTATTTGTTAAGGTCTATAGAAGCATTGTAGTATGTAAACTGAAGTGACTTTTAATTGTGACTTTGTAACCACAAAGAACCCTTCGCTTTTCAGAGCTGGTAGTCTGGTCTTAGGTGCTCTGTCATGGGCATAGTCCTTCACTAACCACATTGCAACTGTCTCTCAGTCAGATTCACTTTATACAACATTTGCAAGATTAGACCTTAAATGCCTGCGCGTATGGTATGACGTATGATCCAGGCTTTGATCTTGTCACTCCTGTAATTAAACAAAATAAAAAGATGTACGGGGAAAAACGAAGAGGTGGTTTAATGATAGCAATCCAAAGCAGGTTTGGAAAGGCCTACAAACAATTGCAGGACTGGGTTCTAAAAAGAGTGTGAACTTTCCAGTTGACAAAGACCAGGGGCCTCATGTACAAACGGTGCGTATGCACAGAAATGTTGCGTATGAACGTTTCCACGCTCTAATCACGATGTATAAAACCTAAACTTGGCGTAAAGCCACGCACATTTCCACGGTACCTCATACCATGGCGTACACAATTTCTCCGCTTGGTTTTGCAGACTGGCGCCACCCAGCGTCAAAGCAGTGCTACTGTTCCTGTGTGGTCACCCTTTCTTTCTTAGATCCACATTCCTGACGCGGCTTTATAAATACACTGAAACTAACTGCATATTGTTTATTAGTGTAACGCATCTGATTGTAATTAACCTGCAGCAATATAATGGGCCAGGGAATAGCCATAGTATTCCAAATACCATAACTGCTTTAGCGTTGTAACTCTCACTGCATCTTCTTCTTCTTTCAGCTGCTCCCATTAAGGGTTGCCACAGCAGATCATCTTTTTCCACATTACTCTCACTGCACCACTCGGAGTATTTATATCACTGTATCTGAGTGGGGAATCACAGCAGCAGCTGATCGGAAAGAGAATTATCGGTACACAGCATGAAGCAGACGCTGCCTGAGCCACAGCAAAATGCTTCAGAGACTTCCCTGTACGGACTTCGCGGTTTAGAAAAAGTTTCATCCCAAGAACTATAAACGCACTCAATCAGTCCATCAAGTGCTCCTTGTAGAACTGTTTACTTATAAGTACAATTACCTCACTGTAAACTTGCACTACAGTTATAATATTGCACAACCTGCGCCACTTTATAAAGTGCGTATTTACATATGATGACGATATCATTTTTAAGATGAAATGCAGCAAAATATGTTGATTATATTATACAGATAAAACTTTAACTTCATTTAAATAATCTGTATTGTTAATAGTTAAACATGTGAGGACACGGTGCCGCAGTGATAGCTAGTTCAGGGATTGTTCCTGCATTGCGTTGTATTCTTGCTGGTGCTGATGTGACACTGGAAGGATAGACGGATAGAATAATTAAACACGTACTATGAAGATATTTCAATGTTCCTTAAAAGTTTTGAAGAATCTGCGTTTTAAGCTTACAAATGGCTTCACGTCTATATAGCTGATTGTGTGGCGATTGGGTTTTTGGAGAAAGAAAAGTAAGGACAGGAATTGGATGTTAGTACGTTTGAAAGAGACAGTACTGCTGTGATAAATTATTTCATTGAAGGTCGCGCATGGCGCAGCAAGCCTCTTGCGTGAGACATGAACAAGTACTGCGCCACCGTGTTCCCATGTTTAATAACATGCTTTCATTCCTATCATCATGAAAAAGATATCACGTATACATCTCAGTATTTTAATTATTCAGAGAGCTGTAATATCATGAATATAATGGATTATGTGTCCTGTTGAAGAAAGAGAAAGCCCGTTTAAGAAGCAGGTAGTGATTCACACACATAGAGCACATAGAAGATCAAATACAGAACAAAGCATTTAACATGCTACTTTAGTTACAATGGGATTTGTGAAACTAGTAAATTAAACGATTTTAAGATGAAGTTTATGATGTTCTACTTTAATGGCAAAATAAACTACGTAATTAAAGTGGAAATTTCAAGATTAAAGTTGACATTTCGTGCCTTTTTCCCACTGTGTGCCTATTTCCCACTGTGTGCCTATTTTTTTTGTCTGTACCCTAATATGCTTTCATATGACACTCAGACGGTGGGCTACAACTCGCCTTTTCACGGCGACTTTGATATGTGATTTCTTTTTTATTTTGGGCACTGTGCGACTTTGTGAACTTGAGCCTTCGAGTTTCTCCGACACTATGTCACTCAATCAACTTCCTTTTGTTGATTATACCACTGTTTAAACCAACAAATAGTACGTTTTTCCTTTGCCTCCACTTGGTATTCGCTGAAATTCTTATATTTTCCCCCGTGCTTTTCCCATTGTCTTTTCACAGAAGGCTATTTATATTGATTTGCATATTCAAAGAGGCGTAATTCTGGGAGGAGTTGGGGCGGGACAGAAGGCGCGTGCACGTGCGTTACTATCCACGCTGATCGGGATTTATGTAGCGGAAGAACGTGTTTGCGTACGTACAGATTCCTGCATCTGGATTTTTCTTTGCATACGCACATTCCCGCTTTTGTGCTTACGCCATGTTATAGTGTGAGTTCTACGCACGGCGTTATACATGAGGCCCCAGACGTTTTCAGCAGATGAACTTAATAACTTTTTTAACCAGATTTGAAACGAGCGATTTCAGCACCCAAAATGCAGAAGTAAAGGAGATGCTTTATAAAAACACCAGGAATTCTGCTGTGACAGGGTTCAGTTAATCTGAAGTGATGAAAGGCTTGCAGTGGGTTAAAACAAACAGGGCAGTGGGGCCAGACGGCATATCAGTCCTGCTTCAACCAGCTCTCGCCAGTTTTTCATTTGCTTTTCAACTGGTCTCTGACCTGTGGCATTTTACCTAAGCTGTGGAAACAATCAGTCATTCCCCCAGTTTCTAAGGTTTCCAGGTCAAGCTGTCTGAATGACTACAGACCAGTGGCATTCACCTCTATTCCAATGAAATGCTTTGAACATTTGGTGAAAAATATTGTCAAGATAACCACCAATTTGCTTACTGTGCAACCAGAAGTGTTATTTTACGTTAAATCTATACTTTTCTTGATCAGCCTGGTACATATGTCAGAGCACTATTTCTGGATTTTTCATCAGTGTTCAATACCATATAGCCTCACATACTGATTGGAAAACTGAATAGTATGAATGTAAACCCATTTATTACATTATGGATACAGGACTTTCTTTTAAATCGTTCACAGATAGTCAAGGTACAGGACGCTTTTTCAAAAGTCACTCATTCAAACACAGGAAATCTGCAGGAGTGTGTCTTATCACCATTACTGTTTACTCTGTACACAAGTGACTTAAGACAGAACAATGAGCACTGCTTCAATATCAAATATGCGGATGACACTGTGCTCATAGGATGCACATCTGGGGAGAATGAAAGCCACTATCTAAATCAAGTAGACTGTATGGTAAACTGGTGTAATAAAAACTTTCTCACTCTGAATGTAAAAAAGACCAAAGAAATGATATTTGATTTTAAGAGACAGAAATCTGTATGTTCACCCACTGTTGTTTTGGAGGAGGAGGTAGAAATAGTGAATGAATATAAATACTTAGGAACTAACTTAGATAACAATCTTAACTGGAATGCAAATACAAAAAAAAAAATTCTCTAAATGCAATCAGCATTTATTTCTCCTCAATAAACTCAAACAATTTAAAGTAGACAAGGACCTCATTTTGCCCTTCTATCGCAGTATGATTTAGTCTGTTATCACTTTCAGTTTCATGCCTGGTTTAGTGGTCTAACAAACCAAAATTTAAAAAAGCTCCAGCAGATTACTAAGTATGCAGCTAAAATTATTGGGACTGATGTAGATGATCTGGAAAGTGTGTGTCAAAGGACAATGCGCTAAAGAAACTAGACATAAATTACATGTAGAACTTAACTTCAGTAAATCAGGAAGGATAGTCGCTTTGAAAACCTGCACAAATCACTCCAGAAATTCCTTTATTCCTAGTGCCATGTGACTTTCTAATAAGGAAAATCAGAGAAAATGATTATGATTTGATATGCATCCTGTAACAATTTTTGTGTAAATATGCATTATCAAACTGCCTTACTTTAACCTGCTTTGTCTCTATTTGTTTTGTTTCATTTCTTTCTGTCTTGTTATTAGATACAACTGAGAAGGCAAATTTCATGTTTTCTTGTGTAAACATGACTAAATAAAGCAACTTTGAACCTTGAACCTCTACTGGTTTGAGTACCTGATTGTGCTAACAAGCCTCTGCAGATGATTCAAAATCCAATGGCACCTCTTTGTATTTGACCAGTCGAGACAGGCAGATGTCCTCTTTTGAGGTCTCTACACTCACGTCCTGTAGCATCACACATTAAGTTTAAATTCATAATGCTTGCTTACAGAATAGTTAACAGGCCAACACCTATTTATATGCAGGTTCTATGCTCCTTCTCGCCATTCAGGTCTGTGTGTGAACAGGGCCTGGTGATCCATGACTTCAAATCTCAATTCAGACTCTTTTCATGTGTCACTCGAGCTGGTGGATGAACTGTCTACATCCATCCAAACTGCTGACTCCCTCACTGTATTTAGGAAGCATCTGAAGCCCTTCTTGTTCTGTGAAAATCTGCCTAATTGACAATTGCTTTGAAGCTACGTTCTTGTAAGTGAGGATATATTAACTAGTCTTGTGGTGTTCTGTTTAGTTTAAAACCCGTCACTTGTCACGAAACAGTCCTCAAAATGATGTTTCTTCATTTTGTTGACCTATTCTGAAAGTTGATTTAGATAAAGGCAGCTGCCAAATGAATAAATGTAAATAGCCTTAGCTTTCAAGCAGTACTTCCCAAATATTTTTGTCAAAAAGTAAAACCATCTGACATAATAAAAAAACACCTTCAAAAACATAAAACCGATCGATCCAACCATCCATCAGGGTCCCTCATCCAAAGTAAGGTCATTGCGGACTAAATCCCAACCTGGCAATGTTGGGCATAAGGCAGGACCAAATGCTGTACTGGGTAATCTAACCAATAAAATCAATAACAGTGAAGGGATGTCAGTCAATGCACCACTCAAAATGAGATGGTGAGCACTCAAAAGTGACCTGTGTCTCAGTTTGTCCAGTCCTAAGTCTGGACTGTGCTAGATGAGATGCTTGCACAGGCTTCAATGTATATGTCCGCTCTTTTGTTGTGATATGCTATGTCTAGCATGTGTAACTATACAGGTCATATAGGTTCCACTGTAAACTCCAACCTTGCAGAACTCGATTCTATTGGTTGTCAGGAGTAGAAGAGTTCTGTGATAGGTTCTTTAATTGTTAATCTGCCAGGAGACTGTACCACCCTTCAATCAAAAAGCATGTCCATTCAGAGTAAAAGGGGGGACTGATAGAGGATTATTTCCAAATGTCCTTCTTCTCCCGCCTTTCCCACTTTGTAAAATAGTTTAATAATAACATCACAGGCAAAGAATTTCCAGTCCTGACTTGATATCAGAATGCGTTTCTGACGTGATCAAGTTCTCTTCATGCTTTTGACTATGAAGAGGGTAAGAAATGAAAGAAGGCAAATACTGTATTTTCTACAGGCATTGAATGGTAAATGTATCCCCATAGCTATAGATAATCTCAAAATACCAGGCAAACACCGAGGGAGGATTGTAAAAAGACCTAGATGCACAGACCTGCTTGGACTCGGCAGTTCAGAGTGTGCATATTTCTCTGACGCCTTAAGCTCCCTCATGAGGCCCTCTTGCCTGTGGGCTGAGCAACAAAACACGAACTCCACCCTGGCTTGTAGACATCACATTCTTGCTCGCTGAAACGTAACCTTTTGCTTTTGACATAATGATAATATCCTACTTAATTCTGATCAAGGTTGATGGGAGGGATATATTTTTTGGGTCACACCAATGGCACTTCCTCACTTCCTTTTGGCCAGCATATAAACAAGTAAACGGGAAGAGGCTGTTGGAGTTATTTGAGAACTAGATGCCGGAAGTAACAAAGATCACTTCGGTGATGAATTACAGGCCCCAGGACAACAAATGATGGCTAACAGACTGGAGGCTAAGGCACATGGATGTTTATTTAATCGCTGCCTTTGGCTGACCCTGAGCTATACTGCTAGTCTCAGTTGCAATGGTGCGGGCTATAGAAAGGCACTATATAAAATAAAATGTGTGGTTGTCTGTTAGGCAGTGTAAGTTACTGACATTCTTGATTTTTGTTTCCTCTTGTTTGTTTTATGTCAGATACAAGGATTTACCACTACAGGTCAGCTTTGAATGAGGCTCGATTTACTATAGTTATCTCATAAAAATAAAGATTATTTGGTGGTAACAGAATACGTCCATGGCCATGATTGAACTGAATTTTCTGCTGCAGCCTTTCCCTGAAAATGAAACCAGAATGCAAGAGGGTGCATGCTGTGTGTACTTTCTACATGGCTGCAAATCCTACTGCAAGGAAGTTGAGACGATTCCCACTGTCCAGTCACCAGCCATCCCATAAGATGTTTCTGTGTGAAGATGTAAAATGTTAAGGGAACGATTCAGACAGAAAGATGCAGAAGTACCTTGTACAGGAAACAAAATAATATAACACCCCTAGTTTTTTAAGAAGTGTAGGTTGGCGTTCACAAGCGGGCCATCATTTACTGTCACTGCCACCCCCACCAAAAGGAAAATTACCATAAACTGCAGAATGCTAGAGAATATAACATAAAATTTGGAAACAGAAAAGCTCTGGACATTTCCAGATGGCTCTGGTGGCTTTCAGGCCCCAAATCCCACACACTACACACTGCCATCTGTTGTCTTTCAAGCAACCATTGTTACATTTTAATGAACCAACCCTGCCTTTTTCAAAGCTTTGAAGCTGCACAGGTATTAAAAAATCCAGTTAATGCCTCTGGAGTTAAATGAGGCTGACATTCTGCATTAGTACTTTGCTCTAATTATTATATATAGTGCCATTTGTGGTAAATAGCACTTTCCAGGACAAGGCTTCCAAATACATAAATTCTTCTTGGTAGAGAGCAGACAGCTGAAGTAATTTGCTTAGCATGGAGTGGGAGGAGAGAAGAATTAAATTAAACTATTATTTAACCAATCAGTGTTACATTTACTGCTTTTCAAGTAAACAGCAGTCTGGCATACTGGCACTCGGACATAAGTATGTGGACAGAAATGGCGGCACAGTGATAAGTCCCCGGAGTCTTAAGTTTGAATCCAGACGCAGTTATATGTCTGGAAAAAACTATGAGTGAATTTCGCTTAAAACTGGAAGGGAACAATTAAACGGCTCACGGAGTATCACATTTGTAAAACAATCCAATACCTCATGAAGGTATTGCAAAAATCAGAGGTGCTCTTGTTAACCTGCTCTGCAAGATTCTGTTTACGATGAACTGTCTATAGTCAAAGAGTCTCCTTTAAAAACCCTATTAGACATATAAATGTATGTTGTGTGTTCAGAGAGCACATTGCACATAACCTTATGCAAGGGAAAAACTTTTCTGTAACATCAGATTATACATTGGCATCCAAAGACATCAATGGATGAATGGCAAATGTAAACAATATGTTGGCACAGGTTCTATATGTGCTTTCTGCTGTTCACTGATACGACGATAGTTGACGTACGCTTGAAAGAACTGGCAGCTATATTCATGAAAATATGAACTGCAAACGTTACATGCCATTAAGAAAGCTGATAATGAAGAGTCACAGGAGATGCAAATTTCAGTACTCAAAACACACAAATCAACAAATCTGCTTAACAACACCAGTAGTTGCACAGACAAGATAGTACAGCACCCACCTTCTGACTGTACATCTAAACAAATTACTAAAGAAATTTAACATTACTTTCTAATTGCAAATGCAAACATGTCATGACAAAATAGCAGCAGCGTTTTAACACTTTCTACATCCATAGACCACAATGCTTATCTGAATTCTGTTTGTTATTGTCATGCCAAATAGCAATGCAATAGTTAAAAGGAGAGAAAGATATCGTAGCAGAAGGAAACACTTCTCAAAGTTACTGTAGCCCAGCAGCTGTGGTGGTCTGTGTGTGCATGTGTCTCTGTCCACTGTTGTAGCACTTGTTACAACATGAAGATTAATTATTAAGTTTCAGTTACTTGCAACTGAGCGCCTGAATTGATAGTAATAACTTTACCTTTTTTTTTCTCTTATCATCAAGTCTTTTGTTCAGTTTCTTTTTCCCTCTCACTGAAACCCTGGCAGTGGTTTAAAATGCATAGACTGGAGAAACTGAGGATGGGTGTTTTCGGAAAAAGCTTTGTAGATGTAGCCTTTGAGTGCAGGATTTCACTTTTTAATGTGCTGTCCTCAGACGTGGATTTGCATTTAAAAGTCACGCCTGGTCCCCGTTAGACTAAAACTGAGTAGATTTTGAATAGAAACAATTGGGATGGGAATTGCTAGGACACTACAAAATGATATTATCACAATACCTTGGTCAAGATATGGTGTGTATTTTTTTTTTTAATGTTTTACAATGTATTAAGTACTTCCATTCAATTCTGACAAATACTACAATTATTCTCTTTTAGATTTGACTGAAGTTAATGTAAAAAAACAGATCCCTTTTGGCTGAAAATGTGACACTCTCTTATGCCTAACAGGACTTAGTAGTGCCAGCTAGTTTATTTGGCTCAGTTTGAGTAAGTGTGAGGTTGTGTAAGTTTGCCATACAATGAACTGGCACTCATGCTAGTGTTTGTTTCCACTTTACACCCAATGTAGCCTCAATAGTGGAGATCAAGATATTTTTATTTCAATATCAGACAATTGCAGGCATTCTCAAAAAATGAACAGTTTCCTTCTTGACTATCTTATCTTGCAGGTCAATATGTCTACTTTTGCTTGTCAGTGATAACCATGTTCTAATCATCTTTTTAATTCGTAAATGCATCATTTTTGGACATGTTTGTGAACTGATTGCAGACATTGTGTGGGTTCCTGTGCATATTTTTTTTACTTTATAAAGTCTGTCTCTCCAACCTGCCAGGCCATCCTTTTCTATTGATGAACCTCAAGAAGTATGCAGGCTGTAGTGGTCCAAGTCATGTGCTGCAAGACAGACATATTAGACATCAAGATTTAGCATCTTTCTGTTGTTTATCGATTTTGACCTCTTTAGTTTTGAGGTAAAATAGTTCTACACACTAATCATGGTGCCCAAGTGTGGAAATATGTTACATGTTGAATAGCACAGGCAAGTAAAAACTTCAGTATAATGTGTACACAAGGCAATAAGGAACCTATAAACATTGGCACTCCATGATCCTGAACTGAATCAATGAGTTATAAATTAAATCTATTTAAGAACATTGAGGTGCAGACAGATTGACTTACTTGCTCTGTCCACAAGGCAGAAAGCCAATAAGCCAATATTCCATATACTGCAAATTCTTGCAAATATTTCTCCGAATTTGACATTTGATACATTTTAGTATTCCAGACATTTTACAAAATGCATTTCCAGTTACAGACCCTCTCAGAAGGTCTGTGCTCATAGTTAAGTGTTAACGTGATGGCAACAGAGTGGACTTGCTTATTAAGCCTTTATCTGATATAATGCCATTATCAGTAAACTTTACCTGAGAACACTTTCAATTAAAGTTTAAAAGAACACAACCTCCAGATTAACTCAGCCTGAAATAAAGTAAAGTAATTTACTGAGCAAGGACTAAGGTGGAGCTGGCTGGAATCAAGAAATCAATCAACCTCTCAAAGAAGTGGGAAAATAAAAATAAGAAGCGCAATCCCTACAATGTGTTATTTTTAAATACAGATATTCAAGACAGCAGGAAAGTGAAGTTATATATCCAATGGAGACAGGACTTGGACCATTGGTGCCTTTCATGGCTAACACCATCCTAAAACATGCTGCAGCCAATTCCAGCAACACTGATTTTAGTAAAGTGTTAAGAGTCAAGTGAAGAAAGTTTTTTAACATGCAGTAGTCAATGAATTTGACAAAAGCTGTGATTTGTGAATGAATCAGTCATAATGTAACATGACATACTGTAATGTAATACTGATCTCTGCGGCTTTGGGTACAAAGCTGTAACCGACCCTGGATGAAGACCCACTCCATTGCAAATCAACAGATCTTCATTTCATAAAGAATCCTTTTGTAGAGGATGCTAACAATAGAAATAAAAATACACTTTAAAAATAAAATACACGGTTATGCAATATGTGGTTAATTATACGAAACATGACCTAAAAATACATTTCTAATGATGAAGAGTTTGAGATTACAATAACAGTAGAATCATAATTGGGTTCAATACACTTAGAGCTGAAGAGTGAAATTAGACTATGCACAGATAGGTAAAGTTGTACATTTCAAAAGAAGCGACGGACGGTTCAAGAACAGACTTAAGGAAAGAGGTCTAGAGAGTATCGGCCATAAAACTGCGTTGAGTATTTGGACGGACACTGCACTGACACCTGCCAGTTCAGGTGCCACTTCTGACTTATTGTATGACCCTTAGCAAGTCACTTACGCTGCTTGTGCTCCAGCTGTAAAAAATAAATAAATAAATAAACTTGTACGTATGGTTTCGTGATATGGATAGAGGTGTCTGCCATATACATATACTATATATGGTTAAAAGCCTGCCTTCAAAGGGCTTCAGCTGTTTAGTAAGTTTGTATGAGGCACCAAATTGTGCCTGCGGTGGGCTGGCACCCTGCCCGGGGTTTGTTCCTGCCTTGTGCCCTGTGCTGGCTGGGCAGCAGACCCCCGTGACCCTGTGTTAGGATATAGCTGGTTGGAAAATGACTGACTGACTGACCAAATAGTGCTCTGGGGTGATGAAATGAACAGCCTTGAGCATCACTGTTTTGAATATAATAAGACATCATCTAGAAAGCTAGTGTAGTCCAGGCCTTGAAGGCTAATGTCATCATAACACGTGGGTCCTGTCAGAACATTAGCAGTGGTGTTTTGAACCTGTAATATTCTGATACTTTGTGCAGGAAGTCTGTTGAAAGAAGAACTGCTGCAATCCAATCAATCAATCTGTTAGTCACCTGGCAATCTGGCCCAGTGACTCACCTTGGGAATCTCATAGCATCAGGCTTTGGGCCTAACTCCTTAGCACCTTTAGGTCATTTTTACTGTAAGCATTAGTCACCCAGCACACTTTGTGGGGATCTCGTGTGGATTTTCCGCTCTGTGTCGTCTTACAGCATTTATTTTTGTGAAGACTGGATACACATCTTGCTTTGTGCAAGTCAGGCCCTTACTGCTGAGCACTCTCTCCGTGCAGTGTGCTGACTCCGAAACAAACATTCACCACCCACCAATAAAGCAACAGTAACTCACACTTCTCAAACAGATTCCAAGTCTTTGTGCCAGCAGCAGTTTCTCAAATTGTCAGCAAAAGACCACTTATTGTATTGATCAGCACAAAGCATGGCACATTACTTAAAATGCAGTTTTTACTGCAGGACTGTGCGTTGGAGACTGCGTGGGCTTTGAAATAAATCACTTGTCTGCAATATCTACTTATCTTTTGCAACACTATTTTTCTTGGAATTGTTAATTTAATATATAATATACACCACCTAACATTCATTTCCTACTTTTATAGGAAACAAGTTGCAAGTGTTTATCACAAGCCTCTCTCATTCCCACTTGCCCAATTCTAAGCTCTCAATCAACACTAGGAATTTGTCTTTGAACTGTGGGTAAAAACCCAAGCAAACATGGGGAAACATGCAGACTCCATGCACAGGAGGATCACACAAGGGTCCAACAGCTGTTTGACACCCAGTCTGACAATGTGTTGCACCATGCTATGCAAATATAGGGTATATAGAGCTATATAAAGTACAATCAGTGACAAAAAGTACTTGTAAGGCAGTTCTATTTGTATGAAAAGTGGGACACATAAATAAACAATGAAAAAACATCATTGCCATTTAGTGTCAGCTGACCTATTGTGGCACTCGTCATCAGTACTCCTTCAGGAAGGCAATGCTCTGCAGAAGGAGTGGTGTGGAAAGTCTCAGAAGGTCACGCACAAGCTTAACTAGAGTCACGGCCAGGGATGGGAAAGGTGAGATAAGGATAGCGACATCACCTACAGTAGGCATACCCTGGAAATGGCATTCATGCTCAGCAGGGCATTGTCCAGTTAAAAATTGTTACCAGACAAATCTGCCATGAAAGGTAGCACAGTGAGTTACAGGATCTCTTCAATGAATTTTCGGCCTTCAAACTGCCTCCAGCAAGCAGCAGAGAGAGCTGGACTCAGATTTATAAAACTTGGGTATACGAAAACCTGATGGCAGGACGTATATTTATGGAAAATATCATCCATCCATACACAACATTTTGGAGAAACTGGAAAATGACAACACCATTTGATCAAGTTGGGAAATGCAGCCAAACCAGCTTAATGACAACTCACATGTATAATAATTCATATCACCGAGCCATTATTAGAATATGCGTTGATATGACAAACATATTAAACCTCAAAAATGATAATTTTGATGAACAGACAGGATTTTATTTTTGTTTTTAAAGTAATGCTATCTATTTGCACTGTTGAAGTTTTTTGATTTTTCATCAAGTTATATTGGCTACCTGTTGTCACTTCTCAAGGACCTGGAAGGCACGTCAGGAATATCTCAGCCAAACTTTACTCCATCATGCCTGCTGAGTTTGAAGCCATTAACTGACCAGTGAGCCACTACATTCAGTGTTGTATGTTGTGGGTGTACATAAATAAAACATAACATTTTTGCTAACATAAAAAGGCAATTTGCAGCAGTGTCTGCTTCTCTTAACGCAAACGGAGCACATTACTGTACTCATTTTGCAGTAAGAACACCTAGTGAGAAAGACGCTGCTTTTGTTAACCATAAGCTGTTACATTCCACTAATACACAAGCTATATGTGATGCCAAGATGAGACTGACAAACATCACAGCTTGTTGGCTTGGGTCAACCCATTATTCATTTATTTTGAGGCAAACTAGCTTTGTCAGATGTGATGGTGCCATATATGGTGGCTAGCTTAGTTGTAAGATAACCAGCCAAACTCACAGTTTTTCATATGGCCTGCATTATTCACCGAGTGCAACCAAATCTCTAGAATGCAGGTGGTGTGGTCTTGATGCATCAGGAGGGCGGTTGTTCTACCAGTCAATGAAGTTTTGCAGTATCTTGATTGCATATGTATAAGGTTGATTAGTATAGTCCAAAGGAAACCAGAAGGGGGTTGAGGCGTGTTCATGTACACATATTACAAGATGATTGTGATTCATAAAGGTAAATTGTGTAGAAATGTGTATACCTGATGCTTTATAAGTCAGATACACATTTTACAGTTTTTAGAGTATTTTCATGCCACTCATAATTTTATAATAGACATCTGGTGTTTACAGGTGAGAGTACTTCACTGGCTACTCTACCAGTCTATCATTCAAAAATTTTGTATTTATTGCATTGTTGCCAGCATTGTTTCCATTTGTGAATCTGATGACAGTCAGGTTTTAGAACAAATCACAGCACAGAAACTGAACTCGTTAAAGTAGTAAATGACTTGCGGGTAAATGCAGACAGAGGCCATTTATCTGTTCTCATCCTCTTAGATCCGAGTGCAGCATTTGACACCATTGATCACAATATTCTTAGAAATCACCTTAGTCAATGGGTGGGCCTCTATGGCAGTGTCTTAAATTGGTTTGAATCCTACCTGGCAGGGAGAAAATTCTTTGTTAGTTGTGGTAATTACAACTCAAAGACACATGATATCCTATATGATGTTCCACAAGGCTCTATCCTGGGTCAGCTACTCTTCTCAATCTACATGCTTCTGTTAGGTCAGATTATCTCAGGGCACAACGTGAGCTACCACAGCTATGCTGATGACACACAGCTGTATTTATCAAATAGCACCTGATGACCCCGATTCTCTTGATTCACTAACACAATGTCTGACTTGTATTTCAGAATGGATGAATAGTAACTTCTCAAGCTAAATAAAGAGAAAACTGAAATCTTAGTGATTGGCAATAATGGATACAATGAGGCTATTAGAAATAAACTGGATACATTAGGATTAGAAGTCAAGACGGAGGTAAAAAGCTTAGGGGTAACTGTTGATTGTAATCTGAATTTTAAATTGCATATTAATCAGATCACTAGGACAGCATTTTTTCACTTAAGAAACATAGCAAAAGTTAGACCTCTTATATCATTGAAAGATGCTGAGAAATTAGTTCACGCGTTTGTTTTCAGTTGGCTAGATTACTGTAACGTACTCATCTCAGGACTACCCAAAAAAGATATAAATCGTTTGCAACTAGTGCAGAATGCAGCTGCTAGAATCCTAACCAGGAAAATAAAATCCGAGCACATTTCTCCAGTTTTGATGTCACTACACTGGTTACCTGTGTCATTCAGGATTGACTTTAAAATTCTGCTTATGGTTTATAAAGCCTTAAATAATCTCGCCCCATCTTATACATCGGAATGTCTGACATCTTATATTCCAAATCGTAACCTCAGATCCTCAAATGAGTGTCTCCTTAGAATTCCAAGAGCAAAACTTAAAAGAAGTGGTGAGGCGGCCTTCTGCTGTTATGCACCTAAAATCTGGAATAGCCTGCCAATAGGAATTTGCCAGGCTAATACAGTGGAGCACTTTAAAAAACTGCTGAAAACACATTATTTTAACATGGCCTTCTTGTAACTTCACTGTAATTTAATCCTGATACTCTGTATATCCAATTCATTATAATAACTATTCATGGTGGCTCTAAATTCTGTACTAACCCCTACTCTCTCTTCTGTTTCCTTTTCTGGTGTCCTTTTGGTGATGTTCCAATAGTGATGAATTAAAAGCCAGAAGTCTGCATGACCATCATCATCAAGTCCTTCCGTGAGAACCCTAAATACAAAGAGGACTATTTCATTTATGTTAGGTAGAATGCCCAGAGGGGACTGGGCAGTCTGGTGGCCTGGAACCCCTGCAGATTTTATTTTTTTCTCCAGCTGTCTGGAGTTTTTTTTTTTTTTTTTTCTGTCCCCCTGGCCATCGGACTTTACTCTTTTTCTAAGTTAACTAATGTTGTCTTATTTTAATTTCTTATTTTGTCTTTTATTTTTCATTATGTAAAGCACTTTGAGCTACTTTTTTGTATGAAAATGTGCTATATAAATAAATGTTGTTGTTGACATTAAACCCAAGGGAAAAAGGATGATTGAATACTGAAGGTGACCCAACTGTAGTCCTGGCTCTTGTGTCTCACAATGAACTCTCTGAGTTTTGAAACTGTCTAGTCACAATGTGCCATGCTAAGAGGTCAACAGAAGATGTCATACCAGATGACATTAATGGGATCATCCCTCTGTGGCCTAAAGGTTTCCTTTCTACAGATGGAGGAAAGTAAGTAATAGTCAACTGCGTGATTTGTTGATTTCTCATAGCTTAGTTCCTTCTCCAAGACCCTTGCTGGATTCATTGTTGTCAATAGTGTCAAGACTGTCACATCTATATGGCATGGCCAACATGTGCTGTGACATATCAGGCAGACTAACAGTTGTCACAGACACTAAGGATTATGTCCCTGTCAAAGTGCATAACAACCAAACATGCCATGAAAGCATTTGGTGGTGTTCCAAAGTCTGCCTTGGTTCAGCCTTGTCTAATTATCACGTTTTAATAAGTAACCTACACACCTTTAGGAACCCCTGTTTGGAAATAAATGCAGAAAAACTTATATTCTTGTGTTATTACAAAAGAATCTATTGCCCCTAAAATACTTTCAGATAATGGCACAAATTCACTATTTTTGCATGCAAATGTTACGTAGAACATGACTTTTGTTTAAAAATGCATAAAGATGTTTACATTAAGATACCAGTCAGTAAATGTAAAGTTTTATTGTGAGGAAGACACATAAGCGATGTTGGTCCTGTGCAGAGATATCCTCTACTAGGGATACTTGATTGGCTGGGCCACTGGAAAAATACAGCACAACAGTACATCAGTTAATATAGAAGGTGCATTCCAGAACTTCTGTACATTATAACAAACTGCATTATTGGAGGCAGATGTACTACAGGTGGTACATGATTCATGTTTTAAAGACCCCTATTGTTGATCGTATTGTTTATTTTGCACTATACCAAAACTGACATCTATTTCCTTAGCATCCCTTTAATATTATTGCTGCCACCCTGATCCTCCACAAATCTTCACTACCTCATCCACTTCCTGCCTACACATTCATGCCACTGGATCCGACTTGCTATATTTACCAAAGGTTATACAAACACTATTGGATTCATCTGTCCTTCAGGAGACTCAATTTTGTCCGTGCACTCAGACAAATGGTTTTCAACTGTGGACAAGCACCTTAGGTGCAGGTAAGGGCCATCTATCTAGGTCACCTCAGCAAGGTGGTATTTCTTTTTTCTCACTTCACCCTCTTTGTAATCTGAATTTTAGTTTTTAAGGTTACCACTTCATGTTTTTATGACATACTGGGAAAATTATATTTCTTTATAAAAATATTAAAATTACTATATTATGCATGAAATACCTAAGCACTATAATAATAGCAGGTATAATAACTCTATGCTTTTTAGAATGCATGATATCAACAGCCAGCAATCACTACTCCATGTAGGGAGTCTGCATGATAATTTCTACAGCACTCTAGTGGACAAATGCTTGAATTTCCAAATGTGCCATTGTGTGTTTGATGATGACTTTCTTATAAAGCAGCATTATTCTCAGAAGACTCATTAACTGAGATATTACTAAATGTATATTTGGTCTTGGGTCAGAAGTGATTGAGAGTGGTGTTCAGGTAAGACATAGTTTTATAGCTGCATGTAAAACAGTAGATAGGAATGAGTAGCTAATCAGAAATATATTAATTAAGGCCAGAATCAGAAAATGGCTCCACCACTAAACAAAACACATCAGCAAACACAAAACTGCGTTACAAAAATGCAAATAAGGTCAAAGTCACGGGAAGATTAAGAGACTAGATAATATGTAAAAACACTAGAGACTGGTGAACAGCAGTGACTGAATAAAGTGAATTAACATCAATATATTTCCTAATTAAAAGTGTACATCTGGTGCCGACATGATGAAAGTCCTTACCCAGTAGCTGAAGACTCTGTTTACTAAACTGGGGGATTGGCTAAAGGTGAGAATGCACATAAGTCACAGCATTTACTGTATGTCTTCTAAAATATAGCAAATTAATGCCAGTAACAGAGATCCTACATGAAATATTGTCAAGTGAGTAGCACTTCTTACTGTTTTTTTTCTTAGCATATTGGTTACAGACATTTGCAGAAGATCTGGTAAAGTAAACACAGAGCTAGTTTATGCAGAAAGAATTCCACTGCAAACATTCTACCTAGGCAGAATGGTCAGCATGTGCCATAGTGCCAGTCCAAAGATGGAACTGACTTGGGCTCATCATCTCACACAGGCATCCAAGAGACCAGAGGCTAAGTAATTTATTTCAAGGTTACAGTCTGATTCATATGGCTTACAATGTTTCTTTACATGAAAAATACTAAATATTCAACTTGGAGTGCTGCAAAAAATTACTTTTTCCTTTGCCGTTTCAAAGAAGCCACATAAAAGTGTGCTGATATTTTTTAAGTCTACATTGAATTCGTTGTGATTTCCACCATAACAATATTACCATCTAAATATACAGTAGTTTGATCCCAAGAATTCCTGTTATCTAGGTGTCCATTGGATGTTGGAATGTTGCTGTCATACTTGACGGTCCTCAGTCCTTGAGAACTGTAACTCCAGCCTCACTCCGTCTACCTGAAAGTCTACTACAGTAGTTTGACATTAAAATGTTTCTCTCATTCAACTCCATTTCTCTTTCTAGATGGAATGGCAACACTCTTTTATTCTGTTCTCTGACCCAGTGAAATAGTCATCACAGGTGGTATTTGAGTCCATACATCTACAAACTCCATCTCCTCTCAATGGTTTAGAATAAAAATTTGTTTTCTCAACTGGGATCCCTAAAATTCTTCTTTTTTAACACAGGGATATTGCAATCTACATGCCCTGTATAAAAGCCACCGGCGGCCAGTTTTCTTAGCATTAGCATTTGAAACAGGTATAGATATAATGCACATCGTAATACATCATGTACATCATAATGCTATGATCTGATTATTTTGCATTGCACATAGAATTGTGTGCTGTACTTTTGTTTTTATTGTAACTGTTATATTTTATTATGATGATTCTATCATTCCATCATCATCTTAGGATACCTGGCTTTCTTGACCACCACCATTTTGTTCTCATTTTTCATAGCCATGGCCCAATTATTTATTGTTACCATACAATTTGCCAGTCACCTGACACACATGTCATATGATACATTTTCCAATCCTGTCTGGTCTATATAAGATAGTGGTACCCAGCTTCTTGTTTAATCATAAATTTTAATGTATTTCCAAAAGTGTGCACTACATGGGACGTGCCATAATGAAATACTCAAACAATGACTTCTATACACAAAAAGGAAAATAAAAGCGCCACCAATCCCATATGTAGTAGAAAGAGTTAAGATTTTTTAATCTAAAACTCCACCTTCACCCAAAACACAGACCTAATTAGTAATAAAAAGAGGCTTGTTGTATTATACTGATTGATTAATGGAAATGTTGACACAGGCTGGCAGATTCATTTAAAATAAAATCAGCTAATTTTTGTCAGATTCCAAAGAAGCTCTGCACAATTCCGCGCAAAGAGAAAGTTATCTTTTTATAATTTTAGGTAATATAAGATATTGTTTCCAATTGAGTTATGGAAGGTGCATCAGGACCCTTCCAGCTGGGCAAGATTAGTTAGTGCACTAACAATGTAGTGTGGAAAACCATGATGAGATTATTGGTAGATAGTCTAATCCCATCAGAAGCAGCCCCAAACAATGCTTTTAGAGATGTTGTGATAATCAAAAATCCAACTCTCTCTGATACAAAAGAAAATATCTTTGCCCAAAAGATGTTAATTGAAAATGTCCCTAGAACATGTGATCTAGCAAGTCTTTAGCTATACAGCATCAGTCACAATTAGGGCCCAATCCCTGATATACCTTGGACAGTTTTAATCTGGGGAGGAGGATCTGGTGTACAATTTTCAGATTGTAGCAGTTAAGCGTGTCGTCCACCTCTCGAACCCTCAGGTACCACTCTTCGGACCAGGTGAAAGTATAATAATAACTCTTTTTATTATAATACAGTGCACCAAGCACTCTCCTCACCACACTACTCATACACAAATAAACTCTTTCTCAATACAATACTCCTCCTCTCCCAGACACGTCGCCACCCTACCTCCCAGCTCAGCTCAAATGTCTGGGCTCACCCAGAGTCCTTTTATAGCCCCTGACCCGGAAGTGGCCCCAAGCCAAACCCACAAGTCTGTTTTCCTTCCGGGTCAGGGCAAAGTCCTTTTCTTCATCCCGGGAGCACATCGCTTCTTCCAGTCACGTGACTGGGATGCACTCCCGGGTTATAGGGCATGACAGAGCCCACTAGCCCCCCTACAGCGACTCCTGGCGGCCCCCAGGGTATCCAGCAGGGCTGTGTCAAAACACTACAAAGTCCATGAGGCCCTGCTGGAACTCGGGGCACAAATATGCTGTCCGGAGGGCTCCTCCTAGCGGCCTGGGGGTGACGACCGGAGTCCATAGCCGGTCGACTGTCACAGTCCCTCCCCCTTAGCGACGAGCAGTGGGGCGGAGCGTTGATTCCCGCGAGGGACGTCCTCCTCCAGGAGGGCGCGGGATCCGGGCCATGGTTCCGTTGTCTAGACCCCCCGGCGAACCTTGGAGGGACGGTGTATCTGCTGTTCCACCGCTCCCCTGTCCTCCGGGGACAACTACGCCATACGTGGCCCGGTTGCCGGCAGTTGTAGCACCGCCGACGTCCTCCTGGTGGCCTCTCTTCCCGAGACCTGAAGCACCTCGGGAATTCTGTCAGCTCCACCCTGTCCTCCGCCAAGGAGGGGTTAACAGCCGCTTTGCTGCTCTTTGCCCTATCCTCTTCCCTGTTAGGAGACCCGCATTTCTGTGTGGGGATCTCCTGCTTTCTCTGGGGCTTGTGCACAACGTGAGGCTCTCTATGGGAAAGAGAGAGCCTCTTTGCTGTTTGCACGCCCGTTGTCCTATGTAAACTCAGAGGCGGCGTCATTAGTACCGTATCGCTCCGGGTAACAGCACTATTCAGCTGTCTCGGGACGATCGGTGCTTCCCCCGCCTCATCGGTAACCAACGGCAACCCCTTTATCACACGGGTCGGGCTTATAACGTCCGCCTTAGTCCCGAGCAGCGTCTGATACCGCTGCTCCGGTTCTAACGGACAATTACCCGACCACTCCGTCATCGTGCCACATTCAACTGTCGGAGACACAGCGCTTTGGCAACCGCAACTTATTAAACGCGGTGCCGATTCACACTGCGTCCCCTTATTATATACGGCGCAGATTTTACTCACCTGCACCGCCGAATCAATCGAGGCCGGGGCTTCACGGCCTAACCGCCGAAGGTATTCCTGTAGTTTCCTCAGCGGCGCTTCGACCGTGGCTCCCAGCTCCTCTATCCGTCTCCTCAGGTCCTCGATCCCCTGAAAGAAACCCAGTACGGGCTCGAGTATCTCTTCGAGATCCCGTATCATATAGTCAGTTAATTCGGCCGGAGGGACATACATTTCCGTATTTTGGTCACCTACCGACCGGGAACCAATGAGCACGTCCCCTCCGGGCACGTGCTCTGCTGGGCTTCGCGAAGGCTTCTGGGACTTGGAGTCTTTAGAGGAACGGGTAGCCCCCTGCGGCTGGCTGCGGTCTGCCTTTTTAATTTTGCCGGCAGACACTACAGTCACGTCCCGTCCCTCTTTATTAATTAATGGCGCCGCTTCGCTCGCCGCCCCCTTCCCCTTCAGGGAGCTCAGACGCGTCGGGGAAGACGTGTCCTCACCTAAGGAACCGAGGAGGTCTTTCCCATCCCGGCATCCATCGCGCGAGGTCACGTGGACGGTATCGGCCAATGGACTCCCTTTCTGCGGACGCCTAGACTGGCTTGCTTTCTTTTCTTCGCGGCCATCTTGTCTAGGTGTGAGGCGGGCGCGTTCTTTGTCCGCTTCGTGCAGACAGGCCCCTGCAAAACAGGAAACAAATACTCCCGGCGTTTCGGGCATTGCACCAGCACATACCTCGGTACGTTGGCGATCACGCTCCAACTCCCTGTAGTAATCTTCGGGAGTTGCTATTCGGCAACGTTCCGACTGCTGCCCTGCTCGGGTTTGCGTGGCCTTAAACTGCTCCCGATCTTCCTCACTGCCCGTCAGGTAAGTCCACAGCTGCTCCATAGGATCTGGGACCGAAGTCTTCTGGACAACTCCAGCCTTCTTCCCAGTCTTCTTCCCCATACTTGCCTGCTGCAGAGGACGGCTCTCAGCTGCAGCGCTCTTGGTCGCGGGTGGAGTTTTCACCTCCGCGGTTACTAGAGGGACCTTCGTAGGGTTCTCTGCCACAACGAATTGAATTATTGATGCAGATCCTCTGCCTCCAGACGGCCAGAGACTCCTGCCGACTACGCCAGTGTAGCAGTTAAGCGTGTCGTCCACCTCTCGAACCCTCAGGTACCACTCTTCGGACCAGGTGAAAGTATAATAATAACTCTTTTTATTATAATACAGTGCACCAAGCACTCTCCTCACCACACTACTCATACACAAATAAACTCTTTCTCAATACAATACTCCTCCTCTCCCAGACACGTCGCCACCCTACCTCCCAGCTCAGCTCAAATGTCTGGGCTCACCCAGAGTCCTTTTATAGCCCCTGACCCGGAAGTGGCCCCAAGCCAAACCCACAAGTCTGTTTTCCTTCCGGGTCAGGGCAAAGTCCTTTTCTTCATCCCGGGAGCACATCGCTTCTTCCAGTCACGTGACTGGGATGCACTCCCGGGTTATAGGGCATGACAGAGCCCACTAGCCCCCCTACAGCGACTCCTGGCGGCCCCCAGGGTATCCAGCAGGGCTGTGTCAAAACACTACAAAGTCCATGAGGCCCTGCTGGAACTCGGGGCACAAATATGCTGTCCGGAGGGCTCCTCCTAGCGGCCTGGGGGTGACGACCGGAGTCCATAGCCGGTCGACTGTCACAAGATGAATTACCTGTTTCACATAAATTTATGAAGGGTGAATATTGTGAATTAATAAATTCCATTCGTTACATGAAATAGTGAAAATGAGAGGTCTCTTTCCCAGTAATACTTAATGAAAATGGAAATGTGGGTTGAGTCTCTTTGTTGACTTTGTTGACTAGTGGAAGCTAACAGGTGCTTTCAAGAAGACTTCAGTGTTAGCTCCTTCACCTCTTTTTACCTTGTGTCTAGTTGTTGTATTTTTTGGCTTTGTTGTTTGATTTCTCGACTTGTTTCTGCTATTTTGACCTCTTGCCTTTTCCCTGACTAAAATTTTGCCTGCTCCTGCTCTATTATCTCATCTCCCGGCCATTTCCTCTACCATTCCAGAGCACACTCTCATGCGTCCTCAACACATAAACATGTTGCTTAACTCAGCTTAGATCTGGTACTAAAGTGATTGTTCTTCCACCTCATCAACTAGACAGTTATTCAGTTTATGCTCCGCCTAGTTGTGAAAATTACTGTGAAACGAAAACCACCAGAGCTCAGTAATTAGGTTTTTAATATACTTATCTCATTCCTGTTTGCAATTATGAAAATTAAACCACTACAATATTTCTGATGACACAGGGCAAAATTTGGCTTATAGAAAACTTGAGAAATCTTACAGCTAGCTCAGGGATGATGAGGTGCTAGCACTAAACAAAGAATCACATATGTGTGACTCTGCATATGCTTCCCTTCGTCCTCAACAAAGAAAAACAAAAAGTGGATGGCTCTCAAAAATAATGTTTCATACTGTAAACTCTCAGAGTAAAAGCTAGTCTTTACTGCAGCTCACCTCCACCATAGTGGATGGCTAGCTAGACACACACACACACTGAAAGTAATGTAATCCACATGTGTAAATACATTCCCAAAACTGAATAAGACAGTAGCACTAAATGTTAACCCAGCCACAGGGGATGCACAAACCAGTGTGTTTTTTCATGCCAGTCCCAAGCCTGGATAAATGGGGAGGGTTATGTTATGAAGGGCATCCGGCGTAAAATTATGCCAAATCAATATGCAGACAACAATACAAATTTCCATAGCGGATCGGTTGAGCCCCAGGTTAACAATGACCGCCACCAGTACTTTTAGTCAACAGGGTGCTGGAGGACATTGGGCTACTGTTGGCTAAAGAAGAAGAAGGAAAAGAAGAGGGGGAGACGTGTCTGGAGGCAGGAGGAGAGGAGGAAGGAAAAGAGAGTGGAACTGAGGGTAGGAACTTTGAATGTTGGCAGTATGACTGGTAAGGGGAGAGAGTTAGCAGATGTGATGGAGAGAAGGAAGGTTGGTATATTGTGCATGCAAGAGACTAAATGGAAGGGAAGTAAGGCCAGGTGGATTGGAGGTGGATTCAAATTGTTCTATCATGGTGTAGATAGGAGGAGAAATAGATTAGGGGTTATTCTGAAGGAACAGTATGTCAAGAGTGTTTTGGAGGTGAAAAGAGTGAGAAAGAAGATTTTTGGAGTGAGTTGGATGAAGTGATGAACAGTGTACCCAAAGGACAGAAAGTGGTGATTGGAGCGGATTTCAATGGACATGGTGAAGGGAACAGAGGAGACGAGGAGGTGATGGGTAGGTATGGAGTCAAGGAGAGGAATAAAGAAAGTCAGAGGATAGTGGATTTTGCCAAAAGGATGGACATGGCTGTGGTGAATACATATATTAAGAAGTGGGAGGAACATAGGGTTACGTACAAGAGTGGAGGAAGATGCATAGAATGTCATCTGAAGAGTCAATCTGAAGGAGACTGAAGACTGCAAAGTGGTGGCAGGGGAAAGTGTAGTTAAGCAGCATAGGATGGTGGTCTGTAGGATGATTTTGGAGATCAAGAAGAGGAAGAGAGTGAGGGCAGAGCCAAGTATCAAATGGTGGAAGTTGAAAAAGGAAGACTGCAAGGTTGAGTTTTGGGAGAATGTGAGACAGGCACTGGGTGGTGGTGAAGAGTTACCATACAGATTCGGAAACCACAGCAGATGTAGTAAGGATGACAGCAACAAGGGTGCTTGGCGTGACATCTGGACAGAGGAAGGAGGAAAAGGAAACCTGGTGGTGAAATGGGGAAGTACAGGAGAGTATACAGAGGAAGAGGATGGCAAAGATGAAGTGAGATATTCAGAGAGATGCAGAAAGTAGACAAGAGTACAAGGAGATAAGACACAAGGTGAAGAGAGAGGAGGTGAAGGCTAAAGAAAAGGCGTATGATGAGTTGTGGGAGAGGTTGGACACTAAGGAGGGAGAAAAGGACCTGTACCGATTGGCTAGACAGAGGGACTGAGCTGGGAAAGATGTGCAGCAGGTTAGGGTGATAAAGGATGAAGATGGAAACATACTCACAAGCAAGGAGAGTGTGTTGAGCAGATGGAAAGAGTACTTTGAGAGGCTGATGAATAAAGAGAATGAGAGAGAGAGAAGGGGTTGGATGATGTGGAGATAGTGAATCAGGAAGTACAACGGTTTACCAAGGAGGAAGTAAGGACATCTATTAAGAGGATGAAGAATGGAAAAGTCATTGGTCCAGATGACATACCTGTGGAAGCATGGAGGTGTTTAGGAGAGATGGCAGTGGAATTTTTAACCAGATTGTTTAATGGAATTTTGGAAAGTTAGAGGATGCCTGAGGAGTGGAGAAGAAGTGTACTGGTGCCGATATTTAAGAATAAGGGGGATGTGCAGGACTGCAGTAACTACAGGGGAATAAAATTGATGAGCCACAGCATAAAGTCATGGGAAAGAGTAGTGGAAGCTAGGTTAAGAAATGAGGTGATGATTAGTGAGCAGCAGTATGGTTTCATGCCAAGAAAGAGCACCACAGATGTGATGTTTACTCTGAGGGTGTTGATGGAGAAGTATAGAGAAGGCCAGAAGGAGTTGCATTGCATCTTTGTGGACCTGGAGAAAGCATATGAC
The DNA here is from genome assembly GCF_900747795.2 of Erpetoichthys calabaricus. Taxonomy (NCBI): domain Eukaryota; kingdom Metazoa; phylum Chordata; class Cladistia; order Polypteriformes; family Polypteridae; genus Erpetoichthys; species Erpetoichthys calabaricus. The sequence goes on from NC_041395.2 coordinate 154,904,875, forward strand.
AGGGTGCCTCAAGAGGAGCTGTGGTATTGTATGAGGAAGTCGGTAGTGGCAGAGAAGTACATAAGAGCTGTACAGGATATGTATGAGGGAAGTGTGACAGTGGTGAGGTCTGCGGTGGGAGTGATGGATGCATTCAAGTTGGAGGTGGGATTACATCAGGGATCGGCTCTGAGCCCTTTCTTATTTGCAATGGTGATGGACAGGTTGACAGACGAGATTAGACAGGAGTCCCCATGGACTATGATGTTTGCTGATGTCATTGTGATCTGTAGTGATAGTAGGGAGCAGGTTGAGAAGACCCTGGAGAGGTGGAGATATGCTCTAGGGAGGAGAGGCATGAAGGTCAGTAGGAACAAAGCAGAATATATGTGTGTAAATGACACACAAATGAGAGGGAGGTCAGTGGAATGGTGAAGATGCAAGGCGTAGAGTTGGTGAAGGTGGATGAGTTTAAATACTTGGGATCAACAGTACAGAGTAATGGGGATTGTAGAAGAGAGGGTGAAAAAGAGAGTGCAGGCAGGGTGGAATGGGTGGAGAAGAGTGTCTGGAGTGATTTGTGACAGATGGATATCAGCAAGAGTGAAAGGGAAGGTCTACAGGACGGTAGTGAGACCAGCTATGTTATATGGATTGGAGACGGTGGCACTGACCAGAAAGCAGGAGACAGAGCTGGAGGTAGCAGAGTTAAAAATGCTAAGATTTGCATTGAGTCTGACGAGGATGGATAGGATTAGAAATGAGTACATTAGAGGGTCAGCTCAAGTTGGACGGTTGGGAGACAAAGTCAGAGAGGCAAGATTGCGCTGGTTTGGAAATGTGCAGAGGAGAGATGCTGAGTATATTGGGTGAAGGATGCTAAGGATAGAGCTGCCAGGCAAGAGAAAAAGAGGAAGGCATAAGAGAAGGTTTATGGATGTGGTGAGACAGGACATGCAGGTGTAATAGAACAAAATACAGAGGACAGTAAGATATGGAAGAAGATGATCTTCTGTGACGACCCCTAACGGGAGCAGCCAAAAGAAGAAGACTAGTGACTAAATGTTATCCCTTTTTAAGGGCTGCAAGATTCACTAAGCACATTTATACATAACCTAAACTGGTGTTATATGTCGGTTTCTCTAACTTTGTTCATTTAGGCTGTCAATTGGCAGAGTGTGAACCATAGCATTGTCTGTTTGCTTACATGTAGTGAAAAAGAAGATGTTTTCATAGTGGAGGAAATGTGCCAAGTGAGCTGAACAAGATAGAAAAGTACCACACTCAGTGGAATTGTGGAAGAAACTGCCATGAGGCAGCAAATATATACTGTACAATTGGCTGCGGAGCAATGGGCAAATGAAATATCGTGAAGTGAGTGATCTTTCAACATCCACCCATCCAGCTTCCAAACCCACTTTATCCTGAGCAGGGTTGTGAGCAAGCCTATCCCAGTAAGCAGAGATGTTATCACTAATCAATGAGTGTACAGTGGTGTGAAAAACTATTTGCCCCCTTCCTGATTTCTTATTCTTTTGCATGTTTGTCACACAAAATGTTTCTGATCATCAAACACATTTAACCATTAGTCAAATATAACACAAGTAAACACAAAATGCAGTTTGTAAATGGTGGTTTTTATTATTTAGGGAGAAAAAAAAATCCAAACCTACATGGCCCTGTGTGAAAAAGTAATTGCCCCCTGAACCTAATAACTGGTTGGGCCACCCTTAGCAGCAATAACTGCAATCAAGCGTTTGCGATAACTTGCAATGAGTCTTTTACAGCGCTCTGGAGGAATTTTGGCCCACTCATCTTTGCAAAATTGTTGTAATTCAGCTTTATTTGAGGGTTTTCTAGCATGAACCGCCTTTTTAAGGTCATGCCATAGCATCTCAATTGGATTCAGGTCAGGACTTTGACTAGGCCACTCCAAAGTCTTCATTTTGTTTTTCTTCAGCCATTCAGAGGTGGATTTGCTGGTGTGTTTTGGGTCATTGTCCTGTTGCAGCACCCAAGATCGCTTCAGCTTGAGTTGACGAACAGATGGCCGGACATTCTCCTTCAGGATTTTTTGGTAGACAGTAGAATTCATGGTTCCATCTATCACAGCAAGCCTTCCAGGTCCTGAAGCAGCAAAACAACCCCAGACCATCACACTACCACCACCATATTTTACTGTTGGTATGATGTTCTTTTTCTGAAATGCTGTGTTCCTTTTACGCCAGATGTAACGGGACATTTGCCTTCCAAAAAGTTCAACTTTTGTCTCATCAGTCCACAAGGTATTTTCCCAAAAGTCTTGGCAATCATTGAGATGTTTCTTAGCAAAATTGAGACGAGCCCTAATGTTCTTTTTGCTTAACAGTGGTTTGCGTCTTGGAAATCTGCCATGCAGGCCGTTTTTGCCCAGTCTCTTTCTTATGGTGGAGTCGTGAACACTGACCTTAATTGAGGCAAGTGAGGCCTGCAGTTCTTTAGACGTTGTCCTGGGGTCTTTTGTGACCTCTCGGATGAGTCGTCTCTGCGCTCTTGGGGTAATTTTGGTCGGCCGGCCACTCCTGGGAAGGTTCACCACTGTTCCATGTTTTTGCCATTTGTGGATAATGGCTCTCACTGTGGTTCGCTGGAGTCCCAAAGCTTTAGAAATGGCTTTATAACCTTTACCAGACTGATAGATCTCAATTACTTCTGTTCTCATTTGTTCCTGAATTTCTTTGGATCTTGGCATGATGTCTAGCTTTTGAGCTGCTTTTGGTCTACTTCTCTGTGTCAGGCAGCTCCTATTTAAGTGATTTCTTGATTAAAACAGGTGTGGCAGTAATCAGGCCTGGGGGTGGCTACGGAAATTGAACTCAGGTGTGATACACCACAGTTAGGCTATTTTTTAACAAGGGGGCAATTACTTTTTCACACAGGGCCATGTAGGTTTGGATTTTTTTTCTCCCTAAATAATAAAAACCATCATTTAAAAACTGCATTTTGTGTTTACTTGTGTTATATTTGACTAATGGTTAAATGTGTTTGATGATCAGAAACATTTTGTGTGACAAACATGCAAAAGAATAAGAAATCAGGAAGGGGGCAAATAGTTTTTCACACCACTGTATGTTCCATCTCCATCTGAAAAGCATCAATTAATTAACTATTTGGTGGAAATATTGTGCCAGATCTCTCCCACAGTCTCAATTATGAAGCACATGAAACCTGCTTTAGTAGCACAAAGTTTCTATATGCCATATTAAGCAGCTTCACATTAGTGCATTCATGTTTTTGGCTGGTACATATGTGTGTTTAGATTATTACCAGTATGGTGTTTTTAGACTATTACCAGCATGACATGTAATCATGAAGCTTAGAAAGAGTGCATAGAGATTGAAAAATCTAAAAATGCTACACTGAGAAAGGTAATGTGAGACCAGTAAATGGAAATTCCTAGCATACAGTATGGCATGATAAACACTTATGTGGCACAGTGGGCACATCAGCTTAAGAAAACTTACCCAGTATCTGGTCAGAGTCTTGGAGAACCAATAATGGTGGCTGAAGGACTTTGTGGACCCCCAGACAGGCACACCGCCGTCCAAACCCGACACAGACACACGCAGAGGCACAAGTACAAGCACACACTTTTATTTTTCTTCTTTTTTCCCTTGTGGAAAAAGCCTTTCCCCATTTCCCATAAGCACAGCACAGCTCACAAACACAGCACAACACAATACTCTTCTCTCTCTTTTCTTCCCTCCACTCCTCTGGGCATGCTTTATCCACCTCCTCCCAACTCTGGCTACCCGAACAGAGTAAGGTGGCCTCTTTTATAGTGCACCTGGAAGTGTTCCAGCTGCTCTCTGATCCTCTTTCAGCAGCACTTCCACATGTGGCGGAGGTGATGCAAGGGCACCTGGATTTTCTTCAGCAGCACTTCCGGGTGTGGTGGAAGCAGTCCAGGGCTCCGGAACTGTCCAGGCGACCACCTGGCAGTGGCCACGGGCCCCAGCAGTGTTGAGCTTCTACGCTCCAAACCCTTGGCCCCGGTGTAAGCCAGGAGGGTTGCCCTCTCATGTTCTGGGGGAGATATTGCCCAGAATATGTCCTCTACCCTGGTCCTCCCATCACAGTGACATCCATCACAAGCTCCATAAATTAACTAAAAAATAAGTTAGACATAGAAGCACGGCCTTGAGATTGTAGAGTCTTTGCTTTTAATATAAGGGTAAACTACTTATAGTATTTTGTGTCAAAGCTGCCAAGACGCATTTCTTCATTTGCACCTCAATCACTGAATTAACCCTGGGATATTGCATAAATTAAACGAATTGAAAAACCATGCAGAGCATTGGTGCTAGTTAAACCTTTTCATTAATTTTCCAGTAATATAAAAGCATTTTTAAATAAACTTATTAATGTAGTAAAAAAAAAGAAAAATTGCTTTGGAATAGTGGACAGAACTGGGATGATTTCAAGCTAAGGTAATATTTATGTGAGGTCGGATCATTTTGTTTATGTCCATGTGGGCTTTTTCTTTCATTTTTAGTGTCTTTGAATGGTGTAAAGATGTGTACATTAGTAAACACAAAGTGGAAATTACTGGGAGAATGCATGTGTGTGGCAATCTGCCCTGTTGAGACAGACTCAGTTTTTTCACTGTCTCAGCTTAAAAAAAGAAAATTAGGTTTGGAAAACAGGTACATGGATGGATACATACTATATACAGTCATATGACAAAAGAAATAGTCCTCATCGGAATTGTTAACTTTTTCAACATACTTGAATAGATAAAAGTAAATATAATTTAAGAAATGACAAATGAAATTGGCAAGGTGTATTCATTCTCATGATCAAAATCAACAAAAATGCAGATTTGTATATAGTTTTAGTCTCACATGCCAAATACAGCTCTCTGTGATCTTCATCAGGATTAGAAGAGTTAGAAAATAAATGGAATGTACTCATGGCAATATATACACCTTATATATATATATATATGTATATATATATATATACAGTATATACACACACACTGCTCAAGAAATTAAGGCAATACTGTGTAACTCGTTGAGAACAAAATGATTTAACAACAGTCAATAGAAACCAAAATCACCCACCCATTGAGGGCTGAATTCAACATCACACCAAACTTCAAAGTCAAAAATTGAAGTTACAGGCTGATCCAACTTGTGTGAATTTCATCATGGCAACTCATAATATGACTCAGTAGCGTGTATGGCCCCCACATGCCTGTATGAACTCCCGACAATGTCTGGGCATCCCCCTAATGAAATAGTGGATGGTATCCTAGGGGATCTCCTCTCAGACCTGAATGAGGGCGTAAGTGAGCTCCTGGACAGTCTGTGGCACTACTTGGCGGCATCGAATGCACCAATAAATAACATCCCAGAGGTTTTCAATTGGATTCAGGTCTGGGAAATGTGCGGGCCAGTCAATGGCATCAATGCCTTCGTCATCTAGGAACTGCCTTCACACTCTGGCCACATGAGGCCGGGCATTGTCCTGCACAAGGAGGAACCCAGGGCCCACTGCACCAGTGTAATGTTTGACAATGGCTCTGAGGATTTCAACCTGGTATCTAACAGCAGTCAGGGTACTGTTGCCTAGTATGTGGAGGTCTGTGCAACCCTCCAAAGTATGTCTCCCAAGACCATCACTGACCCACCGCCAAACCAGCCATGCTAGATGATGTTGCAGGCTGCATAACATTACCTCTGCGTCTCCAGACTCTTTCATGTCTGTCACATGTGCTCAGTGCGAACCTGCTCTCATCTGTAAAGAGAATGGGGCACCAATGGTAGAGCTGCCAATTGTGTATTGTCTGGCGAATGCCAATCGAGTTGCACAATGATGGACTATGAGCACAGGCTCCACTAGATGACATCAGGCCCTCATGGAGTAGCCAGCTGGAGGTGATTTTGTAGGGCTCTGGCAGTGCTCCTCCTGTTATTCCTGTTTGCACCAAAGAACAGATACCGGTCCTGCTGCTGGGTTGATGTCCTTCTATGGTCCTGTCCAGCTCTCCTCATATAACCTTCCATCTCCTGCTATCACCCCCATGCTCTTGAGACTGCGCTGGGAGACAGTGCAAACCTTCTTGCGATGACAAGTGTGGATGTGCCAACCTGGAGGAGCTGGACTACCAGTCCAACCTGAATTGGCACAGATAGCGCCTCATGCTACCAGTAGTGACAAAGACAATAGCAAAACTAGAAAAGAATCATTCAGGAAGGATAAGCAGAGAGTAATAGTCTGTGGCTATCACCTGCAAACCACTCCCTTTCTGGGGGTTGTCTTGCTGTTGCCTCTCCAGTGCTCCTGTTGTCACTTTCATTTGCACCAAAGCAGGCGAAGTTGATTCACAATCACTTATGCTTCTTAACTGGACAGATTGAGATCCCTGAAGCTCAATTATGTGGGATGGATAACCCACTTGCTCACATCTTCAGTACCTAAAGGCTCTACCATTCGCACCCCCTATATCTATCTTTATTTCATCTCTCGCCTCTTCTGCCTGATAGTTGTGCCATCACCTGAAACTCCTGACCTGACTCCAGAATCTAGCTTAAAACTCCCCTCACAAGGTCACTCTTTTCCACTAATGGATGTAGTTTTTCTACAAGTGTACTCTGTCTAGTTAGTGTTCAGTGCTGACTGGGTTACAATTGGAGAAGAAGCGAGAAAACAGTGGACAGAGTTGGGATCTCATGATTCATTGTTGATTGTGTGCAGAAGAGAAGATTGCTCTGTCCCATCACAGAAAACCTGAGAACACGCTTCTCTTTAAATGGAGTGTACCATTTAACTGGAAGTGACCCTGTGAGAAAGATTAAAGTTATTCAATACCTTATTGCTAAATGAAATGAGTCTTAAGTCAATTGGACATTTAGAGCAGGAGGAACTCAGTAATGTGTGTGTGTGTATGTATGTGAGAGACACAGAGAGAGAGAGCAATAGAAAGCTTTTTATGAGATTTAAGAGAAGTCCCATCCACCTAATTGGTTTATATAAATAAACAAATCCATCTGAAACACTTCAGCTTCTTAACATTAAACTTATTCCTAAATGGACATACCTGCCACACAGTGCTGCCTGCTTCTGGTCTTTAGCCAAATTAAATTTCAGATTATAAAGACAATGTGAAATCCAGGCAGATGTTCTCATATTGCCTGACCCACTCTGTGCTGAGCAGGACCTGATAATAGCTATGTTTCTCAATACTCTTTCAACAGGGAGAATAGATGGACACTTTAAACACCAGCTCTTTTAACTGTAGCTTGAGGATAAAAATAAACTCTATATATTAAATTGCTCCTCAAGTGTTAACAAGGGTTGAGTTGAAAATATGCTTTACATGTCCTAGAGAAGATGATCAAGAATGATCTTTCTTCAAACTATCGGAGTGAACACATTCATAAAATGCTTTTTAACGAGTGGATTATATTGAGCTGTATTTGCTAACAAGTTTAAAGGCATCCTATGAACCTATTTCTTTTTTATTTTCATTTTATTTGAAGAAAATTACATTGCATACATTCAAGTCGAACTTATACAACAAATTAAAAGTATTTCATAGTCAAATTAGAAAAACAAATAAGAAAAGAAAAAATCTGAAAATCAAAAAAGGAATGGAGGAACAAAATGAAACAAAACCTAACAAAACAGAATTCAACCCCCTCTAGGTACCTATTTCACATCAAGGCTCGATTACACAGCAGCCTGCTCCGTGTTTCTTTACTCTGGGCAGACTTTAATATTCTGTATGTGGGCACGATTCTTATCTTGTTCCTGTTAATTGAAATTTGTCTGGGCTAATGCCCTCCACCAGCCCATTAACCCTTCTTTACCTTGTCTGTTTATCTTCACTTGTTTAATTGGGTTCCAGCGTCTGTTTCTGCAATAAGGTGTAGCAAAGTAGAAGCACTCCCTGGAGGTTAGGCCAGGCCATTTTACGGGGGCACATAAACGCACACCCACAACCGAAAAAATGTGTAAATGCCAGTCGACGTTACCAATACTGTAACACGTCTGCCCTGCTGCTTTGTCTCATAATAAATGCATATAAAGTGTCTGTTTGCACACATGAGCTATCAACTGGACACGCACACACATACACACCAAGAGACACACACACATTTTATATACGTAGGAAGGAGGATCTTCCTTACGTAGAATAAGTACCGTTCGATTTGGGAAGCATAGCGTGGGAAGAGTGATTGGCACTCCTTCGAACCATTGAACAAGCAGAGTGACAGGCCAGTCGCGCGCCAAAAGCCAATCAAAACTAACCGTGGGCGCGACTGTTGTTTCCCAGACTCTGATTGAATCGGTGCGGTTTCAATTAGTTACATAGAGACGGCACCGCGGAGTGGTGGACCGTATGGTGGGGGCTGTGTCATTTTGGTGCAAGTGCTACAGTTCTTTGCTTGAACGAGGGAGGTGATTTGTTTGAATGGACGCCGAACGTTAGTATTCTTTGTGTACATCATCATTTTGGAGACTCGTGTTTTTGGATGTTCACTAAAGACGTTTAACGGTGTAGCTTTACTATGGGGTGCCAGAGCATAGATGAGAAAGGACTGGTTACAAAATGTTATGAAAGGAGCAGACTGGCGTAAATGTATACTAAAAACCAGGCCGGCTTATTAGTCGGCGTGACGCTCCCTTCTTTTTGTCGCTGCTTTCTAAGAGAAAGAGAGCCCCGTTTCAACTTGTAGCAATGGATGTGCATTGTTGCCGGCCGATGCGGAGCCTGGCGCAGTGCAGTGGCAGTTACCGAAGCCCTTTGAAAATAGATTAAGTTCGATACTAATTCGGTTTCGTTGTTTGTCGACTTTATTTTTCGGCTGCCCTTATCTACGAGCTCCACATTTTGTGCGCTTGTATTTGGGGTAGGAAGTGGGGAATCCCGGACCGTTACGCAGCCATTCCGTACACATACACCGCGGGCATCTGAAAATGTGTATATATTTTTAACCGTGCTTTTCCTTGCTGTCAAGAGATACAAAGTATGCACGCCTCGGCGAAGCGACTGAAGACGGCAGCAGTTGAAGCAGCGATCGCGCAGGAATAACAGGCACCCACCGGCTTCCGTGATGAAAGTGTTACGCAGGAAACGGATCGTTTTGTTCATTGCTTACTTTTTGTTACTGATTTTAACAATGCTCAACCTAGCCAACTATAAATGGACTAAAGAGCCCCAGCAGTGCAATCATCAGATGAGGAGCACCCCATATCAGAGCAGGTCTGATATCCGTTATTTGTACAGACCATCCTTGGCTAAGAAGAGGCAGCTCGTCTACGTGCTCACAACCTGGAGATCAGGCTCCTCCTTTTTCGGGGAGCTGTTTAATCAGAACCCCGAAGTCTTCTTTCTGTATGAGCCCATGTGGCACATTTGGCAGAAGTTGTATCCTGGGGATGCTGTGTCACTGCAGGGTGCCGCAAGGGATATGCTGAGCTCTCTTTACCGATGTGACCTCTCCGTTTTCCAGCTGTACAACACTCCAGGGGGTAAGAACATCACCTCCCTGGGCCTGTTCGGGGCCACCCTAAACAAGGTGATCTGTTCCTATCCACTTTGTTCGGCTTATCGGAAGGAGGTGGTGGGCATGGTGGATGATAAAGTGTGTAAAAAGTGCCCCCCGCAAAATTTGAGGTTCCTGGAGGAAGAGTGCCTGAAGTATAACACTATAGTAATCAAGGGAGTGCGCATTTTGGATATCAATGTGTTGGCCCCGTTGATGGAAGACCCCTCCTTGGAGGTGAAAGTCATTCACCTGGTGAGGGACCCCAGGGCAGTGGCTAACTCCCGGATTAAGTCCAGGCATGGCTTGATTCGAGAGAACCTACAGGTGGTAAGGAGCAGGGATCCAAAGCTACGCAGGATACCTTTTGTGGACCCAAATCACAAAATGAACAAAAAGGATGGCTCAGATTATCACTCCATTGGAGCCATGGAGGTCATATGTGACAGGACCACCAGGACCTTACGAACTGCCCTGTCTCCACCACCCTGGCTTAAAGGGAAGTACATGGTGGTGCGCTACGAAGACCTTGTGGAAGACCCAATAAAAACTCTGAGGCAGGTGTACCGCTTTGTAAATCTGTCTGCAAACCATGACATTGAATCATTTGCACTTAACATGACAAGCGGGTCAAGTTCCTCCTCAAAGCCTTTTATTGTTTCCTCTAGAAATGCCACTCAGGCAGCCAGTGCTTGGAGGACAGTGCTAAGTTTCCAACAGATTAAGCAGGTTGAAGATTATTGTTACCATTCCATGAACATACTGGGGTATGAGCGGGTAAAATCCTCATCAGAGGTGAAAGATTTGAGTAAGTCACTGCTAATACCCCCAAAACTTTGAGGTTGTCCTTTACAGACTATCAGAGATCTATATGTTTTATTTGGGGTTTTATTTTTTGTTCAATTGTAAAGACAGCAAAACAAAAGTTGTACTGTATTTACAGAATTTTATGTTACCACAAGTTTTACCAGTTCTCTTTAATTTAACAATATTTTCCACTGGACATTTATGACTGCATTGAATGTAGTTTTGTTTTTTGTTTGGCTAATTCTTGTACTTAATAGCAGGAGCAGCGATGCTCTTAAAAAAAAAAAACACACACGCACACACACACTATGTTGCCCAGAGAGCCCACTGACAGTTTTATAAAACAATTTAAAGTGAATACAGCAACTTTATGCCTCTTTGTGTTCTGCAAATGTAAAGCAGTTGTAAGATTCATAAGTACTAGAAGTAAGATTTGTAATTGGTGTACTTTGATTTGGCCTCAAATGTCATGTGTGTTTTAAAGCTTTAAATACATTTGTATTTTATATTTTTTTATAAACTTAATGTCTACATATCAGTTCTTTGCTGCTGTTGAAAACTCTATGAAGCGGTTAAAAGTTTTTGTTATACATTTCTCTTACATATGGCATTGTTTTTTCTCATAAGACAATCAGACAAAAGCATTCTTCTGAATGATATCATGTGTAAAATGTGTCCTGGGCCATTGATTAACTTGCCAAATATGCTGATTGCCTTCATTTAAAAGTTACATTTGTATCATGAGAACCTTGAAGATTGTAAGGGTGAGATGATAGCAGTAGTAATATTTGATTTGCTCCTTACATTACTTATTTACTGGGACTTTCCATGTTCTACAATAATAGGCAACATAAAACCTTTGTAAACTATTTTCATTGTTTAAATGCATAAAAGCTTTTACTAGTTTCATTGAAAATATGCATCAGAAGGGGCACTAAAATGTGTCCTGAATTTCAGCATTGTCACACTTTTTAAAGTTGTGCATGTTTAAATCTTTGTCTGGACTCTTCTCTGGTTGTGGCTTGGTTATAAAGGTTTTGCTCCGTGAGATGCTAGTGTAAAGTTTCAAGGATTAGTTTAAAACCTTCTATAATAATTTAATGCCTGAATTGTAAATTTTTTATTTATTTATGTTTATGTTGAAGCATTGGTGGCTTGTTGGTTTACAAAATAACATTTCTAGTAGACAGTCAGTCAATTTTGTTAGGGGGAAGTTCTCTGACTATTTCTGGTGTCATTTTTTTTTTTGCAATGTTGGGAGCATTGCTGACAATATTTTCTAAGATACGGATACTGGAGTGGTTCATAATTAAACTTTCACAGACATAGCTATTAAGTATTTTTTTATGAAATCACACATACTGTTAATAAGCTTTTGTTTTTATTGAAAATGATGAATAATAAAAATAGTTTACACGTGCCTAATCATTTTTAAGGGGTTATAAATATGTACTGTAAAATAAGAAGTGTTGAATCTAACTGGTGTTCTTATAAGATGAAATCAAACCCAGGGTAGTTAACCAGTAAGTCGGTCACTGAACGTAAAGCCATAATTTTAGCTACTCATTAGCTTTTAAAATGGGAAGAAAAAAATTACCTGGGGTTAGTCTATAAATGTTAATTCCGCTTACTTGCTGGAGATGAAGTAAGGTATTGTGATTTGTGTGAAGCCTGCATGGGCTGAGAAGTCAGTAGAAATATATGTTGTTAAAACTTTAACATTGGTTAAGAAATGGTAAAAGAGTTACTTTTCATCAAAGTTGCACATTTTGTTTTGCTATTAGTGTGACACTTCAGCTTTTTAAATTGAAGATCAAACAATAAAAGTGAGTGCCCAACTCTGGTTTAGTAATCATTTTTACTTGTATTATCTATTATTACTTAATAAGGTGCCACAAATAGTACCATGCAGGTTCATTTTATTTGTATGTGCCTGTACAAATTTTAAGCACACCTGTAGAAATGTGTATTTTTTCCTATTATTGCCATGATTCTCCTGATGAGAAGGTAGGAATTTTAAAGATGAAGGTGCATAGTAGCATAGCCATGACTAATTCTGTGCTTTTCATTTATTTCTCTTTTGAACTAGGTATTTGCAAACTTTTAAACAAATATATCAAGTCAAAGTGTTGTCTCTGTGCATACACTAATGGTGATCATTAAATCCTTAACAAAACACAGCTTAATTGTCAGCCAGCTAGATAAACATTCCCAATGAAACCAGTGAGGTTTTTATAGACTTTGTTCTTATTTCTTCACTTCTGCCCTGTTCTAGTGCTGAACATCCATGAGAAGAGAAGAGGGAAACTTTTGTGACAACATGTACACAATAGGATGAACAATTATAAACAGGAAAAAGAGAAACTGTGAGGAGGGCTGCTTTAAATATATATTATTAACTTATTTAAATGATATATTATTTAACGTTTGTCTAGACACAATAATAGGGATAGAAAATGGGCGTGTTATATTAAATATTAGGCTGTGTGAGACTGCATAACATTTTTTGCAATTATGTGTACACCATGTGCAATTTATTTTAAAAATACTTGTATATAAAATGTGCATATTTTGAATTATGAATATTATTAATGTTCCAGAAAGAACCTTTATTTATCTGTAACATGGTTCATAAACATCCAATGACTGAAAAAGATTTGTAAAATACCAATGCTGTTCTGATTTTAAAAGAACTCTTACTGCATAACAGATTTTCCTGCTCTGTTGGCTTGCTATAAGTCGCCTACAAGACATTAAAGAGTCCTGTTTTGTCCACGTTAGGAACCTTTTCAAAGCTCAAATAACCATTTTTATGTACAAACAGCCCTTCTCAGAATGAAATGGTTCGCTTTCAAGCAACCATGCGACCCAGTAAAATTGCATCAAGAAACCATAGTTTTAAAAGTGATGCTGGATAGTTTAGAAGCAGCATTTTTCATGTGGCAGTATTTCCATTTTTTGGGTTGAAATGCTTTTTCGTTTTTGTACACAGCTTTATTTGGGTTATAATGTAAAAGTGCAGAAAAGATTTCGTAAGATTACCCAGTCCACAAAACTGTCCGCGCGAAGGCTGGAGCGCTGCAGATTTGGATAAAGACAGGTTTACGTCCGAGTCCCTGCCACTGGGCACTGGAGCTACTCAGCGAAATGACTGCCATAACTAATAGATGGAGAGGTGCCAGTGCGCGTCTGTGCCTTGTAAACTCGGTGCCAGCTATGCTAATCTGCTGGCATCCTTTCTTTTAATGAAACCATTTGAACAATCGCGAAGCAATGCTCTTAAAAAGGCTACCAGCGACGCGTTAGTTCTGTTGAGCTGAAGTGTGCTGCACTCGTTTTCCGTTTTGTCAGACCTCACCTGAATTTAAGCCTAACGTCCAAGTCAGTAAAACGCAGGACGCATGCAGGAACCTGAACTTTAGTGCTTCAACGTGCCTGGAGTCGTCTGTAAAAACAATAATAATTATATTAAGTAAATAACATTGAATCTGCCCAAGTATATCAGAAAAACAAAAAGAACTTGAAACGCTAGCTGACTTGTTCAATTTTCACAATGGGTGGCATCTCAGAGTTTTGGAGCACTTAAAGGACTTAATTGTGCACTAAGGGGCGCTGTGGTTGTTGGGAGAAGCGCTAAAGACGACTAGAAGTGCAAGAGTGAAAAAAGAATCGAACCAGTGGCTGAACGGGATACTAAATTGTAGATATTTGTACATTTGTACACGATTTCAGTTTCCCCAAATGTTTAAATCCTCACACTAAGCGATTCATTATCGCCCGTTTGTAATAGCGTCTAAATCGGAGTTAGGCATTTTGTGATATTCATTGCTCACGTCTCGGTCAATCTGCACCTCTTGCTGAGCAGGTAATCCTTAACGTCAACACCTTTGTATTTGCAATAATCCTGAAGCAAAACAAAGTTTTACGGAGTTTTCAGCAGGCCGGACCCCGTCCTATAGTTCCTACTCGAACATAAACACTTGCCTTGCTGTAATCAGTCCGAAAAACGGCGATCTAATCCAATCGGTAATGTCCCGAGGAGCTCTACTTGGGATGCAGGTTTTTGTTCCAACCGTCTGCACAGTCAGCGACACATTTTACTTCTATTTGATCTTATTGTTTAATTAACTGGTCTTTTTGTGTCGTTCTCTGCTTTTATAAATTTCGGTATTTTTTTGTAGCTTTAAATGCTTAAATATTTGATTACATTTTCCGTATTAATTGAAAAAATTAATTTTCTGCAAACTATGCTTCCCTGGTGTATCATAACTTTTATTATTACTACACGGACACCTTTATCGATGGCGGATCATAACATTTGAAAAGCATTGATTACATTTTTTCGTTTTTTTTTTTAATTGAAACATATCCAGATGAAGTAACTTGCTCATGGTCACCCAATATCAGTTAGAGGGATTTGAATTTGAACCCACGGCTTCAAGGTTTGAAATCCATCCATCCGTCCATTATCCAACCCGCTGCATCCTAACACAGGATCACGGGGGTCTGCTAGAGCCAATCACAGCCAACACAGGGGGCAAGGCAGGAACAAATCCCGGGGAGGGTACCAGCCCACCGCAGGGCACACACGCCAAGCACACATTAGGGACAATTTAGGACCGCCAATGCACCTAACCTGCATGACTTTGGACTGAGGGAGGAAACCGGAGCACCCGGTGGAAACACACGCAGACACAGGGAGAACATTCAAACTCCATGCAGGGAGGACCCGGGAAGCGAACCCGGGTCTCCTAACTGCGAGGCAGCAGCGATACCCACTGCACCCTAGGGTTTGAAATCTAAAGCCTTATCCTTTACACCTTGTGTGCCGCCAGTGGCAATAATATCAATAAATGACAAGCGGAGTAAACACCCAGGCTAACACTGGTCTTCTTAAGCGTCAAAGCCACTAGAGGGCTCATTATAAATAATGGCTTATTAAAAAGCAGAATGACAATCGTTATGAAATATTAAAATATGAATATATATGACATGTATATAAATATGTGATTCAAATATACATACGTTTCGTACATTCAAATAAAAACAGCAAGGCGAATTTGGTCATTTTTGGATTTACATAAAAACATTGCACTTTGGAAATTGCAACTTGTTTAATTAAGCAAGAAGTCCAGATAGAAACAGTAACATGTTGGGAAATAAGGTCCATTCACAGTGGGCATCCAGGCTTAAACTATCGACTTTGTCCAGATACAGAAAGGCCTGCTGATTTCTTAAAACCCCATTAAACCCTTTAATTCAGGGTCTAAGAGAGATGCAGGATGTTTATTAAGGATCGGATGTAAGGTGCAAACCACTCCTAGACTGGGTGCCTGCTTGTTACTGTACACTTACTCCTAGACTACACTCTTAAATTGGGGCGGTTTAGAGTTACTAGACAAACGTCTTGGATAAAAATGGGAACCAAAACTCACGCAGAGAACGTGAAAACTCCACACAGGAACTGACTGGAGCCAACAACTGAAATACCAATGTTTAGTTATAAACTATAAACACAATTCGTTGCTTTCATATGACATTCTTTAAAAATGGGGCCGCGCGGTTTCCCATTCGCACGTAACGAAGTGTTCAATTATGCTAAGGTGTCCTCCATCCTTCCGTCTTCCTAACCCTCTTGTGCAGGGTGGCGTGGCGGTGCAGTTAGAGCCTAACCGAGCAATTACATAGTGCAAGGCAGGAGCAATCCCTGGACAGGACGCCAGTCATTTCACAACCTATCGTCACTGCTGTGTGCACATGATCTCATGTTAAAGATAGCTGTGCGTCACGTTATTGACTATGTTATATCTTGATAAACTGCCATACACTGCTATCTAGTCCATTATCAAATTCGAAAAAGAAACTGAGAAAAAAAAATCCCCTTCGCTCACCTCGCTCATTTTTCGTCTTGATGACATCACTGCCCCGCCCATAAGCGCTCCGGTCTGCTCGACCCAGTCTGGCATCTTCACTCCTCTACGGAACGCAATTTGGGTCATAAATGTCTCGAAACATAGCCTGATTTGTGCCGGGCGTCGTTATTATGTGAGCTTGTCATCTAAATACAACAGAATAAAAAAGTTCAGCGTATGAGGAATTATTTTAAACCCATTGCTATATCACAAGCACTTAATCAATGTTTCATAAAGACGGCAGTAAAATGGAAGTCAATTAAAGTAATCCCAGACTTTGAGCTCCAGATCTTTAAGCTATTTGTGGTTAAAAAAAAAAATATCTTTGCTGGAATTCTAAAATCTGATGCTCTTCTGTTGTCTGTAAAACATTTCTATTTATAGAAAATTAAAGTTTGGGATTTTGAACCTTGCACAAAACTAATTAAAATGTCTATTTTTGTTTATAAGTTCTTTATACGTTTTTTGTCTCAGTTCTTAAAATTCCTGCACCAAAAGTCTGAAGTAAGCCTGAAA
Source organism: Erpetoichthys calabaricus (assembly GCF_900747795.2). Classification (NCBI taxonomy): domain Eukaryota; kingdom Metazoa; phylum Chordata; class Cladistia; order Polypteriformes; family Polypteridae; genus Erpetoichthys; species Erpetoichthys calabaricus. The sequence continues at coordinate 154,921,625 of NC_041395.2, forward strand.
AAATAAAAAGGTGTGTTTGTTGTTTGCATGTGGTGATGCGGGAGAAATCATTATTCTGGCTGCAGAGCATTTTGGATGATACTTGACTTTTCAACACTTCCATGCCCATTACTAAGCATCACATACTCGGCAAGTTACAGTAGGTGTCGAGTTTGAATCTTTGATTGCTGATCTGGTTATATGGTGTTAGTCTGGTGAAATGGCTATTTCTGCTTACTGATTGTCCATCTATTTTACTAAGCCGTTCTGTCCAATACAGGGTTACCAGGAGTCACATCTCACCATGGCACATTTGGGCCAAGGCAGGAACTAACCGTGGTCCATTGCAGGTCGCACTCAAGTGGGACCTAACTTAGACTTGCTTTTTATCTTTGATGGTGTGAGAAGAACACTTAAGAATTTGGATGATAGCCCAAGTGGTCATGTTCACAGTGTGCAGGCTCTTTACAGTCAGCATCTCCATTTCGAGTCAAGTCTCATGGTGCTCCACCACCCCTTATTGTCCCAAGTGCAAAATTATCATACAGACATCATTGATTTTGCATATCTGGCAATACTTTATGGGTGTAAAGCTGACCTCACCTGAACTTGTTAACTGGGGTTGGAAAAATGGTTTAGATAAGTAATTCCTGAGGTAAGACAAGCAAATTTGTATTCATTACCCTCCCAAGGCTTTTTGCCATGGTGTCCGTATTTCTATAATTTTAGCACAAGCAATTGTGTGATCTGTACAGGGCTGCAGAGCCTCTCTGTGGGTGGGATTTGAAGCAGAGTGCGGTCCAGTGTTTTATGCAGAGGGTCACACTGCCGCCGATGGATGGGCAATGAATTGGTGGCAGCTGGTATAGGTGCACCTAAAAAGGGTGATATATTGGAAATGTTATGATTGAAGCAATTTGTATAAGTGTTAGAAAGGCTTTTATCTAGCACAGCATATGGGTTACTGTCTTCACACAGTGTGCATGGCTAATATTTTAAAATACTATAAATTGTTATCAGGTTAATATGATGTCGGGCACTGCAGGGAATGGCATTTCTGTGTTTCATCCCTGTTAGTTTTAACCATGGGGGGATACTTCGTTTGAGGATGATATGTTTTTCCTATGGGCTTCTCCCAGGAGCTCCATTTTTGCATGTCATACTCCCCCTTTCAGGACGACAGGCAGGTATTAGTGGGTCAAGTGTACGGTGACCTGTCATAAATTGTCATCCAAGTCAGGGCTAGTTCTTATCTTGTACTCCTTTCTGTTAACTTACAGCTACACAGGTAAGGAAGGAAAAGAAAGGTGAATGCACAGGTAATTGTTTACAACTAATTTTTAGGAACTTCATGGTTTCTTAATGGCCCTCAAACTCTTCCCTTCCTTTCTGTGTGGAGTCCATTGTTCTGAAGAATGACTAACCATAATTTTTGTTGCTACCTAAATTCCTCCCAATCAATCAGCTCATTGCTGAGATCTTCTGAGCTTGCACAATTTACAACTGCATGATTTTGGTTATTTGGTAAAGTGACAGAAGATGGATCCTTGTACTTTGACTTTTGTTTCCCTATTTGATGCTTAGTATCAGAAACTGTCCTAACACAACTGAGCCAGTTATCAGTAGCCTGAGCGTCATCTATGGTTTCAACAAATTCAGAAGGTGATTTTGAAAGATAACTGACAAAGGCTGGGGATGAGAAAATGTGAGCTTTCTCGACAACCAGAAAGGGCTTTTTTGCGAGTTGGGTTGATAAAAGTGAGCAATACACTTAAAAAAATAATAAAGTAAAGTAACACACAGCAGCCCCTTTGGACATGATACTGCAGCAGTAATCTGTAAAATTCACATCCTAGTCTGTGAGGCAGCAATGTGAGGAGAGCTGGTGTTAAATAATAATGAAGTGAGGCTCGGTGTTGACGGAAAAATGTATTTTTAGTTGGCTTTTGGGAGGAAGTGATATATGTATGTATTTTTTGACAAAATGTATAAGTGATTTGAATAGAAATGCAAGTCTAAATATCTGGTGTATTGATTTCAAAATTTTTTTTTCTTTCTTGATACAACTGGGACACCTTGGACCCTTGGGAAAAGAGACTTGTGAAAAGAAGGCCTATTTGTATAAATTAAACACATCAAGCTAATTTTAAACAAGGCTGACGAAAATGGTGCATTTGCCAGCTTTAACTGTTGGCTGGTTATCCTTTATGAATGTACTGATAGACACGCATACCTGGATGAGCTTGTGTGTACGGTTATAAATGAAGTTAGTCTGGTGGTGTGCTGGTGCTGAGGAGAGCTTCAAGGACCCGCAGACATATCCCAGTCTGGTCACTAGGTGTGACGTCTGTATTTTCACCCCACAACTATGGTTCTCATCTACATCACCAAAGCTGTCCAAGTTAGTTTAACTGGCAACTCTAAACACACCAGGCATGCATGTGAGTGTGAACTGCTGTAATGGACTAGCATTCCTCCCAAGGCTGCTTCATGCCATAGGTGTTATGTTTCTGGGATGGACTCCAACTCCTAGTAAAACTGCATTGTGATGCGTGAGTTTGTAAAATGGATGGCATAAAAATTGGTGTGTGAGATTGAGGCAAACCCCTTTTTAAAAACTTCTTCAAGGTAGCACTCTCATGATCGAGTCACTCTGAACTGTCTCACAGGTTCAAGCAAAAGGACAGCAAACAATTCCACACTACACAGCCAGGAAACGAAAGATGCCTCATTTAGAGTACCACTCTGCTATTGATCGGGCAAAGACCCCAAGAAGACCAACTGGGTAGGTACAATATAAACTTGATGTGGAACACACAGGGAGTAATATCACACATCCAAAGAAGGTAACTGATATGATTAGCCACAAAGTGCACAAAAGTCTGATAATGATCCAGCAGTGCCACTCACACTAGCTTTAGAAGGGTTAGGAAATGTGTAACATTGAATTGTATTTGGAGACTATTGAAAATCTGCGGTGGGTTGGCACCCTGCCCAGGATTGGTTCCCTGCCTTGTGCCCTGTGTTGGCTGGGATTGGCTCCAGCAGACCCCCGTGACCCTGTGTTCGGATTCAGCGGGTTGGAAAATGGATGGATGGATGGATGGACTATTGAAAATTGGAGCATTTTAATTTTTACTTATTTACTTTATTAAAATCAAAGCTAATACATTTCACTTTTTTTATGGCATCCTACAGCATAAAAGAGTTTAAAACCCCAAATAGGCTTGTGGTGTCTGAAATATAGTAGCTTTCATAAACATCAGATCTCAACTCAAGCAGCGTAAAAACTGCAGCCATTGATGTACTATTATTAGTTTTTGGTTATGGAGAGACTATGCCTAATTGTAGTACAGTACATGTTTCTTAACCATAACATTTCCGAAAGTACCCAGGAGAGAGTTAAAAATCTATGCTGAAGTCTGCATGTGCACACCCATGCTGCTGACATGTCGACAAGTTTCCAGCCATGCATGCGACTCTGTAACTTGTACTGGGGATTTGTTTCGCTGTTAGGAGCGGCTGTGAAATGTGTAAAAGGGAAAAATATACAGATGGAAACAATCTCCCGTAAGGTAAATTAATCAGTAATTGAGGTTGCAGAGAATGTTTCTCTGTTTTTAAGACAGATGCCTTTTGAAAATTCACCAATGCTTTTGAAATTTCAGAAATTTGTGCACTGTGTTTGGTTTGAGATATCTCAAACAAAATTGACCTTTCTGACAAATTCCGTTGAAAAATAAGGGTATAAAATTTCAAGGAAATTGGACAACTGGAAGCTGAGATGTTTTCATGCAGATAGACATGACAATAAGAATAGGTTGCTTTCACATTTTATGCAATTGTCCCGAAAAATTAAACATTTACCATTGTTTCTTTATATATTTAATTATATGTCTATTAATGACATATATGTTCAGAGATTTTTTCCAGTAAAAGTTTTCAGGTAAGGTAGTTCTACTCACTAATCATGGCACCAGAGACCGACGACATGATTGACATTTTGATTAGCACATATAAGTAAGAATTTGACTATACTCTGTACACGGGGACAATAAGGACCCTAGAAACTCCCTCTCTCTCTCTTTATATATATATATATATATATATATATATATATATATATATATATATATATATATATATATATATATATATTTATATATATATATATAGTTTTGTATATAGGTAATTGTGCTACCTGTCTAAGACGGGTTGAAATCTAAGTAATCTGTATAGGCTTCAGTGTTAACATTTTCAGAGCAGTGTGTCTGTGTGGTTGTTTGTGATGCACCATCTGTTGGATAGCAGAGAAATAGCAATTGGACAAACATATAGACTAAGATTTGTTTAGGATTTTCTTGTATTTTTCTGCATTCATTTTACCCTTTACCCTACAATCTATACTGTATTGGCACACATGTGCTGGCATCCGGGCCAGGACTGAATGTGGATACAGGCCAGTGCAATGGAAGGACCAGGGGAGATGAGCACTGGTGAATATCTTCTCCCCTAATATACTCCCCACATGGACACCCGCAGAGCATGCTGGGACCCTTAGTGAGGAGAGGAGTTGGACAGCACTCGCCAGGGAGGAGTTGAGGAGAAAGAGAGAAAGACTTTGCTTGGATGTGCTGTATTTTGTTAAGAAGAAGCCTGTTAAACGTTAGTCCATCATTTTCTATCCCTGCTTTACCCTGAACGGGGTCGTGGGCATCTGCTGGAGCCTATCCCAGCTAGCATAGGGCACAGGGTAGGAACAATCTCTGGATGGGTGCACTAGTTCATTAAAGGGTGAACACACACAACCCAACCATATCCATCCATCCATCCATTTTCCAACCCGCTGAATCCGAACACAGGGTCACGGGGGTCTGCTGGAACCAATCCCAGCCAACAAAGGGCACAAGGCAGGAACCAATCCCGGGCAGGGTGCCAACCCACCGCAGGACACACACAAACACACCCACACACCAAGCACACACTAGGGCCAATTTAGAATCGCCAATCCACCTAACCTGCATGTCTTTAAAACTGTTGGAGGAAACCAGAGCACCTGTAGGAGACCCATACAGACACTGGCAGCACTTGCAAAATCCATGCAGGGAAGACCTGGGATGTGAGTCCTGGTCTCCTTACTATGAGACAGCAGTGCTCCCACTGTGCCACCCTGCTGCCCTGTTAAAAGAACCTTGTTAAATAAAATACATATTTGAACCTGGGACTGTGTTGGTGAGGTTGTGTTCGGGGTTTGGAGGGTGCTGTTGTGCCCCCTGCCTTGTCACAATACGTATATTCACAGTGCCTACAAAAAAGTATTGACACTCCTTCGAAATTTCATTATGATACAACATTGAAACTCAATGGATTTGTCTTTTTTGACATGGATAAACACAAAAAGACCCCTTAATGTCAAAATAAAACAGACCTCTAAATTAATTAGAAATCTAAACCACAAAATAACTGATCACCCCCTCCAAGTCAGTATTTTGTAGATACATCTTTGGCAACCATTCCAACCTTAAGTCTATTAGCGCAGATCTGTATCAGTTTTGCACATCTGGAGTCTGTCATTCTTCCTCATTTTTCTTTGCAAAGCTGCTCAAGCTCCATCAGCTCTATTGTACACTGACATTTTGTTTTTATATTTTATTTCAAAACAGTGGCACTCAGAATTATTTTTTTTTTACACGACATTGTATTGTATTAGGAAGAATCTTCTGCAGCATTTTACTTATACACTGTACATCCCTGAAATGGATTAAGCAGGTTTGAGAATATTATATTATTATACTTGTATGTATATCACTGACTCTATTTTCAAAAACTCTGTAATGCATTCTCCCCAGAATATTTTATTTATAGTAACCAAAATCATAATGAATGTCAAGGATCTCACCACTGCAGCTCGTATTTTGAGCCTGCTTTGCCTTCACAGGCTCAGGAACATCTGGAGCCTGGTGTGACAACATCAGAACACAACCCTGGAAGTGACGTCAGTCTGTCACACTTACACATCCCCTCAAGTTTTTTCCACAGCAGTACTGACCCCTGTAAGACCATTTGCAAATATTGTAAACCTTAGAAAAAGAAGATTATACTACATACTTCCACCAAAGAGCCATAACGTCTAGCAGTGTTTGTAGTCACAAGTTCTCACACCTTTTCCATCTGAAAGTGTTTACAAGTGTATAAATATTTATATTCATATCATTGATCCTCTGCAGTTCACCTTAATCCTTTTCATTTGTCAGTGGGATTCAGATAATATGTTAAAGTGATTATTGTCACAATACTTCTGCTTTTTTGGGAGGCAGTGTGAAATAAAGAAAAAAATTAAAAGCTAAATTCCTGATTTTTTTTGGTTGGAAGTCAAAAAAAAGAAAGAAAAAAAAAAGCTTTTAGACTAGGATGTACAGCAGTTCTTTTGTTCGGTAATTTACAAGTTGAGCAATTTGCACTTCCCTTGTTGTTGCTCTCTGGTGACTTGTAACAAGTGCTGCATATCATTTTATGTGAAATGTTGCTGGTGGAAAGCAGAAAATTAACAGAGTGCAGAAAAAAAAACAAAGGTCTGTGTAAAATAATAATGGAAGTGGGAATCTGTTCACCTTTCAGCTCCTTGACATTATAAAATGATTTTTTGTTACACCGTTATTTATGTGGCATTCACTTATTATGTAACATTTTCAAACCCACTTAATCCAATTCTTGTGTGCAGAGGCGTATTCTGGCTGGCAAAAACCATCCTAGTCAATCGAAGTGTCCACTCACACAAGGGTCAGTTTGGATTGACCAACTGCATGTCTTTGGGAATGTAAGAGCACAACTGGAGCACCCATAGGACCCCCAAACAGACAACGCACAGACAATGACAGGGCGCTGGATTTCAACACTAGCTGATGGATCCATGAGGTGAAAGTGGTAACCCCTGCACTACCATGCTATCCTTGTCTATTTTAATGAGTCATTAATTTATATAGCACCTTACCTGCTGGACTGAGATATTCATATTTCATTACTAGACTAGGGTGGCACAGTGGTAGTGCTGCTGCCTCTCAGTAAGGAGACCCGGGTTCGCTTCCCGGGTCCTCCCTGTGTGAAGTTTGCATGTTCTCCCCGTGTCTGCATGGGTTTCCTCCGGGTGCTCCGGTTTCCTCCCATAGTTCAAAGACATGCAGGTTAGGTGGATTGAAGGTTCCAAATTGGCCTTGGTGTGTGTGTGTCCTGTGGTGGGTTGGCGCCCTGCCTGGGATTGGTTCCTGCCTTGCGCCCTGTGTTGGCTGGGATTGGCTCCAGCAGACCCCCGTGACCCTGTGTTTGGATTCAGCGGGTTAGACGATGGATGGATGGATTACTAGACTAATTTATCGATCAGTCATTATTTTATATAGCACCATTAACAGTATGTACAACTAGAAACTCTGTGCAGAGCTAACAGAATTACAACACAATATCAAATTTAATAACTTAACATGCACTTAGTAGCTGGACCACAGGTAGACATCAGAAGGACCTTGGATTAGTCAGATTAGTTACAGATATGTGTCAAGAAGAGCTATACAGATCTGGGACAGCTATGGTATAAAATTACATAGCATTAGCAGTAGGCAAACTAATATGAAGAAGCTAGAGAAGAAACAGAGCAGCTGCAGACAGCACAGTAATGAGGACACGCGAAAGGCAAAGAGAGAAAACAGTCAACCTAGAATTCAATTTTAAGGAAACCAGCAGAAGAGATAGGTGGCACAACAGCTGAGGCTGTTCTGCATTTGAAGCTCAAACGTTACTTTTTCTATATGGAATTTGAACAAAATTCAGGTACTAAGGTGAACTTTCTTGGGGGTATCCATTCAGATCCTAAAGTAGTGCAGGTTAGGTTGTCTAGTGATATCACGTTGGCCCAGTGTGAGTGAGTGTGTCCTACGATGGACTGGCAGTCCACTCAGATCTGGGCTCATTCATTAATCTGATCCTAGAATACACACTTTGGTTTCCAAACAAGACTGTACAGTAATAATCAGTTTTTAGAAAATCACCCTGTCCTACTAATGATCCCAATTAATCTAATTGCAGACTCTCATAGAGTCTAAACCTATGCCAGACGAATGACTGAATGAATGCAGATCTTTAGAATTTACCAGAAAGACCAAAATTAGCTGCGGCCTGCTCAGGCCTCTCTTCTGCATGCAGTGTTTTTTCAGCTTGTGCTGGTTAGAAGTGGCTCACCTCTGCTGATGTCTTTCATATCAAAGGAGTGTTTGGCTGCACGCAGCACTGCCCCCCCACAATGCGACACCCATCTGCAGTCCATTCAGGTTAGTGTATGTTGCTGTAGGGCAATATTGATTTTGTGCAGCATTGTAATAAAGAAAATTATATAAGCCTTCTGAAATTATAACATGTAGTTCAGTTTCAAAATTGTTTTTAGAGATATTAAGTAATTTTCTTTTTTTTTTAACATTTGCTGCCTACACTTTTTGAACATAATAGAAAGCTATTGCTTTAGTGCACTAAACTCCATCCATCCATTTTCTGCATTTCTTTTATTTTTTTTAAGCCAAAGATAGGCTGACAATTGAGTGCATATCCTCCTGTCCTCTGCATCTTGCTCCATCACACCCACCACCTTCATGTCCTCTCTCACCACATCCATAAACCTCCTCTTAGGCCTTCCTCTTTTCCTGTTACCTGGTAGCTCTATCTTTAACATTCTTTTCCCAATATACCCAGCATCTTTCCTCTGCACATGTCCAAACTAATGCAGTCTCGTCTCATAACCATATGGATATCTCTGCCTATGTTCTTTTACAATGTTTCAAAGACACCTTTTCAAGAAAAAAGAAGACATTAAGCTAGTTTTCAGTCTTGTATCACATATTTCTCCACGTCTTAATGACCAACTAACGTTTTACTCTTTCCCTTCATCTTCTCTAATATCAACTTTTCCACACTTACTCTCACCTTTTCTCCTTTCATCTTTGTTCTCTCCTTCCCCTTATACAGTATGTTATCTGCTTTTTTGCTTTGCAGTTACACACCCGATGAAGGCTCAACACCCGAAGCATTGTGTGTTTAACCTCCTTTTCAGCGTGGAAATAACCTTTACCCTATTTTATCCTTTATTGTATGCAGGATTCCTTAAGATGCCAAATATGTAGCACACATTTTACAATTTGTCCGCGTCTGCAGCTTGGCTAGACAGCAAATTCAAACTCATTGGCTCTTTTGCACAGTTCAGTGAATTTCTTACTTGCATGTCTGTACAACATGGAACACGTAATCACTCCCAGTTGTCAGGAACACCAAGTATTACTAGTCAAACTTGACACCTTATCTGGAAACCTCTGGATTCTTCCTTTCCCAAATGGCATAGCATTTGAATCTGTCACCTTATGACTTCCAACTCCTGACCCATTGAGCCTCACTGTTTTACTGATTTTGAAGATGGACAGTACTTTCTCCTCACTGTCAATGGGCAATGTTGGCCAATATTTATTCCTACAGTTAGACTTCAAAGAACAAGTTTAGAGGTCCAAATCCCACTGCCTCCCAGGTGGAAGGCCTAGAGCATGTGGACTAACCTGCCTGGTGACTACAAGTAGAAACACAACAAAGTAGTTTCCCAAATATAATCCTGGGAGGCAGGGCCGGCCCTAACAATTGCGGGGCCCTATGCGAAACGGATTGCGCGGGGCCCAGTCGGGGTAGGGATAAGGATAATAAGTGAAAATTAAGATTTTGTATTAGAAAATAAATTCGTCTTTGCATTTATTCATTCTTTACTAAGTACAAAAGCACGATCAAATTAACTTTACTTTACGAGCCTTGCGTGTAGCGAAGTCATATAGTATATCATCAAAATTTTGTTTCCTACATAGATCACGCTCAATAGCAAGAATTGCCAAATTGTTCAATCTATCTTCGTGAATTGTTGACCTCAAGTAATTCTTGATTAGTTTGAGGCGCGAGAAGCTTCTTTCACCAGATGCCACAGTTAAAAAAATGAAAAATTAACAAAATAAAGTATTTACTGATTTATTACGTCGTTATTGCATTTGATTACGTGATTTAACGTTTGAACGACAATTTGCATTTGATTATGTCACGTTTGCATTTGATTACGAGTAAATAAAATTTAAAAAAATACCTTAAGTTTACCAATTTAGGGGAACTTGAGGTAAGATGAACCACTTTTTAAAATTCCTTGTCAAATCCACATTTTTTGCTTTTTACCAGTAATTTTCAGTCAAATTATTGTTAATGATCTGCATATGCATGCGCTTGTCGCTTAGGGATGAATCGGTACGTTTTGAGCAAGTGTTTGTGAAAAATTTTTTTTTTTATCTTACCCCTACTACGGGTAAGATGAAACAATCGTTTGGGTAGACGAATCACATTATTTTATTTTGTAAAACTATCTTAAACATTTGAAATGAGAGACTATTCATAAAACAAATTGTATAAAGATACAAGTTGACGTGCCGATGATTCTATGGCTGACTGTTAACATAGGGTGGGTTATCAATGTACAGGATCTTCGAATTTTATACAACGCTTGTTTCTGAGGAACAAGCTTTACTCACCGGTGAAAAAATCTTCGTCTGGCAGAAAAGAGAAAATTTAAACCACTGCCGGTAAATTTCAAACTATTCATCCAAAAAATCGATAACATCATCTCCATAAATAGCTCCTCCTATTTGATTGGTTTCACTGAGCTGAGCCATCATAAGGTTAAGAACGGTGTCTGTTTCATCTTACCCCAAGTTCCCCTAAATGATGAGTTTAGAGATAAAGCACCCGAGCAGCTACAATTTTTTTTCAATTTTATTTACTTGTCGTAATCACTTGAAACAACGACGTAATAGATAAAAAACACTGTAAAAACATAAAAACAGAATAAACACGCTGACCTATACATGATTATAAGTTATAATGGTTTAATTTAATAATTTACACCTAGAATTAGCGCGGGGCCTATGAAAGTGCGGGGCCCACTGCGGCCGCATAGGTTGCAGTGGCCTAAGGCCGGCCCTGCTGGGAGGGGGGTCTCTGTTGTGGTTGCTCTTTTCATGTCTCATTTTCCTCTAAAGAGTCCAGTTACTTCCTTTATCTTGTGCCTTTTTTTCATTAGTTAACATATTTCAATTTTCATTCAGTCAAACAGAGGATCATTACTCAAGTCCTACAAGTCTAAGGGTTTACAAAATGAGTTGATCTGTATACCACCATAACATTTAACACAAAGAAATTACACTATGCTCTGCATTTGGTTTCTTACAATTTTACAAATGTTTGTTTTTAGTAACATTTTGCCCAATCCACCCATATTCAGTGGCCATTCTTGCTGTTTGAGGGAAGACACAGGGAGCAAATGCCTAATCAGGCAGCATCATATAAGAGAGAATCGGCCCTTGAAGTGGGGACACAATCTAAAACACTTACTGTACTTACTTACTGTATATATACAGGGCCAGTTAACCTCTTCTGCATGACTTTGTGATGTGGAAGAAACACCAATACAGATAGTGGTAGAACATGCAAACTCTAGACAGACAATGCTTGGGCCTTTGTGTCAAATGGTGCTGTCATGACACTAACTGGGGTAAACGAGTCAGAAAATGGATACATGAATGAATCTGTAAATACGATTACCCTGTCTACTGAGAAGAATGCTAGTATAAGTATAATATAATAATATACAGTGTATCCGGAAAGTATTCACAGCACATCACTTTTTCCACATTTTGTTATGTTACAGCCTTATTCCAAAATGGATTAAATTCATTTTTTTCCTCAGAATTCTACACACAACACCCCATAATGACAACGTGAAAAAAGTTTACTTGAGATTTTTGCAAATTTATCAAAACTAAAAAAACTGAGAACTCACATGTACATAAGTATTCACAGCCTTTGCTCAATACTTTGTCGATCCACCTTTGGCAGCAATTACAGCCTCAAGTCTTTTTGAATATGATGCCAGAAGCTTGGCACACCTATCCTTGGCCAGTTTAGCCCATTCCTCTTTGCAGCACCTCTCAAGCTCCATCAGGTTGGATGGGAAGCGTCGGTGCACAGCCATTTTAAGATCTCTCCAGAGATGTTCAATCGGATTCAAGTCTGGGCTCTGGCTGGGCCACTCAAGGACATTCACAGAGTTGTCCTGAAGCCACTCCTTTGATATCTTGGCTGTGTGCTTAGGGTCGTTGTCCAGCTGAAAGATGAACCGTCGCCCCAGTCTGAGGTCAAGAGCGCTATGGAGCAGGTTTTCATCCAGGATGTCTCTGTACATTGCTGCAGTCATCTTTCCCTTTATCCTGACTAGTCTCCCATTCCCTGCCGCTGAAAAACATCCCCACAGCATGATGCTGCCACCACCATGCTTCACTGTAGGGATGGTATTGGCATGGTGATGAGCAGTGCCTGGTTTCCTCCAAACGTGATGCCTGGCATTCACACCAAAGAGTTCAATCTTTGTCTCATCAGACCAGAGAATTTTCTTTCTCATGGTCTAAGAGTCCTTCAGGTGCCTTTTGGCAAACTCCAGGCGGGCTGCCATGTGCCTTTTACTAACGAATGGCTTCCGTCTGGCCACTCTACCATACAGGCCTGATTGGTGGATTGCTGCAGAGATGGTTGTCCTTCTGGAAGGTTCTCCTCTCTCCACAGAGGACCTCTGGAGCTCTGACAGAGTGACCATCAGGTTCTTGGTCACCTCCCTGACTAAGGCCCTTCTCCCCCGATCGCTCAGTTTAGATGTCCGGCCAGCTCTAGGAAGAGTCCTGGTGGTTTCGAAATTCTTCCACTTATGGATGATGGAGACCACTGTGCTCATTGGGACCTTCAAAGCAGCAGAAATTTTTCTGTAACCTTCCCCAGATTTGTGCCTCGAGACAATCCTGTCTTGGAGATCTACAGACAATTCCTTTGACTTCATGCTTGGTTTGTGCTCTGACATGAACTGTCAACTGTGGGACCTTATATAGACAGGTGTGTGCCTTTCCAAATCATGTCCAACCAACTGAATTTACCACAGGTGGACTCCAGTTAAGCTGCAGAAACATCTCAAGGATGATCAGGGGAAACAGGATGCACCTGAGCTCAATTTTGAGCTTCATGGCAAAGGCTGTGAATACTTATGTACATGTGCTTTCTCAATTTTTTTATTTTTAATAAATTTGCAAAAATCTCAAGTAAACTTTTTTCCCGTTGTCCTTATGGGGTGTTGTGTGTAGAATTCTGAGGAAAAAAATGAATTTAATCCATTTTGGAATAAGGCTGTAACATAACAAAATGTGGAAAAAGTGATGTGCTGTGAATACTATAATATAAGTAGATTCATATGTAGTGGCATGGATCATGAACTATCTTACAGACAGACCTCAGTATGTGCGTCTCGGGAACTGCAGGACTGACATTGTGGTGAGCAGCACAGGAGCGCCGCAGGGGACTGTACTTTCTCCGGTCCTGTTCATCCTATATACATCGGACTTCCAATACAACTCGGAGTCCTGCCATGTGCAAAAGTTCACTGACAACACAGCTATCGTGGGCTGCATCAGGAGTGTTGGCAGAATGAGGAGTATAGGAACCTAATGAATGACTTTGTTAAATGGTGCGACTCAAACCACCTACACCTGAACACCAGCAAAACCAAGGAGTGGTGTGCTGAGGAGGTAGCATAAAGAAGAGGGATGCCTCACGCCTGGACAAACTGGTGAGGAAGGCAGGCTCTATTGTAGGCAAGGAGCAGGACAGTTTGACATCTGTGGCAGAGCAACGGGCACTGAGCAGGCTCCTGTCAATCATGGAGAATCCACTGCATCCACTAAACAGTATCATCTCCAGACAGAGGAGCAGCTTCAGCAACAGACTGCTGTCACTGTCCTGCTCCGCTGACAGACTGAGGAGATTGTTTCCCCCCCACACTATGCGACTTTTCAATTCCACCTGGGGGAGTGAACATTAACATTATACAAAGTTATTGTCTGTTATACCTGCATTTTTATTACTCTTTAATTTAATATTGTTTTTAATCAGTATGCGGCTACTGGAGTATGTGAATTTCCCCTTGGGGATTAATAAAGTGGGCGGCACGGTGGCGCAGTGGTAGCACTGCTGCATCGCAGTTAAGAGACCTGGGTTTGCTTCCCGGGTCCTCCCTGCATGGAGTTTGCATGTTCTCCCTGTGTCTGCGTGGGTTTCCTCCGGGCGCTCCGGTTTCCTCCCACAGTTCAAAGACATGCAGGTTAGGTGGATTGGCGATTCTAAATTGGCCCTAGTGCATGCTTGGTGTGTTTGTGTGTGTCCTGCAGTGGGTTGGCACCCTGCCCGGGATTGGTCCCTGCCTTATGCCCTGTGTTGGCTGGGATTGGCTCCAGCAGACCCCCGTGACCCTGTGTTCGGATTCAGCGGATTGGAAAATGGATGGATGGATGGATTAATAAAGTATCTATCTATCTATCTATCTATCTATCTATCTATCTATCTATCTATCTATCTATCTATCTATCTATCTATCTATCTATCTATCTATCTATCTATCTATCTATCTATCTATCTATCTATCTATTGAACTGAAGCCTTGGCAACCAAGAATGGATGAGATATTAGGACAGCTTAGCCATTAGCTGAACAAATGGGCTTGATGTACTGAATGGTCTCCTCTCATCTATCAAATCTCTTATGTTCTTATGAAGCAATACAAGCAAGCACGCTCAGGTAAAAATAGTCCATCTGCTTATGGATTGTCTGATCCTACCTACTACATAACAGAATCACAGAGAACTGGTCCCTAATGCAGGCACATCTCTGTCACAGGGTGAAGATTCACACACACTCACTTATATTTAGCCAACCAACCTACAGTGCATGTCTGCACGTACCAGTTGAAACCCCACAAACCCACAGATTGACAATGCTTATTCCTTAATATGTGACCCAGCGATGATTTGAGCTGAGGACTCTGGAGCTATGAGGCAGCAGCAGTCAATGCTACACCACTGTCATCAACTCCTGTCAATAGGACATAAAATTCTCTGATTGGCCGCTACTGGATTGGCTCTTAAAATGTAAAAATGGAAATGTGTTAATTAAAGCAGCAATCTAATTAGAGGCATGATAGGACTCAGCTGCAGAAAACAGCAGTCGTGGTGGTGGGCACCAGACCAAGTCCTCCAACATTACAGGGAGTGCAGTGTATCATTATACAGCAGAAATTGACACACAATCTGAGAAAGTGGGCCACACTTCCTACACTTTGAGGAAGTCGCTTATCTAAAGTCTAAGGGCTTGACCACATGCCCCTTTGGTTCTCTGCATTCACTGTATTCCTTGTGAAGGCTTTTTTTTTGAGTCCGTGAACATGATGCCTAATGTTCTTATTAAGATATGTCATTTTAAAAAGCTGAAAAACTTGATTTGTAATAAGCAACATGTTAATAGTTGCTCTTTTATATTTTTATATTAAGGTATATCATCACATAAGGCAGGGTTGGCTACTTTTCAACTAAGTATGTCTTGAGGAAATTAATGCCAGTGTGCTGATTGTTTTGGACTGGTTCCATATTTGTAGTTGGATCTACAGTTAAAAATCATGGGTGTGTGAACCTTTAATAGTAAAGAACTCTGGATAGTCTGATTGAAACTTGAATGGCTGCTGGTCATTATGTATTCACAGACTGCCCCCCCAGCAGTGAATTAGATCTTTCTATTACCTTCTTGAATTGTGACCTTGCCAATGCCATTCAGGCCTGAGAAGAAACTCGGCTCAGGTTTATGCCAATCAAAAATGTGCCTGGAAGCCATGCAAAAGATATGAGTGACAGCACTTAATGGATAATAGCCAGAGAGCCATCAGTCTGAAGACAGGTTTAGATCTGAAACACTGTAACATTCTTGAATGGCTGGGTTTTGCAACATTTGGCTACAATGATTTAATTTTTAGTTGAAATTCAAATGCTAGGGAAAAAAATTAAAGCCCTCAGTGCACTTTGTATTTTGCTCTTGTTTAATGCTTGCTATGGAGGAAGCTATATTAAATCAAGGCTATTTGATTTAGCAAGGTCCAGAGAATGAGAACAGATGGATGTGACCTTTCCACAATTCAGATCTTTTGCTAAAATGTTTTATACCTGAATTCAGTTTTAATATAATTGCTTTGTGTGGAAAATGAGGTGCCTTTAATAAATGGAGGTGCAGCCTGAGCCACTTGAGCTGGATCAATTGATCACATTTTTACAAATTAATTGGTTCTATTTAATACTGTAGTGAGGCAATGGTTGACTCTGGGAAAGACCAAGAATAATTGGGGTACCAATCAAACAAAATCCCGTTTAATACATTGCCACAAAAGGTTAAACAAGGCTTTAACAGAAAAGAGTGCACAATGGTGGAAAAATGATCAGCAACTTGCCATGGTGCGTAAAGCTCTGAGGCATCCGTGTCATCTTTCTTGTGGCTCGTCAGGTCTGAACTAAGATGTTATCTCTTAGGGGTGTCCCTCCTTTATACTGGCAGGGGTGGGACTTCTTTGGCTCTGCTGCCCCCAAGGGATGGTTTCTCAAGGTTGTGAGGGAAAAAGGAAACCAGACTGTTAGTGACAACTGCTGTTCTCATTCCGGGGTGGTACCACCTTAGATGAGCCCAGAAGGTAATCTTCTGATGTGCATTCATGAAAAAGACGTTCTGTTTTTACTCTGGAGTTTTTGTCTCTTTCACCAACTGCAGCATATGTTAAAATCAGCAACATTTCACTGTTGGATGTTAAAGTTGGATGTTCTTTGAAAACGAAGATGCTGCAGTTGGGAAACCATAACGTATGTAAAGCCATGCTGCTGGTCTATTAAAGGTTAATAAGTGGAGAGTTTCCAATAATGAAGCAAACACTGCTGAAAATCACTCAGTAGCATGCCACCATCTTATATAGGGTGCACTGACATAATTCATCACGTCACCAGCAATGTGTCATGATCTGAGTTGTATTTTTTTTAAGTCCAAGGAACACAAACATTCATTTATTTTTTGTTTATACACTGTTCTGCCAAGAGGAGGAAAATGGCAGGCCACAATGGGAGAATAATAACAGGTCAGAGGCTGAAACAAGGTTGTGAAATGAGCTTTGTCAAAACCATGAAAAAAACAGGCCAAATCGATGTCTATAATTAAAACACTCTCAAAATAAAGTTGGTACACGGTTTTAAGGGCCAAAAAATAGCTATAACCTGAAACACTTTAAACTGTAATTAGAATAGTCAAACTTGGACATAGAATGTACATAGTTGCCGGCTAATAAATCATAACCCTAATGTTACTTGATGCAACTCCTGTTGTGTGCTGCCTAGCAACCTGAAGTCTAGTCCATACATATATGGCGGTTCTGTAACAGCTTTGAGGTAAATTAAAAACAATAATTAATTTTAATCATGCTATAATGAAAATTCATAATGGAAATAGTTAAATATTTGAATTCTACATATTGAAAAATGTGGAAATTAGCCCAGAAAACTAATGAGAAAAAACATCAGAAGCCAGGAAAAATGTATTACATCTGGAAATTGCAACAGACCCATTTCTTAATATTTTTTTAAAAAGCAAATGTGTTTTACAGCAGCGACATCTTCTTTGTGATATGGGCACAGCCATTTTGTGCGTTCTGTTTGGTCTAGTTGCTAAGCAGTTGCTAGGTCAAGTGTTAAAAGGTCAACACTTTCTGCTTTGTCCAAGTTTGTGGATACAAAAAAGAACTTTCAATCTGATTTTTGGCTGTGGATTCTTTTGTTTAGTTGACGCTGACTTTTGTCTTACATTTTGTCTCCAGGTATGTGAAATTATTTTAATTAATATTATTTTGTAACTGCTGTGTCTCTGACTTTTAAGGTACTAAAATGGATAGTGCACACCACGGAAAAAAAAGTTGGGTCCTCTCTGACCTCCATTGAAGACATCATTGTAAAATGTCGTATCCGCAAAGCTTATAACATTGTGAAGGGCTGCACAGGGACATCTTAATGTATGGGCACAATGTACACTGACCAGAGGCATCAGGAGCATAGGGGCCAACAATATTTCTGATGCCTATGCATGTTTCTGATTTGTTATTAAAACAGGGGCCCCAGCGCACTATATCTGTTGACTTTCTTATTTATTTTTAATTATTTATATATGTCTATATATATATATCTATATACAGTATGTATATATATATATATATATATATATATATATATATATATATATTTATGGTATAGTTCCTTACCTGTTTTGCATTTGTCCTGTGTTTATGGATATTGTATGCCACTGTATACTACAATACTGACTTGAATTTTTGGCTCCTCCTCTATGTCCTTTGATTTGCAATTTTGGTTTCACAACCTGGGCTTATTTATTAGAGTACAGTTTTCCTAATATCAACCTTTACCTGCTAAAAAAAGCCCTATCCATCTTCTAATTCCATTCTTATCTAAATACCGCTGCCACCCAGCAGAGTCAGCAGACAATAGGCACAGTTACTGTAAACTATATAACTTCAGCCATGCACAGCCTATTGCGAAATAGTGTTGACCATGCAGAAAACAGATCACAATATGTCACTGCCAGAACAGCAGTAATAAATACAGATAACTACAAAAAATAAATTTAAATAGGCAAAACTGAAAGTCATAATGAATTGAAACCCTTAACTAATTTGTTTTTAGTGCCGAACAGACTGACAAAAGCACTGTGGACTGTGAAAGAGACCTTACAAGAGTTTTAATGTGAACGTCTTGTGACTGAATTTATTGATTTTATAGGTACTGCGCACTTTATGTTTCATTTAAGATTAATTGAATTCTCCTCTTTCTGCTTATTTTTTATATGGTGAGATGTAAATGGCATCTGGTCTGTCTGGTGGGACTCTTTATACTCCAACAGAAGTGTGTGCAGATCCAAACTTGGGCCTGACTCAGAAGCTGCCTTCTAAAATTCAGAGGACATTCTACAATTTTGTCACTAGATGAGGTCTGATGGCCAAAGGTGGGACTCTGAAGTAAACTGTGAAAAAGCAGAGCTGAGAAGAACGCCTGTGGAAGGCTTACTTCAACATCTGTTGTTAACTTTGTTTACTTGAAATGCTGTTGCTAACAGTTTGGAACTGAGCCGAGAAAGCAGAGACAGATAATCAGGTTTTATGTGCAGCCTGCCAGCATTTGTAAGCGTTGTTAGAAATGAGCTGTTATCACATCCATTTGTTTTAAATGATGATCTGATTAAGGGCTGCCTTGCCCCACTGCCATTCAATCAGGTGACCACTACATTCCTAGATGAGGAAGAAGTCAGTTCATTTTTGTGTTGTACAGCAAGTTTCACCTTATAAAAAGCACATGGCAAAATAATAGAAAAAAAACACCCAAAATAGCAAGATAATTTCAATACATAATGAGCTACAAGGAACTGTTCAAACATTGGAAAATGTCCTGGCATCAGATCAGAGTTTAAAAAAAACAGCTGGTTGCACTTATGTAACACAACCCTCCATTTAGATGTTCATACCTACTTCATTAGACAGACACACGGATAGAAAAGGCACTATACATTATTTATGCTTTGTTACCATAGCATTTGTAATTTTTTTTTTACATTAAAAGACTCCACTGTGCTTCTTATCTTGCTGATCTGGACAAGCTGCAGTGCACCTTGGGAGGCTGCTAACCTTGACCCAGACTCTACCCACCCCTGTGCCCCTTAGATGTGCTTCATGTGGAAATGTGTTCCCCCCCAGAATACATTTTTCAGTAGTAATGCTGATTGCATTGTTGGGTAACAAGCCCTCCAGGGAATTTCTTAACACAGCCCAGTTGAATCTTATTATGAGACTGAATTTTCCATCAAGTTTTGAGGACTCTGGATTTATTCAGCTGCATTCCTCAGTCCACCAACACACTGTCAGGTTAATTGATGTCTTCTCTGTCAGTGGTCAGTGACTCTGTGGATCCTGTATTGAAATTGTGCCTCCTCCTGAACCTGCTGCTGCTTCTTCTTTCTTGCTTTTCCATTAACTGGGCTGCGATAAGTGTGGCAGAAAAAAAAAAACGGCAGGAAGGATAGAACCTGCTGCTGCTACTACGTTGATCAAATCTCAGGCAGTATTATGTGCTTCATGTGTGCAGCCAATTTCACTTAAAGAATTTTTTTATTTTTTTGCCTTTCCAGGACTGCCAATGGTCATAATAAGGCAAGTATGCACAGTACATGTTATTTTTATGTTGTCAGATGAAATGCACCAATGATTTCCTCAGTTATTCACCTTTCCTTGCCCACTCCTACATTACAGAAGGTTGGCATCTACACAAATATCCTGACTTGCTGCCATTTCCCTCTCAGCAGACAGGAAAGGGCACAATGTCAGGCCGGCAGGATTTCCTGCAGTTTGCTTATTCCAGGCATTCTCTGCTCTAGATGCTTTTATGTTTTGAGTGTTAAATGAAGCGTAGCACATTAGCGTGAACCTCTGGCTTGGGCACTGCTGAAGGTTAATACTTACAGCTCTCTTGCCTGGGGGCATTCATGCATAAGTTCATTTACCAATGTTATTTCCTAAGGTTAGGTTACTACAGTATGAGGGGGGCATGGTGGGACATACAACTGCCTCACAGGGCTTGGTATCAGGCTTGAGTGAGGAATGTCCTTCCCTTGCTTGTGTCAGTTTCATCTGTGCCCCACAATAGAGCTGAATTGTTTTGGGCATGCCTGTCCCCTTTTCACCTAATACCTGGAATAATCTCAGAAAACAATGCATTGCAAAAATGTCCATTTTAGCTACATTAACATAACATATAACATATAACATAACATATAACATAACATAACAACATTCTCAAGTCTGATTCTAAATTTGTCATGTGTTGTGCCTTACAATACATTGGCATCCTATCTTATGTTGGTTCCTGGTTTATTCCTAAATCTGCTGAAATAAACTCCAGTTCTTTATACTATATCTTCGGGGCAAGATATGCAGACTACCAAACTGAAATGATGGGATATTGTATCATCTGCCAATTTTTTAAAACCCACTTTAATCTGATGAATGGCCACCAGACTGGAGACAGCTATGGGTGTGACACCAATGTAACTAGTCATCCCTCCGTTATTGAACCCATTTAATCCAATTCACAATGTTTTCACTGGTGCCACAAAGTGGTTAGTACTGCTGCCTCCCAGGTTCAGAATTGCAGTTTGAAACATTCTCCACATGTCCACATGTGATTTTGTGCAGGGTGGGGTTCCTCAAAACATCCTAAAGATATGCACCTAAGGTTAACTGGTGGTTATAAACTGAGCCCTTATGAGTGTAGGTGTATATGTGAGTGTGAACTCTGATGGACTGGCGCCATGTCAAGAGGTGGCTTCTGCCTTGCATCTGGTGGTGCTGTGAAAACTGACAGTAAGCACCACTGAGCAAGATAAAAAATTGTTATGTTATGTTATGCTATTTTATGTTAAATTATGTTGTACTACAAGGGGGCTCCGCCCCCCTGCTCGCTTCGCTCGCCTATCCCCGGTGTTTTGCACCCGCGCCTGCTGGGCAGCCACGTGTGAGGATGACGCACGTTTAATAAGGAGCGTTCGCCCGTGTCACTCTGGGGTCCCCCACTGTTAATATGGAGCTCCGTCCGTACTATTATGCAGTGCATTGTGGACTACTGCGGATCCCGTAGTGTTTCCTGTTTCAGTTTGTATCTCGGTCAGTCGAGCTTTTTTTTTTGAAGCTTTTGAATTCCGGTCTTCATTATCTGTAACCTGCTGTCCATGTGTTTGGCCCCCTCGTTTAACCTGTTTATGACGTTTTACTTTGCTTTCTACTCTGTCTTTCATTTCTGATCTTGCTCAATTCGCGATGTATAAAACCTAAACTTGGCGTAAAGCCACGCACATTTCCACGGTAACTCATACCTTGGTGTACGCAATTTCTCCGCTCGGTTTTGCAGACTGGCGGCACCCAGCGTCAAAGCAGTGCTACTGTTCCTGTGTGATTACCCTTTCTTAGATCCACATCCACGGCGGCGGCTTTGTCAAATACACTGAAATTAACCGCATATCGTTCATAAATTTAATGCATCTGATTGTAATTAACCTGTAACAATATAATGGTCCACAGAATGGTCAAACTACTGTTCCTGTGTGCTCATCCTTTCTTTCTTAGCTCCACATTCCTGATGCGGCTTTATAAATACACTGAAATTAACTGCATATTGTTTATTAGTGTAATGCATCTGATTGTAATTAACCTGCTGCAATATAATGGGCCAGGGAATAGCCATAGTATTCCAAATACCATAACTGCTTTAGCGTTGTTACGCTCACTGCATCTTCTTCTTTTTGCTGTTCCCGTTAAGGGTTGCCACTGCGGATCATCTTTTTCCATATTACTCTTACTGCACCACTCGGAGTATTTATATCACTGTATCTGAGTGTGAATCACAGCAGCAGATGATCGGAAAGATCGGTATACAGTTTCAAGTACACACTACCTCAACCACGGCAAAAAGCGTCAAAGCCTTTCCTGTAAGGACCTCGCGTTTCAGAAACAGTTTCATCCCAAGAACTATAAACGCACTCAATCACCTCACTGTAAACTTGCACTACAGTTATAATATTGCACAACCTGCACTACTTTATAAAGCGCGTATGATGACAATATCATTTTTAAGATGAAATGCAGCAAAACATGTTGCTTATAGTATACAGATAAAACTTTAACTTCATTTAAATAATCTGTATTGTTAATAATTAAACATGTGAGGACACGGTGCCGCAGCGTATAGCTGGTTCAAGGATAGCTCCTGCCTTGCGCTGTATTCTTGCTGGTGCTGACGCGACACTGGAAGGATAGACGAATACTGCAGAATAATTAAACATATACTACGAAGATATTTCAATGTTCCTTAAAAGTTTTGAAGAATCGGCGTTTTAAGCTTACAAATGGCGTAACGTCTATTACAGAGCTGATTGTGTGGCGATTGGAGAAAGAAAAGTATGGACAGGAATTGGAGGTTAGTACGTTTGAAAGAGACAGTACTTCTGTAATAAATTATTTCATCGAAGGTCGCACATGGTGCAGCAAGCCTCTTGCGTGAGATATGAACAATCACTGCGCCACCGTGTTCCCATGTTTAATAACATGCTTTCATTCCTATCATCATGAAAATGATATCACGTATACATCTCAGTATTTTAATTATTCAGAGAGCTGTAATATCTCGAATGTAATGCATTCTGTGTCCTGTCGGAGAAAGAGAAAGAACGGAAGCACGTAGTGATTCACACACATAGAGCACATAGAAGATCAAACACAGAAAAAAGCATTTAACATGCTACTTGAGAAACTAGTAAAATAAACAATTTTAAGATGAAATTTATGATGTTCTACTTTAATGGCAAAATAAACTACGTGATTAAAGTGGAAATTTTGAGATTAAAGTTGACATTTCGTGCTTTTTTCCCACTGTGTGCCTATGTTTTTTGTTTGTACCCTAATAAGCTTTCATATGACACTCAGACGGTGGGCTACGACTCGCCTTTTCACAGCGACTTTGATATGTGATTTCTTTTTTATTTCGGGCACTGTGCGACTTTGTGAATTTGATCTTTCGAGTTTTTCCGACACTCTGTCACTCGATCAACTTTCTTTTGTTGATTATACCACTGTTTAAACCAACAAATAGTATGTTTTTCCTTTGCCTCCACTTGGTATTCGCTGAAATTCTTATATTTTCCCCTGTGCTTTTCCCATTGTCTTTTCACAGAAGGCTATTTATATTGATTTGCATATTCAAAGAGGCGTAATTCTGGGAGGAGTTGGGGCGGGACAGAAGGCGCATGCACGCGCGTTACTTTTCACGCTGATCGGGATTTATGTAGTGGAAGAACGTGAAAGTATGCGTGCGCACAGATTCCTGCATCTGTATTTTTCTGTGCGTACGCACAATCCCGCTTTTGTGCTTACGCCATGTTATAGTGTGAGTTCTACGCACGGCGTTATATATGAGGCCCCTGGTCTGTGGTGAATATATTTTCCCTTTTTCGACTAATAATTTTCATTTGTTTGCGATACTGTGATGTTTATCGTACTGTTAATAATGCATCACTGTAATGTGATTCACGTATGCTGTATAGTTTGGACGTGTGAGGATGACGTATGTTTAATACGGAGCGTTCGCCCGTGTTGCTCTGGGTCTCCCCACTGTTACTACGAAGCTCTTTCTGAACTATTATGTGGTGCATTATGGAGCACTGCGGACTCTGTAGTGTTTCCCGTTTCACTTCGTATCTCGTTTAGTCGAGCTCTTTCTTTTTGGAGCAGTGCCCTGCCTGGTCTGCGGCATTTCAGACGCACGTTGTAGGCGCCTGCGTTCATTAATTATATCCAGGTAGGCGCGTGTTTGTATCTCGGTTACTCGTGCTGTGTCGTATTGAATCCGTGCCTGCTTTGCCTACGCAGTTTGAGACGCGCATTGTAGTCGTCCACGTTCATTAGATCTGTTCACGCGGGCTCGGTGTCGAAGCTGTGTTAGTTGTTGAACTGTTTGGTTTTGGAGCCGAGACAGCTTTGCTTCCGCGGTTTCAGACGCGTGTCCGTACCATCTCGGGTTTGATGTATGAACCTTTGTGGACTCCATAGTGTGTCACGTTTCACTCTGGGGCGGGGCGTTGACTCCTCTTGTTTTACTATGTCTCCTCCCACGCTTTCACCACGCATTAGTGCCACTCACAATATGGCGGCGACGCCTGCGCCTTCTGTATTATGTCGGTTTTTACCATGCTGTGTAGGCGCCTTTGCCTTTTGTACTTTACCACGCCTTCTGACGCACGATATAGGTGCCTGCACCTTCCGGGTCTGCCCTCGGTGTGTGGTGTGGACGTTTAACTGTCGTTGTTTCTGCCTTTATATTCTGTATCTCGGTGTGCATGTGTTTCGTGCCTAGGTTTTTTTGAAGCTGTTGCATTCCAGTTTTCATCATCTGTAACCCGCTCTCCATGTGTTTGTCCCCGTTTTTTAATCCCTTTATAAAGTTTGACTTTGTTTCCTACTCTGTGTTTTATTTCTGACCTCGCTTTATCCTGCTTGCGGCATGTCAGACGGTTCGTAGTCTTTCTCGTTTTACTCTGGGCAGGGGGGCTTTGTTCTGTAACCTGCTCTGCATGTGTTTGTCCCTGTTCTTTAACCTCTTTATGACGTTTTACTTTGTTTCCTACTCTGACGGTTCGTAGTCTGTCCTGTTTTGCTCTGGGGGGGGGGGGGGCTTTGTGTGGCGCCTGCGCACGTGCGTAGTCTCTCCCGTTTCACTCTGGGGGGGGGTTTGTGTGGCACTTGCGCAGTATGTCTTTTGCGTCCACGGGCAGGTCCCTGCGTCCATATCTGGTTTACCATTCTCGTTTAGTAATATGGATAGGAAGACATGGCTAATAGTGCTGCTCCTTTACGGGTGGAGTGTCCTGGGTTCAAATAACACTGTTATGTGGATTTTCCTCTCGGTACCCACATTCACAAACATGTACTGCACATGTTAGGTTTGTTGGAGATTCCAAATTGGCCCTTTGAAATTGTCAGAGTGGGTATGAGTGAGCTTTACCAATTGACTGGAATCCTGTCTTGGGCTTTTTATGTACTTCTGAGAATTATATTATATTATATTATATTATATTATATTATATTATATTATATTATATTATATTATAGGGTGCTCCAGAGGATATTGCTGTTGCCTCATGGTTGCAGCATTCTGGGTTTGAATTCTACGACTGTTCTGTGTCTATGTGGATTTAAGACTTCATTCAATGTCTGTGAGGATTTTCCTTTGACTACTCTGGGTTTCTTCCTACATTTCAAAAGAAAAGCATGTTGGGTTAATTGTTGACTCTTAATTTTCCATAGATTGTGTGAGTTGCCTGCAACAGACTAGAACCTTTCAAAGAGATGTTTTCCACCTCGTGCCTTATGCTGTTGGGGTCGGCTCCAAACAGCTTCAACTCTGCAGTGGATTGAACAGAAATGAGAATTAATGGATTATATTAAACTAGCTACGGTACCTGTCGAAGAGGCAATAGGACAATTTGAAAAAATTTGGTAT
Organism: Erpetoichthys calabaricus; assembly: GCF_900747795.2. NCBI lineage: Eukaryota > Metazoa > Chordata > Cladistia > Polypteriformes > Polypteridae > Erpetoichthys > Erpetoichthys calabaricus. The sequence continues at coordinate 154,947,715 of NC_041395.2, forward strand.
CTCTTGCCCTTTGTGTACCTTTAGCACATTTCCTCTGTATTTGCATGTGTGTGAACACCACTTCACCTGCACTCACTCTCTCAAGTGTGTTCCCATAAAGCCTGCTTCTCAGACTCTGTCATTACTTTCTAGGTGCCTTTCTCACCTCTTGTTTGGTTTTATACTTCCCATCTTCAAAGGCAACTCTCTCAGCATACCTCATATTCCTTTACTCCTCCTTGTGCATCTCATACTTGCACTTCCTCTTTCATCATGTCAACAAAGCCAAACTAACCAATTACATTGCCCTATAGGACAGGACACGGAAATGTTTTCTTATACAACATATTATTAATCCATCCATTTTCTAGGGTAGAGGCACGGGGAAGTTTAAGGCTTTCCCACCAAGTATCAAGTGTAAGGCAGGAACAATCCACGGACAGGGTGCTAGCAAATACAAACACACACACATCATGTCCATTTTAACATCACAAATCCACCTTACCACCATGTCTTTTGACTACGGGGGGAAACCAGAGCTTCTGGAGGACAACCACATGTACTGAACAAGAACATGCAAATTTAAACTGAAATGCAGGGAGCACCTGGCACACAAATTCCAGTTTTCTTGTTGCGAGGCAGCAGCAGCACCACATTCCTGCTTTGTATTATATTATACTAGCCGAAGCCCGCCGTAGCATATGGAGGTGTAAGAATAGGAATAGAAAATGGTGAGAAAGGAATTCAGAAATCAAGAAGAAATAAATACTTCTTGAAAGACGCAGTTGTGAATAGGTGTTTTGATGGAGGCGACAGATAATGAGTCGAAAGATCTACTCGTACTACAATATCAGATCTTTGCTCTGGTCTTTGGATATCCGACAGTGCATGTAGAATTTCCGGCCAAGCAGGATTACATGTGAAAGTGATAAATAAATCTGGCTTTCCGAATTTACATACTATGGCCATGGCATCCTGATAGTTTTGTTGCATGTATCTTGGACTTCCTGGAAATGTGGATGGTAATATGATCATTTTGCCTACACGTACGTTGTTATTTTCAGCGTTTGCTTACAGTGCATCGGATAGTCCTTTATATTGTTCCATGCACAGATCTTGTTGATGTAATCTGAGATAGTTGAGACGTGCACCCTCTGTTTTAACATACGCATCTACGACATACTGTTGGAATAGTTTGCCGCTGGAGTGCGAAATACTAAATGCATTCCTCATTGCTAATCTGTACGTGTAAAATTGGCATTGGATAAGCCTTATTTGCTTGGCGGTTCTTTTATCGGGAACATGTTGTAAATCTGTGTGCCAGCCAATGTCTCCATAAGGGAATAAAAGTGGGTAAACCATAGGATCACAATTCAGCGTGGAAATCTGTTTACAGGAATTGGCTATGGGATAGATGCAAATGTCCCTTTCGGCAGGCAGTTCGCCATCTTCTCCGACGAAAATCACTGCAACATCGGTGTGACATGTCAGGGCATTGTATTGTCGTAAATCCAGCCTAGGGTTTTCCTTGAAAACCATTCATACAGATGCTGTTGGATTGGACTGAGCGATTTCATGCATGTCTTTGTATGATTTAGCAAAGGGGTTGATGGTTCTGAACATGGAATCTAGCTGGAGAAGTAAATTTTCGCTGCATGCAGAGTTTGCTTTATTTTGTAAGTGTACTTCGGTAGCTTGCGCTGTGTCAAAAACATACAACTGTCCATATCCTGGAGAGGTAGAAGTGTTAGCGTATAGTGGAGAGATTAGGTGATAAATTTGCCCGTGCTTTTTTAAATCAGTATGGTCCATGGCCAGGAGGTTGAGTTATCTGTGCACCCATGGAAGCAAATGTTAGAGAAGAGTTGTATTCTGGAATGTGTTCACGATAATTTTTAGCTTCTGATGTTTGCTGTGTAAGAAGCTGTTGTAAAGACACAGGTGGCTCCTGCAAAGGTGGTAAAGCTACTTTACCGTTGTGGCAGCACCTCGAGTACTTGTTGGAGTACTTGCTCAGCAGGCCAGTATACTGCATGACAGTGTTTGCACTGCTGGTCTGGAGTCCCAATGTTGTACTCTTGGATGGGAAGACAGGAATTAGGTGAAGAAGTACCTGTGGTAATAGGAAGAGGATTGTGTGTATGTCTGCTGAGACTGTCTTGGTTTGGAAATGTTGCTTTGCAGATGTCACATTGCAAGATTTGTGAATGAGTTTTGTTGTGTTTAGTCAGACAATCCTGTGTAGTGAACTTCTTATTGCATTTCTGGCACTCATATAGTTTTTGGGAAGAATGCCTTTTCTTGTGTTTAGCAAGTGAGGTTTGCGTTTGAAAAGTTTTGTTGCAGGAATTGCACTGGAAGAATGTGGGGAAGGGTTTGGAGGAGGACGAATAGGAATTGAGAAATGCAGTGTCGGCTGCATGTGGGAGGGACCAGTTTTAAAGTGGAAGCAGGACGAACCAGAAGAGAAATATATATAAGAGATTATGATATGATATGATATGATATGATATGATATGATATTATATTATATTATATTATATTATATTATATTATATTATATTATATTATATTATATTATGTCTGTCTTTCTATCTAACCTAGCCACAGGGAATGCTGATCCCAAGCCCGGATAAATGGGGAGGGTTAAGTCAGGAAGGGCATCCGGTGTAAAATTTTGCCAAATCAATATACAGACAGCAATACAAATTTCCATACCGGATTGGTCGAGCCCCGGGTTAAAAACGACCGCCACCAGTACTGTTAGCCAACAGGGTGCTGGTGGAAATTGGAGAGAAGGAAAGTTGATATATTGTGTGTGCAAGAGACTAAATGGAAGGGGAGTAAGGCCAGGTGGATCGGAGGTAGATTCAAATTGTTCTGTTATGGTGTGGACAGGAGGAGAAATGGTGTAGGGGTTATTTTGAAGGAACAGTGTGTCAAGAGTGTTTTGAAGGTGAAAAGAGTGTCAGACAGAGTAATGATTATGAAGCTGGAAGTTGGAGGTGTGATGATGAATGTTGTTAGTGCATATGCCCCGCAAATTGGGTGTGCAATGGAGGAGTAAGAAGATTTTTGGAGTGAATTGGATGAAGTGATGGACAGTGTGCCCAAGGGACAGACAGTGGTGAATGGAGCGGATTTCAATGGACATGTTGGTGAAGGGAACAGAGGAGACGAGGAGGTGATGGGTAGGTATGGTATCAAGGAGAGGAATGAAGAAGATCAGATGATAGTGGATTTTGCCAAAAGGATGGACATGGCTGTGGTGAATACATATTTTAAGAAGAGGGAGGAACATAGGGCTACGTACAAGAGTGGAGGAAGATGCACACAGGTGGATTACATCCTGTGCAGAAGAGTCAATCTGAAGGAGACTGAAGACTGTAAAGTTGTGGCAGGGGAAAGTGTAGTTAAGCAGCATAGGATGGTGGTCTGAAGGATGATGTTGGAGATCAAGAAGAGGAAGAGAGTGAGGGCAGAGCCAAGGATCAAATGGTGGAATTTGAAAAAGAAAGACTGTAAGGTTCAGTTTAGGGAGAAGGTGACACAGGCACTGGGTGTACTGAAGATTTACCAGACAGTTGGGAAACTACAGCAGATGTAGTATGGGTGACAGAAAGAAGAGTGCTTGGTGTGACATCTGGACAGAGGGAGGAGGAAAAGGAAACCTGGTGGTGGAATGGGGAAGTACAGGAGAGTATACAGTAATCCCTCCTCCATCGCGGGGGTTGCGTTCCAGAGCCACCCGCGAAATAAGAAAATCCGCGAAGTAGAAACCATATGTTTATATGGTTATTTTATATTGTCATGCTTGGGTCACAGATTTGCGCAGAAACACAGGAGGTTGTAGAGAGACAGGGACGTTATTCAAACACTGCAAACAAACATTTGTCTCTTTTTCAAAAGTTTAAACTGTGCTCCATGACAAGACAGAGATGACAGTTCAGTCTCACAATTAAAAGAATGCAAACATTTCTTCCTCTTCAAAGGAGCAAACAAATCAATAGTGCTGTTTGGCTTTTAAGTATGCGAAGCACCACGGCACAAAGCTGTTGAAGGCGGCAGCTCACACCCCCTCCGTCAGGAACAGAGAGAGAGATAGAGAGAGACAGATAAAAAAATCAATACGTGCCCTTCGTGCTTTTAAGTATGCGAAGCACCGTTCCGCATGCCGTTTCAGGAAGCAGCTGCAGCTGCACAAAAGATAGCAACGTGAAGATAATCTTTCAACAGTTTTAGACGAGCGTCCGTATCGTCTAGGTGTGCGAACAGCCCCCCTGCTCACACCCCCCTACGTCAGCGCAAGAGAGAGAGAGAGAAAGTAAGTTGGGTAGCTTCTCAGCCATCTGCCAATAGCGTCCCTTGTATGAAATCAACTGGGCAAACCAACTGAGGAAGCATGTACCAGAAATTAAAAGACCCATTGTCCGCAGAAACCCCGCGAAGCAGCGAAAAATCTGCGATATATATTTAAATATGCTTACATATAAAATCCGCGATGGAGTGAAGCCGCGAAAGGTGAGGGATTACTGTACAGAGGAAGAAGATGGCAAAGAAGAAGTGGGATAGTCAGAGAGATGCAGAAAGCAGACAAAATTACAAGGAGATAAGGCGCAAGGTGAAGAGAGAGGTGGCGAAGGCTAAAGAAAAGGCATATGATGAGTTTTACGAGAGGCTGGACACTAAGGAGGGAGAAAAGGACCTGTACCGATTGGCTAAACAGTGGGACCCGAACTGGGGAAGATGTTTAGCAGGTTAGGGGTGATAAAGGATAAAGATGGAAACATACTCACAAGCAAGGAGAGTGTGTTGTGCAGATGGAAAGAGTACTTTGAGAGGCTGATGAATAAAGAGAATGAGAGAGAGAAGGGGTTGGATGATGTGGAGATAGTGAATCAGGAAGTGCAGCGGATTAACAAGGAGGAAGTTAGGACAGCTATGAAGAGGATGAAAAATGGAAAGGTCGTTGGTCCAGATGACATACTTATGGAAGCATGGAGGTGTTTAAGAGAGATGGCAGTGGAGTTTTTAACCAGATTGTTTAATGGAATCTTGAAAAGTGAGAGGATGCTTGAGGAGTGGAGAAGAAATGTACTGGTGCCAATATTTAAGAATAAGGGGGATGTGCAGGACTGTAATAACTACGGCAGGATAAAATTGATGAGCCACAGCATGAAGTTATGGGAAAGAGTAGTGGAAGCTAGGTTAAGAAGTGAGGTGATGATTAGTGAGCAGAAGTATGGTTTCATGCCAAGAAAGAGCACCACAGATGCGATGTTTGCTCTGAGGATGTTGATGGAGAAGTATAGAGAAGGCCAGAAGGAGTTGCATTGCGACTTTGTGGACCTGGAGAAAGCATATGACAGGGTGCCTTGAGAGGAGCTGTGGTATTGTATGAAGAAGTCGGTAGTGGCAGAGAAGTACATACGAGTTGTACAGGATATGTATGAGGGAAGTGTGACAGTGGTGAGGTCTGCGGTGGGAGTGATGGATGCATTCAAGGTGGAGGTGGGATTACATCAGGGATCAACTCTGAGCCCTTTCTTATTTGCAATGGTGATGGACAGGTTGACAGATGAGATTAGACAGGAGTTCCCATGGACTATGATGTTTGCTGATGTCATTGTGATCTGTAGCGAAACTAGGGAGCAGATTGAGGAGACCCTGGAGAGGTGTAGATAAGCTCTAGAGAGGAGAGGAATGAATGTCAGTAGGAGCAAGACAGAATACATGAGTGTAAATGAGAGGGAGGTCAGTGGAATGGTGAGGATGCAGGAGTACAACAACAACAACATTTATTTATATAGCACATTTTCATACAAAAAGTAGCTCAAAGTGCTTTACATAATGAAGAAAAGAAGAATAAAAGACAAATAAGAAATTAAAATAAGACAACCTTAGTTAACATAAAAAGGAGTAAGGTCCGATGGCCAGGGTGGACAGAAAAAACAAAAAAAAACTCCAGAAGGCTGGAGAAAAAAATAAAATCTGTAGGGGTTCCAGGCCACGAGACCGCCCAGTCCCCTTTGGGCATTCTACCTAACATAAATGAAATAGTCCTCTTTGTAGTTAGGGTTCTCACGGAGTCACTTTATGCTGATGGTTATACAGACTTCTGGCTTTTAATCCATCCATCATTGTTGGAACATCATGGTGCTTTGGGTAGATGGTGGTGGCACAAGCCACCACCAATAGGACACCGGAAAAGGAAACAGAAGAGAGAGTAGGGGTTAGTACAAATTTTGAATGAATAGTTATTATAATGAATTGGATATACAGAGTGTCAGGATTAAATTACAGTGAAGTTATGAGAAGGCCATGTTAAAGTAATGTGTTTTCAGTAGTTTTTTAAAGTGCTCCACTGTATTAGCCTGGCGAATTCCTACTGGCAGGCTATTCCAGATTTTAGGTGCATAACAGCAGAAGGCCGCCTCACCACTTCTTTTAAGTTTTGATCTTGGAATTCTAAGGAGACACTCAGTTGAGGATCTGAGGTTGCGATTTGGAATATAAGGTGTCAGACATTCCGATATATAAGACGGGGCGAGATTATTTAAAGCTTTATAAACCATAAGCAGAATTTTAAAGTCAATTCTGAATGACACAGGTAACCAGTGTAGTGACATCAAAACTGGAGAAATGTGTTCGGATTTTCTTTTCCTGGTAAGGATTCTAGCAGCTGCATTCTGCACTAGTTGCAAGCGATTTATGTCTTTTTTGGGTATTCCTGAGAGGATTGCGTTACAGTAATCTAGCCGACTAAAGACAAACGCATGAACTAATTTCTCTGCATCTTTCGATGATATAAGAGGTCTAACTTTTGCTATGTTCCTTAGGTGAAAAAATGCTGTCCTAGTGATTTTATTAATATGCGATTTAAATTCAGATTACAATCAACGGTTACCCCTAAGCTTTTTACCTCCGATTTGACTTTTAATCCTAATGCATCCAGTTTATTTCTAATAGCCTCATTGTATCCATTATTGCCAATCACTAAGATTTCGGTTTTTTCTTTATTTAATTTGAGAAAGTTACTATTCATCCATTCTGAGATACAGGTTAGACATTGTGTTAGCGAATCAAGAGATTTGGGGTCATCAGGTGCTATTGATAAATACAGCTGTGTGTCATCAGCATAGCTGTGGTAGCTCACGTTATGTCCCGAGATAATCTGACCTAATGGAAGCATGTAGATTGAGAAGAGCAGCGGACCCAGGATAGAGCCTTGTGGAACACCATATAGAATATCATGTGTCTTTGAGTTATAATTACCACAACTAACAAGAATTTTCTCCCTGCCAGGTAGGATTCAAACCAGTTTAAGACACTGCCAGAGAGGCCCCACCCATTGACTAAGGCGATTCTTAAGAATATTATGATCAATAGTGTCAAATGCGGCACTCAAATCTAAGAGGATGAGAACAGATAAATGGCCTCTGTCTGCATTTACCCGCAAGTCATTTACTACTTTAACGAGTGCAGTTTCTGTGCTGTGATTTGTTCTAAAACCTGACTGAAATTTATCAAGAATAGCATGTTTATTGAGGTGCTCATTTAACTGCATAATGACTGCCTTCTCTAGAATTTTACTTAAGAAAGGCAGGTTAGAGATGGGTCTATAATTTTCAAGAGCAGAGGGGTCGAGATTATTTTTCTTAAGTAGGGGTTTAATTACCGCAGTCTTAAGACAGTCTGGGAAGACCCCCGTATCTAATGACGAATTTACTATGTCAAGAACATTATCAATAAGCACACCCGATACTTCTTTGAAAAAATTTGTTGGTATTGGGTCAAGGGCACAGGTGGATGGTTTCATTTGAGAAATTATTTTATGTAAATCAGGTAAATCTATCCTAGTGAAAGACTCTAATTTATTTATTATGGAGTACTGGGGTTTCGGGGGATCCTTAGTGTTGGGGAGATATACTATGTTATTTCTAATATCATTAATTTTTTGATTGAAAAAATTTCAAAGTAGAGTAGAGTAGAGTTGGCGAAGGTGGATGAGTTTAAATACTTGGGATCAACAGTACAGAGTAATGGGATTTGTGGAAGAGAGGTGAAAAAGAGAGTGCAGGCAGGGTAGAATGGGTGGAGAAAAGTGTCAAGAGTAAGTTGTGACAGACGGGTATCAGCAAGAGTGAAAGGGAAGGTCTACAGGATGGTAGTGAGACCAGCTATGTTATATGGGTTGGAGACTGTGGGTGTGACGAGGATGAATAGGATTAGAAATGAGTACATTAGAGGGTCAGCTCAAGTTGGACGGTTGGGAGACAAAGTCGAGAGGTGAGATTGCGTTGGTTTGGACATGTGCAGAGGAGAGATGCTGAGTATATTGGGATAAGGATGCTAAGGATAGAGCTGCCAGGGAAGAGGAAAAGAGGAAGACCTAAGAGAAGGTTTATGGATGTGATTAGAGAGGACATGCAGGTGATGGGTGTAACAGAACAAGATACAGAGGACAGAAAGATATGGAAGAAGATGATCCTCAGTGGCAACCCCTAACGGGAGTAGCTGAAAGAAGAAGAAGAAGATGTCTATCTATCTATCTATCTATCTATCTATCTATCTATCTATCTATCTATCTATCTATCTATCTATCTATCTATCTATCTATCTATCTATCTATCTATCTATCTATCTATCTATCTATCTATCTATCTATCTATCTATCTATCTATCTATCTATCTATCAGGTTAGCCTGATACCTGAATTTCTTAAGGTTGTCACTGATCCTAATGTATAGATTTTTAGGATGTCGAGGAATACCTAGAATATTTGAACATCATGTCCCAAATGAGCCCAGACAGTGAAGATTTGGGATTCATACTCTCCCAGAGCTTTGAGGCAGCAGTCCTAAGCACTGTGCCACCATGTTACCATGTATATAACACAGTGCAATTACATGCCCAGTGTATATTCTGCTTGTACTCATGTTAATTAGCAGCATTGTTGTCTAACATACCTGACTAAGGTGCAGTTTGTTGGTTGAGACATGGCTTTGAAATAAGTATAAAACTAGAAAGGTTAGACACCCTACTTCAGTCACCATAGTGGATGAAAATAAATGGTTTATTTTAAAAAATAATTTTATATAGTTTAAAATATCACTTTGGTAATGTCAAGGTTGCCTTATACAATTATTACATACAATACAATTTATTTTTGTATACCCCAAAATCATACAAGAAGTGCTGCAATGGGCTTTAACAGGCCCTGCCTCTTGACAGCCCCCCCAGCCTTGACTCTCTAAGAAGACAAGGAAAAAATTCCAAAAAAACCCTTGTGGGGAAAATATGGAAGAAACCTTGGGAAAGGTAGTTCAAAAAGAGACCCTTTTCCAGGTAGGTTGGGTGTGCAGTGGGTGTCAAAAAGAAGGGGATCAATACAATACAATACACAGAACAGAACAGAACAAATCCTCAATGCAGTATAAAAATAAAAATTTTAGAAGTACGGAGCAGAATTTAACAGTAGATGATATCACATAATATGATTTGGATTTGTGTAGAGTCCTGGAGACCTCAGCCATCAAGCTGCCTCCCCCATTTGGCCATTCCACAGATGAGATAGTGCAGGGCCAGCCAATCTGATGAAAGGACCCTTCTACCCCACGATTCCTGCGATCGTCCATCAGGAATGACTTTACCTTAGGCAGGCAAAACAACTTGGCAGGTGGGCCGTGGCACCAAGTGCCACATTTGAATACCGAGAGGAGAAACAGAACAGGTGAGGGTTAGTAACAAATTATAACTATCATACATATTCAGTAGCAAACTATTTACATCTCTTATAATAAAAGTAGTAGAGTGAGGGAAATCTTTTAGTTATAGCTGTATTTAACTATTTATTTCATGTATTTAATTCATTTTATGTATTGTAGTACTAAGAATTACAACACAATGTCTTTATCCTATGGCTTTTTGCAAATTGTCTCAGCTTGTCTTTGATCTCTTCTTTATAGTCTGGTGACTCTTTTCAAAGTGCAGATATTTTACAAGTGCACTCATTATTTCATCTTCATTCATTTATGGTTTGAATATGTTCTCATTTTCTAATTGACATATTTGAAGTTTTGCAAAAGCCTTATGTGAATATATAAAACGTGTGTAGTTAGAGCTGTACCTCTTCCCAGTTGTGATTTATGTCAGCTGGTGTTATGAATTTCCCCTTGGGATTAATAAAGTATCTATCTATCTATCTATCTATCTATCTATCTATCTATCTATCTATCTATCTATCTATCTATCTATCTATCTATCTATCTATCTATCTATCTATCTATCTATTGCTGAGCATCTATAAATTGCTGAGCATCTGAAAATCAATGCTTTTATGCTGTGAAGAAAACTTGAGAGTTCTCTGAACTGCAAAAAGATCAAATTATTTAATTCTCAAGGAATTCCACTCAGGTTGGTCACTGGAATGATTAATAATGTGGTTAACATGTAAAGATGTAGCCATATAATGCAAAGGCAGAACTTGCTGGGGAAGACTCTGATCGTTGGAAAGATCAAAGGAAATGTGAAAAGAGGGAAACTGAGGCTTAAGATTGTTAGACTGCACTACTGAAAGGATGAACTTGAACTTGAAAGAACAGAGTATGAATTATTGAGATGCAAGTTTGATTTGCTGTGGTGCATTCTCTCACCACTAAATCACTGAATATGCACACAAAGATACTTTTAAATACAGTGACAGGATGTGCTCAACTCAGGCTCAAGTCTTTTAATCGTTCTTCCTAATTTTACCCCTCTAGCCCTAGAATCAGACTACTTGTTCTTCTCTGGACCTTTCCTAGCGCTGCTATGTCCTTTTAATAACCCTGAGTACACAGTACTCCAAATGAGGCCTCACCAGTGTATTGTAAAGATTGAGCATAACCTCTTTGGACTTGTACTCCACACATCATGCTATATAACCTAACATTCTATTTGCCTTCTTAATTGCCTCTGAACACTGTCAGGAAATTGATAGTGTAGAGTCCACTATGACTCCTAAATCCTTCTCATAAGGTGTACTCTCAATTTTCAGACCTCCCATTGTGCATTCAAACCTAACATTTTTACTTCCTATGTGTAATACTTCTGCAACAAATCTGTCCAAGCACACCTGTCCACACTTTCAATTTTTTCCATTCCAACCTCTCCACCACCATGGGCAAGACCAAAGAGCTGACAAAGGACATCAGGGACAAGATTGTAGACCTGCACAAGGTGGAAACATTATGCTTTGGGGCTGTTTTTCTGCTAAGGGTACAGAATCGAGGAGCCAATGGACGGGGCCATGTACTGTAAAATCTTGGATGAGAACTACCTTCCCTCAGCCAGAAAACTAAAGATGGGTTATGAATGGGTCTTCCAGCATGACAGTAACCCAAAACATAACCACCAAGGTAACAAAGGAGTGGCTAAAGAAGAAGCACATTAAGGTCATGGAGTGGCCTAACCAGTCTCCAGACCTCAATCCAATAGAAAATCTGTGGACGGAGCTGAAGTTTCAAGTTGCCAAGCGGCAGCCAGGAAACCAAAAGGATTCAGTTTCAGGAGTTTCTGTAAAGAGGAATGGGCCAAAATGACTCCTGAGATGTGTGCAAACCTGGTGACCAATTACAAGAAATGTCTTAAAACCGTGCTTGCCAACAAGGGTTTCTCCACCAAGTATTAAGTCATGTTTTGCTTGGGTATAAAATACTTATTTCTCTCAATGACTTGCAAACCAATTTTTGTAATGTTTTTTTTATTTTTGTTTGATATTCTGTCCCTCTCCATTAAAATGAAACTACCATAAAATTAGAGACTGCTTATTTCTTTGTAAGTGAGCAAACTTACAAATTCAATAGGAGATCAAATAATTATTTCCCCCACTGTATATATACTTGCTAGCCTCCTTAAGAACTCAAGGGTAAATATTATCAGGTCTTTGTGATTTGTTTGATTTCAGCCTATTTAATCTGAGAGGTACTTCTCCCTCTACAATTTCCAAATTCTTCAGTACCTCCTTAGTAGTTCTGTTTACCAATGGGAAGTTATCCATATCCTCATTTGTGAAAACCTCAGAAAAATACAAGTTTAGAGCGTCTGCTATTTCACTGTCTGTATCTTTTAATTCCCCTTTTCTATTCCTGTTGCACTTCACCTCCTCCTTGATTGTTCTTCTACAACTATAATACTGAAAAAATCTCTTTAGGTTTTCTTTCACCTTATCTGCTATATTCCTCTCCAACTGCCTTTTAGCCTCCCTAATATCCTTCTTAATGGTTGCCCTCATGCTCTCACACGCCGTATGATTCACTTTGGTGTTATTAGTTTTATAGAGCTGTTTTTTCCTTTGCAGCTTCTTTTTTAACTCTTTATTAGCCCACTGCAGAGTTTTTTAAAATTTCCTATTAATTCCAATTTTAGATAAGAAGTTATTTTAGGTAGATTTTAGGTATGCATAAAGAAGAGGTCAGGGACACCAGAAATGGCTGTCCCTTTAAGTAATTATTGGGGCTCATGGACTCATGTAATCCTAGGGCTGTCACAGGAGGTTTCTGTACAATCAAGATTTTGGAAGAAGGTAGAACAGTTTTTAGGAGGTGACTTAAGGAGAGTTTAGATGTTTCTGACGCTGTTGTTTGGAGTGCTTACTAGAAATGATGCATTTGAGCTTGCTTTGCTGGGCTCAGTGTGGTAAGGTTCTTTCTTTCTTTCTTTCTTTCTTTCTTTCTTTCTTTCTTTCTTTCTTTCTTTCTTTCTTTCTTTCTTTCTTTCTTTCCACTCATTATGCACTCCCTCTTTTGTCATATATAACAACTCAGTTAATTATAATAAACATCTTTGTTTTGACCTATTTTTTCTAGGAAAATATGCTACTAGTAAAACCTAAGAATCCTCCCTAACAGGAAAGTCCATTTCATTGTGTCACTATGAGTGAACCCTGCCCATTAAATTACTGCACCGTCAGCAGACCAGCACCCAGGCCTCTGCTCCTTTCTACTTGTCACTACATCCTGCACAAGTATTTGAATATATTTCTTCCCATGTGGACTTTCAGACCTGCTTGGAAGGGGTCATGATTTATAAAAATCACCTCTCAAACCCCAAAGGATTTCCCAATGGGCTACCACAGACAGCAAAACACAAGTGCCAGTGCAAAGCTATATGTAGATAGTGGAGACTTGAGCATGCTCATATATAGGAGTCTTGAACCATACATTGAATTAAGTTTATAAAATGCAATTCGGGAAATGACAACTAGTTAGAAATATGGTCATAGTCAAGAGTAGAGCTGGGTGAAAAGAACACAAGCACTTTGGAAGGGGACCTGGCTGAAGTTAAGCACTAATTCCAAAGAAAAATCCTCAAATCAATGGGAAGTTGCCATGAAATTTCAATGAGTCAAATTACAAAGAAGTTTCGAGAGGTTATCTTCTATGTAGCACTGTGCAATGTTCTTTTTCTGTGGAGTGACAAGTCATATTTTCTCAATTACTAAAATATTAATACTAGGTTTTCATTTTTCTTTTCTTTAAAACCCACTAAAAATGCTCACTGTCCAGATTATCCTAGGCTAGGGATGCAGTATTCAAACTTCTTCTATTGCACCCCTGTGTAATCCCCTGGTTTATTCAAAAATTCTTCATCTTGTTGCCACAGCTACAAGGGTTTCATAATGAAGCTGTTTAAATGTAATATACATGATGGTGTTTCATGGCTCCCTCCTAACAGTATAATTAAACATGAGCCTGAAAACAGTTACACTAAGCTTGTCTGCACATTAATATTGTTTGTAGTCGTTTTTCTTGCATGTGTTAACAAATATTAATGAAAGCATTTAAAAACAACTCACTGCTGGTGGATTCCAAAAATGCATACGTGCAAATGAAATCTTAGTGGACATTGAGCAAGCAGACTATTGTTAAAATGTTTATTAGACAGCTTATTCATTCATCCAGTCTTTCATTTTTTGAACCTGCTTAGTCAATTACTGACCAGGTCATAGGAAGGCAAAGCCAGGGACTCTGCGCACAGGGCAGTCCTGCAAGCCAATTTAGACTCACTAGTTAGACTAACATATCCATCACTGGAATTTGGGAGGAAACACAAATATTTCCTCTTAAGATGATGAAAATGTGCAAACTGCAAACAGATTTCGACCAGGATTTAAACCCAGGAGCTTTAATGAAGAAGTGGGAACCACCTGACTACTGGTAAAGAGGGCTTCAGAAAATGTATTTTCTATCTTTTTCAATGCCACCTCCTTTTTTTACTGTGTTTTGTTCTTTTGAGCATTTTCTTGTAATTTTCAAATTTTTGTTTCACACATCTCAGTTTTTTTGGATTTTGTTCTTTGCCCTTTTGTGCACAGACTGTAGGTTTAAGGTAATCCTCTTCCTTATGGACCTTTTGCTTTATTTTTGGAAATTTTTGGGAAATGTTTGTGTTATTTTGCCAGATCTCTTTGTTTGGGGCCTTCTAGGCTGGAAGCCTACAGGTCTTAGCTTGGAGTAAGCTGGACTAGGTCAACCTCTTCTGGGCTATCCTTTGAATCCTCTGGCCTGCTTTCATGCTCCTTTCATGAGGACTCATATTTCCCCTTGTTTAGTGACTCACATCACAACAGTGCTTTGTCCAGGGATTGTTCCTTCCTCGTACCTGAGGCTTGCTAGGATAGACTTCAGCTTCTCCACAACCCTTCTCTCGATAAGCATACTTTATTTAGAAGAATGGATGGATGGATAGATAGAAGAAAACCATCTATTCTTTCAAACATTTACATTCACAGTAATCATTCATGTGGCAAGAAGTAATCAACACACTTTATCATAATTATCAGCTACAACAACTGAATGCTGTTATGCTGAATAAATAATTCCTTATACTGTATAGTTTTATGTCATAATGAACACAACATTTTGGTGCCATAAGACAGCTTTCTCTTGAAAGCATTTGTTCTTGGGAAAAAAACAACAAAGACAGACAAAATACAAAATTAATTCATACAACTGAAGAGGGTGCAGCTCTAATAACTGGAAGGAATTTTAATTGACATGAAAAGGCAAAAAAGCTATTGTGTAGTAGGAGTAACAATGTACTGTACTTTAGGCATAATGCAAAAAAAATTAGACAAAAAAAGCAGAATTACAGTGTGTAAAAACATAATAAAATACTACAGATTGCCATGGACCTAACTTGACTTAGGATTTGGTTCTCTTAAATACTGGGTGTCAGACACAATGCTAAAATACACCAAAGCTTGTCCCCAAATCATTTCCCATATGATGTAATGATTAAAGTGTTACATTACAAACCACCAACTTCGCCACAAACACATTCTGTAGTTCTAAGTGAACCACTTAACCTGTTCAAATTTAAAGAACAGTGCCACAGAGCTGCATTGTGGATTGATTTTTACCGTTGACGGTCCCTGCAAAATAAAGTGTATTGTTTTCATTCAAAGACACCTGTTGAGAGACTGACTATTTGTGCATCAAGCTGAGGTCAATTACTGGGCCAACTCCAAAGTCTCTTTCGTGTTCAGAGGATACCCTATGAAGTCCCCTAGCTCAATATCCTGTTCTCTTCCTTGAGTCCCATCCTACAATGTCCCTCTGCTGACCACCGCAATCAGGCCCTAGCATTCCTTTTTTAAGACTCCCTACCTCTTTTATTTTAGTATCACAAGAGAAACACTCCCTTGATGGTCACACACAACCCACCTTGAAGTGGCTCCTACTTCCCACCACTCTGGATGATTGCTCCTTCTAATTGTGTGGCTTCTCTTTACATTTTGGTGCGGATGAATTCATCAGTTCTGTTTAATTCTGTTTTTATATGAAGCTCTTCCCAGAAAACTGTCTCATGTCTTATGAGGAAACACCTCATATAGCAGGAGCTAACTCCTTTACCTCGTGTGAGATACTTGACATATCGCACTACCTCTCTTCCATTTCCATTCTCTCTCTGGTAGTGCATTGCATCCTACAGGTGTTTGGAACTTCATAAGGTTTTTAAGTGGGCACCACCTCTCATCAGTATTTTGTTGTCTAGCCCACAAAACCTCAGCTGGACTTGACACCGGAATCAGTGACCTGGTACTGCCCCCTTCCATCCATCAGGTCTGACCCCTGCTCATCTCTGCCCTTCTTCTCCTGCACCAGTCTGATTGCACCAATACTCACTCCTCTTAAGCCACAGCCACCTGGATGCTGCTTCTGTCTGCCCTGAGATGTCTGCAATCAACTTCATATAACTTGGACTTCTGATCCAAAGGATCCCCAATGCTCTCCAGAGTTACTATCTTTGAAACTTTCTGGGAGGTTCCACACTCTCCATCCCCTTTGCTGGCTCTCCTTGATAAGAGACTGGTGTTTCCCAAGCTTACGCTTGTGAGCCTCCTCTGTCCTTTCTTCCCAGGGTATTATTAACTCCACCAGGTCCACCTGCTTTGTTGCTGTTGACCAAAAGATACATTTTCAGACACAGAACAGAAGCAAGTCTATAATCTTTAATTTAATATTGTTTTTTTGTATCAGTATGCTGCTGCTGGAGTATGTGAATTTTCCCTTGGGATTAATAAAGTATCTATCTATCTATCTATCTATCTATCTATCTATCTATCTATCTATCTATCTATCTATCTATCTATCTATCTATCTACTGTGTTTACATAAAAAAAGCCCTCAGGAATTCTGTGCAGATTTTCCTTTATGAAAGAACTCGCTGCTAAAATTAATTGAGAAGCTATTTCCTCAATATTTTTCAATATGTTTTATAGAGTGATGTTACCCACTTCATCGATGGTTTCCTGCAACATAAAGCTTTTAAATTGTCTGCTATATACTACCTTTAAATATCCTCACCGAGAGGAAATTTGGGAGTAAAAAATGCCTCAGATGTTGAGCCAAATTCAAATCTTTAAGAGTCAATTTTTGTTTGTGTCTCTGCTGAGGAATCACTCAGGGTGTTGCTCCCCTTTCCAACCCCATCCTCCGTGAGACAGCAAGGACTGGGATGTGAACATGTGTCAATGGAATTAAAAACTGAACTCTATTTAACTCAATTAAGCTAGTGGCTGTTGTGGCTGCCAGCTCTGTGGGGGAACGTCCTGTGTTAAAGTGAATGTCTTTGTCAGCTGCCAGTTATAGATTTAAATGGTGCTTTAGCAGCAGTACTGCGTGAGGGTTTATTTTTTACAGTTGGTGTACACAGACCTTCTGGTGCATTTCATTTAAAATCTTTGATGTTAAGCTGCCAAGTATAATTCCCGCAACATCTAATTAAACAAGTTCAGTGGAAGTCGATAAATTGACCTCAGATTGTGGGACTCCCACAGATCTCCCACAGTCCCTTAAGTAAGTTTTTAAAAATTAATTGTGGCACCTTCCAGCTGTGCATCAAGGGTGCAAAGTGGGAGCCCATCCCACGTGAGACTCCACTTGCTTTCGTAAATTGTTTACAATTTTAATGGGTGTGAGCTGCAATATTCATCATTTTATACAATTACATGTTTTATGTAATGGTGATGGGAAAGTCATAAGACTTCTTCTAACCAACACTATCTCAAATTACAAAGAATTCTAAGATGTAAATTCCTTTTTGCTAAAAATTTTCAATATATGAAATCTATTATTCTCTCTCTTTGTAATTGTATTTTTGAGAAAACATGATAATTAACATTCATAAATAACTGAGTGTAATGTAAATTGACAGAGTTTAATGTAAAACATGCATAATATTTGAGCCTTTGGCTAAACACTAGGAGGAGCACACATTTCTCAAAGGCGTTGACCTTGCTTGTCATGAAACTGTAACAGCCGGGGGACATCACTCAAAGTAGTAAGAATCAATAGTTCACTCTCATTGTGCAGGGCTGACAGCCCAAATCCCACAGAACCACACAATTTTCTTCTTTTCATTGCAAAAGAGTTCCTAATCTTTAATGAAAACTACAACCAGGTGTCCAATCTGTGATTAGCTACTGCCTCATGCTGGGCATTACCAGGATAGGCCATGGGTCTTTACAGTCCTTGTGATAAGTGGTCCATGGTGCTGTGCTAATTTTAAATAGATAATCACACCCCATTAGGTGCAGGCTTCAATTGGGTGTGGGTGTTTGGAAGCGCACTTCGCTCTGTGGTTAATTAGGGTACTAAGCTGATCACATTGCATACAAAAGGGGAGGCGGGCAGATCAGTTGGGAGCCTCAATTGTGCCTCAGAGGTGGCAGCTTGACGCACCTGCATCCTAATTAGAGAGGACAGAAAAAGAGGAGTCTGCATGGCAGAGGGGAAAAAAGGAGATGAAAGGACAGATGAGAAAGAATGAAGCTGAAAGAGAGCAGAGATTAATGGATGGAGAGAATGGCAGGAGCAAGCAAGCAAACGCCAGTGGAAGATGGAAGGAAGCAGGTGAATGGGAATGTAGGCCCAGGGAGAGGAGTGTGTGGTTGACACTCAAGGGGACTAAGGATTGCTCCTGCTGAGCTTGGGAGCAGGAGCAACAGATTACTCCAGAGGTAATGACAGCAGGAGTCCAAAGGAGTGCAGGCTTGGCAGTGCCATGTGAAACACCATGGGATGGGCGTCCGGGACACAAGGAAAACAAAAGGTTGTCTGCACCTGTTGATTGACATCTCTCTGTGCTGCAAGACCCAAATAGGGTAAGCTATAGAGACATCCATTTTAAAGGAATGTACCACGGCTTGGTAATTTTATAGGACAGCTTCTTGCTTGTTTCAACCTCATTTTATGGATATTTATTTATTATGGATTTTTAACCTCCACTGGCAAAAGGATTGTTTTTATTGCTTATTATGTTTATAGAAGACTTGGTTGCACTGTTTTGGACACTCTCTTTAATTTGACTGATTTTAATAAAAGCACTAATCACTTTATGCACCTACAGTACTCCTTGTCTGAATGTATATGTCCTCATTAGCCCGGGTTACAGCAAAAATGTGTGGACAATTTATGGTTAGAAAATGAGAGGCTTTGGTAAATAAAAATCACTTCGGCTCCTCTATGGAGATTTATCTTGCTAAATGGTTCCTTTATTTGGTGACCCCCAGAATAAACGAAGCTGAAAGGTTCTCCAACAGTAGCCAAACTTGACCACGACTGGTAGACTGCTACAGAGTCTATGCCCTTTAAATGGACCGTAGAGCTTCCCATCCGACTGCAAGAAATAGGAGAACAATGTCAAGTGCTCCTGACCCTCTGCCTAAGGTGTTAATGTTAGCAGTCCCTGTTGAATTTACTGTTTTTAAAAAGTATCCGATCTTAGTCACTATTTACATTTCATAATTTCAGTCCCAAATTTGCTTGCATTGTTATTTATTCCACTTTGTAATAGGCTGTCAGTATGAACTGATTAAATATTGACAACCATTCTGAAACTTTTTTCTATCACTATTGAACCTCCCGGGACAGATTTCATCTCACCACAACCTTAATCTTATGATTGAGATTCAGTGTTTGTCAAAATGCTCTGTAGCCCAGCATCCTGTTGGTGTGGACTGTTTCTTTGCTGATATGTCAGTAAGGCCATTCCAAATGTACCCCATTTTTACAACTGCATAATTTTAACTATTTGTTAAAACATTTTTGTTTCATTTGAAAATCTGGCTGCATGACTACTCCACTGAAGCATTATTAATTGTCTCTGGCAGGTTTTCCAAAGCCCACTATGCAATTCGTGACTCAAATGGTGCCATTATGGTGAGAGACAAGTTGGTGATATCACCCATGGTTCCATCCTGGGCAGTTCTTATACAATTATAATTATTTTAGGTATTCTTTAATGATAATGACTGAAACTATAATCCAGATGAAAACCACACTGCTTTACAGAAACCTATATGATATACAGATAGCCATCCATTTTAATGGATATAATATCTTTAAGAGAAATCATCTTAATGTATGCTGAATACCCAGATGTCCATCAATAATTTATTAATGGGCACAGTGAAGTATGGGTGTGGTTGTACTGGAATTGTTGTTTTTTCAGGTTCAGATCTCATCAATGACCTACTGTGTAATTCTGAGTGAATGCCTAAAGGAGATTGCTTTCAAGTCTATAAATAATCTAACTAAACATTTCCAAACCTATTTGTTCTGCCAAGGGAAGGAAAATGGCAGACCATTGAGAAAAATTTGAAAATGGGTTAGAAGGTGAACTGTAGGTAAATAGATGAACATTGTCAAAACCAGAAAAGAAAGACAAACAATGTATAAGCCCAAAGCATCAACCAAAATCAGGATCAAGAAACAGTCATAAGATCTTAACCAAAGAATTTGTAACCTGAATCAATTTAAATAACATAAGTAATAGAAGTCAAATTCGAACAGTGAATGCACTGATGAGCTAGCTTAAATATCATCACTAAAATTCCAAGAATTAATAAAATAACAGTGGGAAGTCAAGAATTTAGTTAAAGGGTCCCAAAGCTGTAGAATGATCCGCCTGCTAATACTGTATAAGAGATGCCTTAGTCTAGTATACCCTGACTAGAGGTGCTGATTATCTGTGCATACAACAATTCTGTTTCTTAGTCATTTGTATTGAAATATAACTCATACAATATTTTTAAATCATTACTAACCCTTCTCTATTCTGTATCTGGATGTACCACTTGGTATGGTTGGATGCAAAGATGATCTTATCAGATTGGATGGCCAGCACAGACTCCACTGTGGAAAACCCAGGAAGAGGGGATTGGCAGTTAGGTGGCCGAGGACTCCAGGACTGTGACTTTGTTTTTGACTCTCTCGTTTACAATTTTAATCTCTAATTGTCAACTGGCCATAGTTCATCAATTAATTAATAGACAGATATTGTTGGTTTGCATTTATGTTGAATCATTTGTATCTTGTTCTCTGTTTAACAAATCCATATTTATATGTGCACCAGTTCTGTATTTAGTCATTAGTATAATCTATACTTGTATTTTAGCTGAGAATTGTTCATGATACACTGTACCTGCACTCAGTGAAGAGTGTGATACAAAAGTAAGTTGGTGTTGTTGTACTTCAATGATATCACTCAGCATGACTGTCAGTACCCATTACCAAGCAACATACAGTTGCACCCTTGAACAAAATGGTGTTGCGGTATAATAAAAATAAATGGTAACCAATTTACATCATGATATAATGCAGATACAAAAAATTAACTGAAAGATTGAAATCTTTATAATCTGAAATATGAAAAAGTTAAAGAATCATACTGTATAAGAAAAATTTACTGAAAGCAGGAAAATTATGTACAAGCATGAATTCAAAACACTATTTAATTCAATGGAGGATCACAGGGCCAGAACTTATACCTACAAATTCCAATGCAGAGTTGAAGCAACCCTGGTTAGGGTTGTAAAAGTCTAAAACAATGTTTTGATAAAACAGTTGTGTAATGTTGTATTTGTAATATTTGGTTAGATGGTATTCACCATGAAGGAGACTGAGTAAACAAGTCTAGGAATTTCATCATATCATTAAATGCTATACCATGTTTGTCAAGAAGGGCAAATCAAATAAACATTTCAGGAAAACAAAATGGCTTTGAAAAATGTGTCATTACTGTTGTAATTTTGTTTTCTGAAATGTGAATTTGTTTTGTCCTTCTCGCCCACCGTACCATATGGTACCCTTAGTAAAGAATATGAATGATCCAGGTCATAGCTCAGCAATTCATTAATGGACAGAAATTGTCAGCTTTCGATTATGTTAATTGATTCAAACTACTTTGTTTTCCTTCCTGTTTAAACAAATCAATGTCTTTATGGGTGCTCATTATGTGATTAGTAATTTGTATCTACCTGTGACAAGCCTACACTCAGTGAAGATCACTATATACGTAAAAACAACCTGGATTGAAACTGAAATAAGTTGATTAACATAACAAGGTGCTGAGAATCTTCCTCGGAACATAGAGCAGGAGCAGATGATCTTGAATAGAATGGCATCTCCTAAACAGGGCTCAGATCAGACTGATTATGCACTCATTTTGGGGACAATTTTCAACCCTCCTGCAAACCTCTGAATGATGGGATATAGCCAAAGTCTCCCTTAAAAACACCAGTGAACATAGCAAGATCAAGTAAATTCCCCACCGAAGACATCTTAGTTCTATTATAGGATTCAAGTGCTGTACTAAAAGGAGAAAAGAGTATTAGAGTATAATGCCATGTTTCAGGCCATTTCACATCCCCAATTTTACTTCAGTGGACCTAATTTGCTAGAAGAATAGGCTGTGCATTTTGTGCACACTTGGTTTTGCTCCTAAAATATTTCTACAAATGATACGACATGTTAAATCTTTAACTTCAAATTTCTATTTGCAACAAAGAAATTAAAAAGCCTGTTGAAGAACAAACCAGTTTCAATATTCTGACTCCTTTGGCCTTGCTGTATTTAAAAAAACTAACTGCTGGCTTTGATTGAGCTAATAAACTGGATTAATCAAAGTTTGTTTTATACTGTTACTTTCTTAATAAACCCTATAATAAAATTCTTTACAAAAGCATTAAGAGCAAAACACTGCCATAATGAAGCAGGTTGAAAAAGGTCTCGGCAAAATTATGTGTGTTTCATTAGATAACACAGGGTCTGTGCTGTTTTCTTATTTACCTCAAAGGACTCTCTTTTTCACACAATAGAACAGACCTGCCAACTCAACAGATGCTATGAATTCAGGTTGATTTAGTACCAACCTACACATAATTAATCCAATATGGCACTGGTAGACATAAAGTGACACACTGGACTGTTATGGTGGAGATCAAAACCAACACGAAAGCAGAAGGTAGAATTTATTCTGGCAACTTGGCTGCAATGATTTAAAAATGAGCTGAGATGTGGTGAATGACATGCTGGTCACACTTTAGCAATGCAGGTTTGGCTTCAGCTGGTTCTTCACTTAGAAATAATAAAAAGGGGAAACTAAAATCCTCATATTCTCTCTGCTTACATAAACCAGATCAGCAAAAACATTTGCTGTATAGAATCAACTTATTCAAAAATAGATTTCTTCCCTCAGGTCTTTGGGGGAAAAGGAGGATTTTTAAAATGTATAGATATATAAAACAACACTCTAAAGAAAGGATGGGCTTCAAAAGAAAAGACCCTCCTACATTCTAGTTCCATGTATCCCTTCCTTAAAAAAAATGGACTACACCATCTAGGAAATGTCTTGGTACTCTCCCTTAAAACTGCCTAGGTCTCCAAATATGCCATGGCAGTATTACACTATTGGGCAGATGCAGAGGGCACAGGGGTTGCTGGGAAGAAGTTTAATCAAGAGCACTCTTTAAAATGATGCCAAGAGGATGGTGATCGTCTGTCAGTTTTGTTTCTACTCATCACACACATCAATGGATTACAACAACAACTACCTTGAATTTCAGTTTCATCTGAATGTATAGTATGTGCTGTCCCTTGCCTGCTCATCATCTGTCTTGACATCGTCTTCATCTGGGGAGCGCTCCCAATCACATCAGATTTTCATTCTGCAACGGGAACCTGGTAGGACAAAACTTTAGATTTCCTATTATTTGATTAATATATTTTTTTTTCATCAATTCACTGAGCTTCTAAGCAGTGTCTCTTTGTATGAATGTGTGCGTACTGGGTCAAGGCTGTGTGTGTTCCTGTGGTCTCCGCAATAAAATAAACAAACCACCATCTTCAGAATCTTGCCATCCCCATGACCGCTGAGTCTGAGTACAAGCTGGTATTAGCTATCGACCATTTTTGTAAACCTATTTGGTTCATAAAACAAATATAGGAAAAAGGGCCTGTGCCAATAGCATTGGTGCAAGGAAGTAGCCAATACTTCACTGGAAACTTGGACGTCTTGAAGTACACAACCACACCAGACCATTTTAGAGCTGAAATATTAACCAAACATGTTTAGGATGTGTTGGAAACCTGTGCAGACATGGAATGAAGACTCCAACTCCGAGTTTGAATCAGTTTCAGTCTCCTATGACTGCAGGGCACCAACACCACTATGTCATGCCATGCCACTGAACCATGGCTAGGGCCTGACATTTGGCCAACTGCTTTAATGTCTGCAAATGAGTCTTCTAAAGGAAAACAGAATCCTGTGCAAAGAACCAATAGCTGCACTTCATGTTTCATTCAATTTGTTACCTGACAAATCTTTTTAAAATATTTTATCTTACACCAATTGAGAATTAACCAGAAGCTGCACTTAATAATGCTTCCAGCAAGGAGTGTCATATATGGTTAAAAACAGCCACTGACTTAAAACCATTACTATTTATAGCGTCCCTCTTTCTTTTGACATTATATACAGTATGGTATCAAATGTATTGATTTATTGTGCCTTCTTTACTACAGTAGTAAAAAAAAACCCTGTGAACTAACATATTGGCCTAGTCATTTGTCAATTTCATGAGACTCTCAAGTTTGTATCCTTGCTCACTTTCCACATGGAAGGCACACTGACTCTATAAGCCCATGTAGACAAAAATGTAAGTGAAGTGTACCTTAAACTGCGGCCAGATGACTATGCAAGCCCTTCCTTGCCATCTCACAATGTTTTATGGTGCTGGCATATTTTTAGTGAAATATCACTCATCAATTATGCTGAACTCTCTCTTTCGTACTAAAGGTCCTATAACAAAGTGTGACGGATGGCTGGGGCCCATGCCTGGCCGGGACACCCCTTCACCACATCTGCCAGGGGAACAAGGGTGGGAAGCCCAGTATCTCCCCCTGGATGCTAGATGGCAGCCTCCCTGGGTTGCATCCTCGGACTCCCCCAGGGCTTCATGGGGGTTGGATTTCTGTGCAGCTCTGTGGAGTTCTGCAGGCACTGACAGGGGGTGCTGCAACAGGAGCGGCTGGCCCCTTTTGGGCACTGGTTTCGCCTTACCCGGAAGTGCGGCCAGATGTCAACAATCAACCACCTGGAGCACTTCCGGGTGCCTGATAAAAGGGAGCCAGCGACCACCACTCAGCGGCCAGAGTTAGGAGGAGGAGGACTAAGCTTGTGGAGGAGTGTTGGTGGAAGCGAGAAAAGTGCTTTTGTGTGTTACTTGTACTTGGGACTGTATTGTGGCTGGAAGGATTACGGGGAAGACGTGCCCTCCAGTTGAAGAAAAATGAAGGTCTTTTTATTTATACGTGCCTCCCATGTCAAGTCTGTGTCGGGTCGGGCATAATATAGCGCCTTTCTTACAAAAGCCATGAGCATTAATTTAGTCAAAGGAGCATGACAATCATTGCTGTCAGAGAATGGGACCCATTATGGTACCCACAATTCTGAAGGGTATTCTATAATACAATAAGTCTTTAGTCTTAATTTAAACATAGGGTCTAATGGAGTTACTCTTATCTCTCTTTCTCTCTCTATATATTTATATATATACTACACGCCAGCCACTTCGTGTCTCTGCTGCTTGTGTTGTGAAGAGGAGGGCTGAGCGCACCCCAAGGAGATGCGGTCAGCCCTCTGAAACCCCCTCTTAAACGGAGATACAATGGGAAACAAAGTTTTTTTTTACCTCCTCTTTGCTCGATCAGCTGCTGGTCTGCTGCTGCTGCTGCCGTGCCACGTGATCTGCATCTTTAACATTTAGCAGCCTGTATAGCAGCTCTTTGTCTTTTATTTCCAGCCCCGGGCGTGGTTAAATCTCTTGGCACAAAGTCTCATCTCGCGGGGCATGAATTCTTGATATTTTTTAGTTTATAATTTAAAAACGGAATAAGAATGTGAAAATCTAACAACATCGATAATTTTTAAAAATTTTTTTAAAAATAAGCCCAATTTAAAGCGTGACAAAAAAAATCACATAAAATCGCTGCACAAAATCATTGCACTTTTAGGCTTAGGATTTTATATATATAGAGTAGATATAAAGTGATAAGATGTCCATCCATCTGTTGTTCATGCCCATGCTCAGATGTAACGTCTTTCTGCGTTCACAAGAGGGTGGGAGAGTCTGATAAACAAATGTAAGGGGCTGGCGTAAGATAGTAAACCATGCGGTATAAGTCCATGTGTTAGGGTGTCACACTGTCCAGCATCCACAACAGGGCTAGAATGTACGGCGAAGAACTGCAACAAGAAGCACACAAATAGAGGGATTTGAGGGCTAGAATGTCCAATGAAAAAAGTAAACAAGACATACAAAGAATGGAATGTAAGGCATATCCAGTGAATGGTTCGTAAATGCAAAACATGGTTGAAATAGATGGAGTTACAGTAGCATTGTTCCTTTAAGTTTGTTTTAAAAAACAGGCTTTTTGCAAGGTTAGTTTTTTATATATTACGCTGAACATAGTACACTTTTCCAGTCATCTTTCATTCAATGTCTGTGTTCCTTTCCCCATTTTAATCCTTTTCATTTTATTGTTTCACATATGGTATTATCTTTAAAACTCTTCCTCTAAGGCCCAGCATCCCAGAATCACCTTTTCTCTGCTTCAAATGACTTTTATTTAAGGAAGAACACAACTGAGAACCAGTAGGGCATTTGTTTCACATGCTACAGACTCTAATGTTCTTATCCTCTTATGCAGTTGTGGATCTGGCCCTTCCTTTTCTTTTTCTGTCCTGGGCAAATCTAGTTCACCCTTTTCTCTAAAGACAGTAGTGGACACCTATGTATGAAATCCTCAGTTTCTTGACAATCTGTCACATGGAATATTCTTCATTCTGCAAAAAAATAAAATCAATACACAGTTTTGTCCATTTTTGAATCCGGAATTGAACTTTAGAAATGCCAGTACCTTGCAACTCAAATGAACAGAATAACAGATTTATGCAGTGCTAATACAATTAAAAAAGGTATCTCTAATAACCGATTAGCATTTATACATGACAAGGAAAGGCTAAGGGAGTTTACCATTTGGACATTGAAATAATGGCTGCTGAAATTGGGGCTTTGAAGTCAAATGTGAATAATAAATTACAAATCAGTCATCTGAAGCAGAAAAGGCCATATTTTGGCTATATTTTTAAATCAATTTAATGGTATCTTGATTAAAAAAGGTACCAAAAACATAACAATCTCTGGGTGTGTCCTGACTTCTGACTGTTACTGAATATTTATATATACGTACTGTGGATGATTGGAAGGACACTTGTCATGTTGGGAAAGTGTTGGGGTGCCAGCAGGTTCACCCCTTTTAATCCAAAAGTAAATAAATATAAACAAAAAGAATGCTTGTATACAGAAGCAAATTGAGGTAATCTAAACAAAATCATTGCCATCTCTAACAGGAATCAATCAGATCGTCTTCAGGAGCTCTGTGCTGTTCGCAGTTTGGAAATTTGGGTCTGATCTGAGATGCAATTCTAATAAGTGTCTGTTCTTTTATAGTCCTCCGGGTCATTAAGGGGCAGATTAAGGACAGATTCAATTGCCCTCAGTGGACGTTTTCTTGCTGCTGTGGGTGACAAAAAAAAACAAGAATGTTAGCCCCTCTTGCCCTGGGATGGTATTCTGGAAGGTGGTCCTCTGATGCACATGCTTGATATGTATGTGTGTGTGTATTTATATATATATATATTGTAATAAAAAGACAAAACAAATCATAAAGATTTGGGGTATCCGTCCCCGTATACTGTAAGGTTTTATTGAATCGGTCAGTTCACACATAGAACAACAGACAATTGGTATAGTGACAGGCGGACAATTTATGGGGTGGGAACGGAAGTGGACAGAAGGAATGCTGGGAAGGTAGATGGGTGGTAATGGTGTCATCAGGTGGGGACCAGTGGGAAGGAAGGATCCCGGAAGTGGCTGAGTTTTTATCGAGTCTGGGTGAACTCACGGCGGTGCTGCTTCGTTTTTCCTGAAGGAACAAAAGGAGAAAAGTTTAGTACCCTGTCGTTGTCCCCTGACATGAGATTTCGCCGTGCCCATTGGGTCTTTAAGCCGCTCCCTATGTGCTCGTGCGTGACATGACCCCCCCATGACCCCCCCGCGAGGTTGTGAACCCGAGAGAGAGTGTCAGCGTTAGCCTGGAGGTTACCCCTACGGTAAGTGATGGTGAACTTATATGGCTGCTGGTCCAAAAACCACCTGGTGACTTGAGGGTTTGACTCCTTACTAATAGCCATCCAATGGAGGGCGGCATGGTCCGTTACTAGGGTGAACTCCCGACCCAACAGGTAGTATCACAGGTGAGTTACTGCCCACTTTATTACCAGAGCCTCCCATTCTACCGCTACATACCTTGTCTCCCGGTCCAACAGTTTCTGGCTCAGGTATATCACGGGGTGTTCAACACCATTGATGCTTTAGCTCAGCACAGTGCCTAGACCTGTGTCCGAAGCATTGGTCTGTAGAAGGAAAGGAAGAGAAAAGTCAGGAGTTCTCAAAACAGGTGCCGTTATGAGGGCCATTTTTAAATCACTGAATGCCTGTTCCATCAGTTCATCCCACACCACATGAAAATGGACCCTTTTCTTTGTCAGATTTGTCAAGGGGGCTGCTCTCACAAAAAAACGAGGTACAAACCAGCGGTAGTAACTCGCTAATCCTAAGAAAGCTTGCACTTGCCTCTTGGTTATCGGACGGGGCCATTCAAGGATGTCTTTGACTTTTGAACACTGTGGCTTCACCAGCCCTCCTCCCACCAGGTACCCTAAATACTTGGCTTCATTCAATCCAAAGAAGCACTTCCGGGTATTGATACGTAGTCTGGCTTTCGCTAGCGTCAGGTGGACGGCGTAAACCTGCAGCACATGCTCCTCCCAGGTTTCAGAAAAAAATGACTACATCATTGAGGTAAGCAGCACAGTAGGACTGGTGTGGCTTTAGCACTCTGTCTACCATATACTGAAAGGTCACTGGCGCCCATGCAGTCCAAATGGGAGAACCTTGTACTGCCAGTGTCCGCTAGGGGTGCTAAATGCCGTTTTCTCTCTTGCAGATGACATTAAGGGAATTTTTCAGTATCCCTTGTCATGTCAAGAGTAGTCAATTAACGTGCCGTCCCCAGCCGCTCAAGAAGTTCATCCACGTTGGGCATGGGGTATGCATTGAATTTGGAGACTTGATTGAGATGCCGGAAGTCGTTACAAAATCGGGCTTAGAAACGAGGACGATGGGACTGGACTACAGGCTGTGACTCTCCTCGATGATGTCCATGTCCAACATCCGTTGAACTTCTAGCTCTACCTCCACACGTTTTGCCTCCGGGAGGCGATAGGGGCATTCCCTGACTACTACCCCAGGGTCCATCATGATGTCGTACTGAATCAGCGAGGTGCGGCCGGGTGCCTCGCTGACCACTTCCGGGACAGACAGGATCGCAGTTTCCAGCTCCTGTCGCTGGTGGGGACTCAAATTGTGGCCGAGTTTAAGGTCTGATTTTTTCGAGAAAAGGGAGAGGTCTGGGCCGGTGAGAGGGCGGTCTTCCCTATCTCTCCATGGCTACAGCAAGTTAACGTGATATACCCTCTCACTCGGTCGATGATTCGGTTGTTTCACCAAATAATCGACAAGCCCTTTTCTCTCTTTAACCTCGTAAGGACCCTGCCAATGAGCCAACAATTTCGAACGGGAAGTGGGCACAAGCACCATCACTCGGTCTCCCGGATGGAATTCCCAAATGGAGGTATTTCTATTATAGTTCCATGCCTGCGCTGTTTGAGCTTTCGACATGTGCTGTTTTAGCAGAGGTCAGATTTTGGCCAACTGCGCGATATATTCCAAGAGACTGGTGGAGGGAAGTGCCTCCCCTTCTCAACCTTCTTTCAGAACATCCAAAATACCCCGGGGTTACACCTCCCAATAGGCAAAAAGTACCAGGGGCAAGAGCTGGTCCCAGTTCCTACCGTCCACGCTGACTACCTTGCGGAGCATCTATTTAAGGGTTTGGTTGAATCTCTCCACCAACCCGTCTGTCAGTGGATGATAAACAGATGTTTTAAGATGCTTAATATGGAGTAAGTTGGCAACCTCCCTGAATGTATCCGAAGTAAAGGGTGTACCCTGGTCCGTAAGGACTTCTTTGGGTATGCCCACTCGGGAAAAAAGTCCTACCAATTCCCGTGCGATATTCTTAGTATTAGCGGTTCGCAGGGGAACTGCCTCTGGGTATCGCGTTGCATAATCGACCATAACTAATATGTACTTATGGCCTTGCGTCGAAGGCTCTAAGGGACCTACAAGATCGACACCGATCCTTTCAAAGGATACATCAATGAGGGGAATCAGAACTAGAGGAGCATGGTCCCTCTTGGGTATATGACATAGCTGACACTCTGGGCAGGACTGACAGAAACGTCGGACCTCCTCAATGATTCCGGGCCAATAGAAACAGAGTTTTACTCTCTCTAGTGTTTTCTTAGCCCCGAGATGGGTGCCTAAGAGGTGGGCGTGGGCTAGTTCGCAGACCTCCCGCCGGGAGGTCCGTGGAACTAACAACAAATTCTGGACCTCGCCTTCGTATTCTGCTACTCGATACGACAGATCATTTTCTAGAACAAAGTAGGATCCCAGTAGTGGGGAAACTTCCAATGATGGCCCATCGATGGAAACGATGGCATTCCTGGCAAACTTCAGGGAATCATCGTTCCACTGACCTCTTTTAAATGAAGCCGATGTAGAGCAAAACTGGAAGTCTAGGCCGGTGAGTGGATCTTGTAGGAGGACCGGGTTAGGGGCTATCCGGCCCGGATCCTCATCCATTTGTACTTCCGGATTGAGGTCCATCGCAGGAGAGTCCTCCCCCCGGTTGTCCACATCATCAATAGTTGCCGAAGAGCACGGCATGGGAGCAGTTGGGACGGTTTCTTGCCCGTCCATAATCAGACCCAACCTAGATCTAGGAGTGGTTTGTAGGCTACCGCTTTTACTTTCTGACCAGTCTTGTCCTAATATAACCGGAAAGAGGGGCTCGGGCAGTACAGCGACGAGTAGTTGTTTTGGGTCACCCCTCCAGGTTATGAAGCATTTCGCGGACCTATATAATCTGGTCTTCCCATGTTGAGCAGACAAAAAGGCTACAGTAACTTAGATAACCACTTTGTACAACTGAGACAAGTAGAAACGCTTCTCAGAAAGCACAACATGTCAGACTTCAAGGTGGATGGACTTCAACAGCACTCGTCAGCCAAGAACAGAAAGTTGAGACTGCAGTAGATACAAGTACAACAAAATTGCATGTTGAAGACTGAAAAAACATAGCCTGGTCTAAAGAATCTCAATTACTGCTGAGGCACACAGGTGGTAGGGCCAGAATTTGGCACCAACAGCATGAATCCATGTCATTAACTGTCAAGAAGGTTGGGGTGGAGGCGGTGGAGGGTTGTGGGGAAAGGTGAAAGCAAAGAACTAGCTATGAGTATAAAGGTTTAAGGTTTCTTTATTTAGTCATGTTTACACAAGAAAACATGAACTTTGCCTCCTCAGTTGCATCTAATAACAGACAGAATGAAATAAAACAGACAAATAGAAACAAGAGAGGTTAAGGTAAGGCAGTTAGATAATACATATTTACACCATATTTACACACATTTATTACCATTGGTAATAGCAGAAGTGAAGGATGACAGAAGAGTCTGATACTTATACAGGTCAGCCTGAAACTTTGACTTCCTCCATTTTCTTTCAGCTGTACTAAGCTCTGTCTATAGGCTACATACCCTGTAGAGCTTCATGGAGCCATGGGCAGGAGGGTCTTTTGCATGCTGCCCTTGAGGAAATAAGATGAACAGCATCAAGACAAAAATCACAGTTGAGCACAGGGTGTCAGAGGTAACATTGCTATCAAGAGAGGAGATGTGGTCAGGAGGAAAGACGAGGGAAGAGAAAAAGGTTGGGATAGAGAGAGCAGAAGTGAAGGTGGAAGCACATGCTAGGCTGAGAAGACTGGAGATCTTCTTCATTAGGAAAATAGCATTCCAATACAATTTCACATGAATGAGTTCCTGGTCTTGCTAAAGTGGTCTTATTCTCATCAACTCATTCACTGAGTTTGTTATGTTTTTACCTTTAGATAACTACTTAGGAATTGGAATCCTAGTCATCTTTAGTGTTGTCATGTGTTCACCTTGTGTTCACCATGTGTTCAACTTTTTGCCTCCAAGTTCTTTCTTATCACAGTTTTAACAAACTGTTCCTAAGAAATGAGTCAACAATAATGAACGCATAACACTTTGGAAAATTGTTTAATACTGAAATATCAAAAACAAGAATGCACATGAAAGGCCATGACTCCCCACAACTCTTGAGTTGGAATACACTGGTTTAGACAACTGATCAATGGATTCACTTTGCATGTACATTATTTTAATATTAACGTATGATTTTGCACAGAATAAACTGTATATTTTGAAATTCCCAAGTTCTCTAGTATACAGGGTACATCTGTAGTATCGATATCATGTATCGGCAACAATTTAGTTTACATATCCATTAAAGACAGCTAATGACGATGTGCATATTTTAAAACAAATAAGGCCTTTTAGTATAATATAAAATAATGAAAAATGAACATGAAATATATCCAAGAGTCTTATTATATTTTAATGATAATTTATTTTTGTTAATAGCATACTTAATAAAATATTTATAAACTGTTAAAAGCTGTGTTATAAAGAATAACTAAACCAACTGTATGTGACCCCAAGTTACCTCTCTATATTTTCCATTTTTAATAAACTGTTCTTTGCATTGTAAGACTGGAATTGGAAAAGGCATAACAGTTTATGGAATCTTTTTTTAATAATACTGTTTGATTAACAATTGTGAACCAAAGCTAAGTCATTGCTTCCCAAATGTGCAGTATATACTGTATGCCAGTTAGATAGATAGATAGATAGATAGATACTTTATTAATGCCAAGGGGAAATTCACAATTCACAGTTACTTTGCATCACTCATAATGTCAGTATGCTGTTTCCAATAAAGATTCAGAGTATAGATTTTTGTGATCATGGTGCTGTATGTACAAGGTGGCCCTGTTGAGCCTTAGAGATATTTCGTGTTATTGTACATAGTGATATAAATTGTTTTATTTAGACTTTCAGTGATTCCAAAAGCTAATAAAGTCAACATACAGTACCTCTGAGATGGTTGAGATTTACATCCTGGTTAGTGTTGTTTAAATGGCCATTTCTCTTAGTGCATGGCATAGTCTAGAAGAAATTTGATACATATATTGTGATGCCCGGGCAGGTACAGCTGCCCTAACCCCAACACAGACAGGCAGGACACAGGTTTAGTACACAACACACACTTTTATTTACACAGTCCTGCACAGTGCACAAACCACCAGTACATCACTGTCTTCAGTCCTCCACACAGACATTGTCCTCTTCCTGTCAACTCTGGCCATTGGATGCTGGCAACTGGTCTGTTTTTATAGGGCACCCGGACAGACTACATGTGCCTAACAAGCTTCTTCCAGCAGCACTTCCGGGTGTGGCGGAAATGCTGCCAAATAGGGCCCTGCAAACGTCCATGTGCGCCCTGGAAACCAAGGTGGCTGCCCTCTGTCAGTCTGGGGGAGAAGCTGTTCTGGAAGTACTCTTTCACCCAGTAAGGGCCTCGAATGTCTGCCACAATATATATATAGCAACACTTCCAGTTCTTCTGCCTCCCACTTTCATAACCAGCATCAATGTTGTGTGAAATGTGTGAAAATATCTCTTACATGCTAAATCTTGTTTATCATTTTGTGTCATATAACACAGTGCCTACACACACATATATATAAATAATACAAAGAGTACGTGACACGTGTTTCGCCCTCATTTTGGGCTCATCAGGCGTACACACTCTACTGCTCCTCAGACGTCAGCGTCAGATACGAAGCCCTTTACGCTGCACCATAGACCATAGACATAGAATTACTAGACGCCTCATGACCAGCAGTATCGTACATCAACGTCGCCGCCATATTGCGAGTGGCACTGCTGTGGCGTGAAGTAATGGATAAAGATGCCTCACGCATATGCTGCTTGGGATTGTACAAACCGCTGTACGCTCCAAACCAGATCATAGGGATTTCATAGGTAAAGATGAACAATTGTTTTGGTTATATTTGGCCATTAGAAAATCCCATTTTATAACCTTAACTTTAGCTATTCGCCAGGCTAAGCTAGCAAAGCTATGCATTTATGTGCTCAAGTGAGCCTCCAAACAACGTTTTGGCTAAACGTATTTAGTCACTAACTATGTAGATTGTTGTTAGCTGTTTACATTTCTCAAACTTTGAAGGTTTCCCAAAGAAATCCATCTCAGGAAGCAGTGGGAGGTAGCCCTTAGACGGGATTTTGAGAAAGATGTCATGTGATGTGTGCAGTGCTAGTTTGGTAACACATGCTGTACCGGCATCATATGATCAAAGCTACCACTTGCTCACATTAAAAAAACAAAGGAGGTTTGATGATTCCTTCTGAGGGTACAGTCAAGGTGGTTAAAGTAGCTGAGCGTGTTATCCGACAGTCGACATTAGGGCCAGCTGTCAAGTGTATCTTTGATCAATCAGTTTGTTCGGCTGAGATTGGTTCAGATGATGTGTTTTTTCTCAAGGAGCACATTGAGGAAACACAGTTTGAAATTGACAACCATCATTTTATGCTCATGTCTTTAGTTGTGTCTGTCTTCCACAAACTAAGGCTGCACCATATTGCCAGACTGAATACTCTCAAATTACAGAGTGGCAACACACGGAAAAAGCTATAAGACAGTTCTGTTTCATGGATTTTAGATCCTATCACATATATTTAAGTAACCACATTGTGTTTGTGTGCACTTGTGCGTGTGAGAGAGAGAGAGATTGAGAGAGGAATGAGTGAAATGTTTTCAGAAATTATTAAGCCAATTTGTATACAATAAAATTGTTTATTTTTGTCATTGAGTGTATCATTTCACTGTTAAAAGAAAGACAAACAAAGATAACTGGCAGTAACAGCGCACAATTCATAATTGGTATGCCACTTTGAAAATATAAGTTTTGAGGGTAGTTTTAAAATGTGTTATTGAATCGAGCTGACGTATATGAGAGGGAAGAGAATTCCAGAGTTGAGGAGCACTATGAGAGACGCTAGAGCTCCCATAGAACTGAGTTTGATGTGCGGTACAGAAAGTCGAGCTGCAGATGAGGATCTGAGTAAGCGAGAGGCAGTGTAAGTCTGTTGGAGATCAGTGAAGTTGTGGAGAGCTTTAAATGTTAAGAGCAGTATTTTGTATTGTATTCTGTAGTTAACAGGGAGCCAGTGAAGTAGAGAGAGAAAAAGGTGTAATATGTTCAATGGATTTAGAACAGCAGGTTATTATCCTGGCAGCAGAATTTTGAAGAAGTTGTAAGCGATGGATAAGTTTTTGTGGGATGCCAGATAGAATAGCATTACAGTAATCTATACGTGAGGTGACTAGGGCATTAACCAATACTTCAGTACTGTGTTGCATAAGAACAGGACAAAGTATAGAAATGTTTCGGAGATGGAAGAAGGCAGTCTGAGAAATGTTAGTTATATGGGAGGAATTATTTAATAATAATAATTATTATTATTATTTAATAATTGTCATTATTAGTGTATAAATGGATATAAATAATTGCATTTAAACGATTCGCCAAAATCTGTTGTATGTAAACGATACTGTTTTAAACGTTATTGTTTTTTCATCAGAAAACCTGGTTTCTACGTTTACCTGTATTAGTTTAAATGGCACTTTTGCCACTCGCAATAGGGCGGACACGCTGATGTATCGTGTCGACTGGGCAATACAGTGAATGCGGCGTCTATCTATATACTGTATGTCTATGTATTTGATAGCCTGTAGGTCCGGAGTAATTACATTCACTGCATTCGTAGTCTGAGTCCCAACCTGAATTGTATGGGTGGTTACCTACCAGGTAACGCTTGTGGTTGGTCTGCCCTCGGCAAACATCCGCAACGGTGTCCTCTTCAGTTCCGAGAAGCAGATCTTGGAATGCTGCATAGTTTAATGTCAAATAATGTAAAGAGTACGTGACACGTCTTTCGCCCTCATTTTGGGCTCATTGGGCGTACACACTCTACTGCTCCTCGAACGTCAGCGTCAGAGACGAAGCCCCTTTACGCTGCGCCACGGCGTGTGGTTTGTTTATTTAACAGCCTGTAGGAATATATATATATATATATATATATATATATATATATATATATATATATATATATATATATATATATATATATATATATATATATACTGTATTCCTCACAGAATCCAACTTAAGAGGAAACGATGATGATTTACATGATGTCTCTTAACACTTCATCAAGCACTTTAGTTTACACCTTTTGCGTACTTTCAATAGATGGAATTTGCCTTTAGGTGCCCCAAACCCTTTATCTTGTCCTTTTGTTTCTTTCTATTTATATATATAGAAACTCCAATAAATACACACTCCAAACGGGTCGCCTCTTTTAATATATACAATATACTCAAAATAAACTAGCATTCGATTACACAACAAGGAAAGAAAGAGCAGGAAGGCAAAGCAATATTCAAGGTGGTTTAATGCTCTCGAGAGAGGTCAGTATTTTGATGGAAGCTGCATTCTTCAGTCAGCTCTCTCCAGAAAAGGGATGCACCATACTGGGAGCATCTCGATTTTATAGCAGAGGAACTGGTAGGGGGGTGGAGTCAGTTTCCCTCTGTGGGCAGCTCATCCAGACTGTGAGAGTAGAGGGAGATGACATCATCAATGACACTGCCCCCTTGTATCTCGAAATGGTATTGCTTACTTCAGATGAGCCCGGAAGGTGAATCTTATATACTGGCCAACGCCCGCCATATCATACGGCGGTGTAAGAATAGGAACGGAAAACGGTGAGAAAGGAATTCATAAATCAAGAAGAAATAAATGCTTCTTGAAAGACGCAGTTGTGAATAGGTGTTTTGGTGGAGATGACAGATAATGAGTCGAAAGATCTAACCCTAGAAAAAGCCACGTACAACTGACGCTTCTGAAATTCGATTACGTAAATATAGTCAATAACAACCCCAAAAAGATGTTGTAGAATGTCTCTAAGTAATTCCTGCATCTTAATCCAAAAGACTCGTACTTCAATATCAGGTCTGTGCTCTGGTCTTTGGGTATCTGACAGTGCATGTAGAATTTCCGGCCAAGCCGGATTCCATGTGAAAGTGATAAATAAATCAGGCTTTCCGAATGTACGTACTATGGCCATGGCATCCTGATAGTTTTGTTGCATGTATCTTGGACTTCCTGGAAATGTGGATGGTAATATGATCATTTTGCCTACACGTACGTTGTTATTTTCAGTGTTTGCTTGCAGTGAGTCTGATAGTTCTTTGTATTTTTCCATGCACAGATCTTGTTGATGTAATCTGAGATAATCGAGACATGTGCCCTCTGTTTTAACATACTCATCTACGACGTACTGTTGGAATAGTTTACCGCTGGAGTGCAAAATACTAAATGTATTCCTCATTGCTAATCTGTATGTGTAAAACTGGCATTGAGTAAGCCTTATTCGCTTGGCGGTTCTTTTATCGGGAACATGTTGTAAATCTTTGTGCCAGCCAATGTCTCCGTAAGGGAATAAAAGTGGGTAAACCATAGGATCACAATTCATGTTGAGTGTGGAAATCTGTTTACAGGAGTTGCGTATGGGATAGATGCAAATGTCCCTTTTGGCAGACGCTTCGCCATCTTCTCCGATGAAAATTGCTGCAACATCGGTGTGACATGTCGGGGCATTGTATCGTCGTCAATCCAGCCTAGGGTTTTCCTTGAAAACCATTCGTACAGATGCTGTTGGATTGGACTGAGCGATTTCATGCATGTGTTTGTATGATTTAGCGAAGGGGTTGATGGTTCTGAACATGGAATCTAGCTGGAGAAGTAAATTTTCGCTGCATGCAGAGTTTGCTTTATTTTGTAAGCGTAGCTTGCGCTTTGTCAAAAATATACAACTGTCCATATGATGGAGAGGTAGAAATATTAGCATATAGTGGAGAGATTTGGTGATAAATTTGCCCATGTATTTTAAAACAGTATGGTCCGTGGCCAGGAGGTTGAGTTATGTGTGCACCCATGGAAACAAACACTAGAGAAGAGTTGTATTCTCGAATGTGTTCACGATCATTTTTAGTTTCTGATGTTTGCTGTGTAAGAAGCTGTTGTAATGACACAGGTGGCTCCCGCAAAAGGTGGTAAAGCTACTTTACCGTTGTGGCAGCACCTCGAGTACTTGTTGGATGTATTACGCTCAGCAGGCCAGTATGGTGCATGACATGGAAGAGGACAAATAGGAATCGAGAAATGCCGTGTCGGCTGCGTGTGGGCGGGACCGGTTTTGAAGTGGAAGCAGGACGAACCAGAAGAGAAATATTTATAAGAGATATACTGTATATTTTATGCCTAAAACATGGCTTAGCTTGAATCATGTGATAAGTTGTGTACGTTAGGGTTCTAGCTACCATTCTATTAACTTCCCACGGTCTATACGGTGATTCACTACTTATTAGCTGCCTTCTTTTCTATGTCTATGAAGCTTAGGAATCTCTTTGTCTAGTCAGAGTGGTGAAAGTAGTTGACTTGCCTCTCTCCTATAGATCTATACATACTGTATGCCAAACCATTTGTAGCATGACACATACTAAAAAAAAGTATATACTCAAAAATAAGAGTTCCAATTTTGTGCTTTAAAAAGAAATTAAAACTAAAATGAGAAAAAATAAAAAGTTTTATGGTGTTTATACTGCTATAAATTTATAGTTAAGTTTCTATGGCCTTCACATATTGCAGTTGCTTATTGCAAATAGTCTGAAATTAAAATGCTACAAGATCTATTTTTTTTTAAATGATTCACATTCCGACTTCATTCAGTAATCTGAATATGTCTATTAGACATCAATTTAAACTAATAGCAACATCCCAGTACAGCCATCCAAAGGAAGACAATGACTATTTTCATAATTATTTCCTGATTTGCATAAAACCTGTCTGTCATAGACAAAGGTGGAACAATAAGAGGTTTATTTTTAAAGTTAGGAGATTTCACTAATGAATCACAGTGAAATTGCTCAACAAAGTAACCTGTGCTTTCATTTTAGCTCTGATTTTGGCCATTTTAAAACATAAAAGGCACTCTTTTTGGTTCTAGTATATTATTATTCAGAATTTTTTACAGCATTCCTATTTTTTATCTTGCAATGCCCACAAAACATTTTCAACAAATCAAGCATTTTGTACTTTTCTTGTCATCAGACATGAAAGCTTGAATACTAGTCAGCTCTTATATGACAGTATTCTGCCTTTTTTGAATACCTATTATTTATTTGAGGCTACTCTCCAGAGAGAACTTTGAGAACAGAACAAAATTATAAAATGAGTTGTGGTTTTACTCTTCTGTGTATACATCAGAGAGATATGAAGATGGAGTACAGAAAATCATATTATACCTAACATTTTGTTATGACATGTTGGTACAACAATCAGGCACATATATGGGGACATTTGTGTATTATTATCAATTATTGCATTCACAATAATTCAAAGCATCAGAATATAAGGGTTGCATAGACAGACATCTTTACTGTAAACACAGCACACACAGCACATATACAGTATTTAAAAATTCTAACATCAATGTCTTGTGAGGATTAGTTGTGGCGTAACCTGTGGGGTGGTGGACATGGTTTCATTCAGAAATGGCCAGCCAAAGAGTAACAAAAACTCACTGATTATGCAATTAACATTCAGTTAGGAGGGAAGGGGAGAATCCTGACAATACATGCAACTCTCTGTTCAAGAGTGGGTGGCAGGTTTTGCTGAAAAGCCTACAGGTTTAACAATGATATTTCCATTGTTATTGCTAAATGTTAGTCTTTTAAACTCCATTAAAATTGTGCTTTAACTTT
Organism: Erpetoichthys calabaricus; assembly: GCF_900747795.2. Classification (NCBI taxonomy): domain Eukaryota; kingdom Metazoa; phylum Chordata; class Cladistia; order Polypteriformes; family Polypteridae; genus Erpetoichthys; species Erpetoichthys calabaricus. The sequence goes on from NC_041395.2 coordinate 154,987,550, forward strand.
ATTAAGTTGGAATAATGACAATATAATCTGTAGCGAAAATGGGCACAGCACTTTAGATTTACCTAAGAGGAATACACTTATCAAAGCTTTAATATTTTCTGGAGAATGCCCTGAATACAAAAGCAGTATAATTTAGTTATAATTGAGCCTAGCGTGTAATGAAAAAATTAAATAACAACTCATAGGTATTCTCCTATTGTTATGCCCGGGATTACTCATGCACAATGAAGAATTAACTCGTTATTAAAATATTTCAAAATCCACTTTCGTTTTGTCTGACCGGTACTAGGCAGCTGCAAAAGAAAGAAAAACTTTACTTGACAGTTTTTACCAGCCAGGCAGAGGCATGAACACTACTGGCTGTAAGATGGAAGCAGTGCTAATAATTAGATAATTAAAGGAGATAAAATGTACAATATACCTTGACTGTGACTATTATAAAATAATACAGTAGATGTATTACAGTGCACCTTAGCGGTTTAGGCTTTGGACTTCAAACCTTGAGGTTGTGAGTTCAGATTCCACTTCTTATACCGTGTGACCAAGTATTTAATCGCAGATGTTGCAGGTTGCTTTGGATAAAGGGGCCAGCCAAATAACAGTAATAATATTAAATTATAAACATATGCTGTCACACACATGCACTTGGGAGTAACCTTTAGGGCTTATCTAATGGTGGTTGGAGTTGTTACCTCTCTTGTCTTCTGCAGACCTGATGACCGATGACATGAACACAAGTGTAATCACTCCTAAAATCCAGTCCCCTAAGTCAGCCTTTTAACCCTCTTCTCTACCATCATGGAGCCATTCTAGTCGGAGACTCGTGTCTGTGAAGATGTTATTTGAATTACGCGTTAATTCTGTGTTTATTATTTTGATCTACAATTATACATGGTTGCCTTAGGGTGACCCAAACCTTTATCTTTTGTTTGTGCTGGTACAGTACAATATACAGTAACAGACACAAACTGTACATACATAAGAGGATAATGTAAAATGATTTGGATTTTGTAAAGGCCCAAAATTATGTCCTGCGTATTAAAATATGGATATTTGTATATTTTAAGCTTCTATCATCCACAAAAACTGGCATCTTGTTATTACTGAATCTCCTGCACTGGAGGACAACACATCTTCAGAGAGTCATTCTGTGCTAGTTAATGTTAATTTTTCCCAAGGTTTGACCCACAGTCTGGCTGACCTTTGAAACTGTTGACAGAAAAAAAATATTGTGACCATGGAGTGAATCATAACAAGAAAATCAAAGAATAACAGTGTGTGAGATGGCATAGATTATTGAAATTAGTCATAGGTCGGCTAAATTAATTCATCATGAGCAATTACATATAAACAATGTCTGTGCACTTTGACTTGCTAGAATGTTGACTTCTGAAATGAAGCATCACCTTTTCCAATGTTCCAAGGAGAATCTCAAGCTAATAAACTTAGACTCGGTTTCATAATGGGGGATGAAAATGAGTGCATCAGTAGAATCCAGAGTTTACACGGAAATTGAAACAACGTAACAATTGTGATTCTTTTTAGTGTTCGAGTCATTACTGGTAAGATCACGTTGTTATGTCAAAGCCAGGGTTTATTCCTCAGCTTATGTTTATCTTCTGGGATGCCAGTCCATCATATGGCCGATTGAAGTTTCACAGAAGTCACTTTAGAGATATCAGTTAACCTGATGTGCATGTCTTTTGGATCTGAACCTGAGTAACCAGAAGAAAACCCATGAAGACATTGAGAGAATACTTACATTTCACATAGACTACAAGAGGGTGTAGGATTCGATCTCAGGGCACTGGATCTATAAAATAGTAGCACTAACCACTGAACCTCCTGCTGCCTTGGACTGTGAAATAGATTTGCTAATTCTGTTGAACAGGCAACAGACTTTAAAGACAGAAAATTCACATAAGAGAGTCAATTAGAAATCTAGGCTACTGATAAGAAGGTGATGACTTGTTTGATGTATTACTATATAACTGTTTAATACAGTTTTTATGTATTGTGAATATTTGTCATGGATGCCCTGAGTGCACTACACTAAAAATGAAAAGGAAGCGATATCATGTATATGTGGAGCCCAGAAGTGATTTTGTGAGCATAACAGTTCCAATCACTTTTGAGAAAGTAGCATATTCAACAAAATAATGTTAAATATGTGGAATTTATTTATTTGATTATGCATTTCTCATATTCTCCAAATGATCTTATAAATCAGTAGTTCTTTACCAAAGTCAAAAACAGGGCGGACCACCTCTTGGTAATAAACACTTCTTACCACAAGTTGTGCGTTAAAGTTGCCAAATTTATTTATAGCAAAACCGAAACATTCAAACCCAGCTTTGGTGGATTTGCATTTTAAAGGCATGGATTTCAGCCAGTGATCCACAATATCCGTCAGCATTAGAGGGAGTGTAGCAGCAAGCAACACCAATGCAGCAGAAGTGGCATACGTTGTGGATTTAGAAGACAGCAGCACACTGTGATAGATATTAGTCTGACTGGAGCCAGACTGTGAGTTTAAACAAAATGTTGAGAGACAGAAGCAACAATCACTATCCCAGAACAGGCATAGAGCAGGAATGACTGCAATGGAAGACAGAGGTTGCTATTAAAAATTCAGATAAGAGTACTCAGTAATGACAACATTTAAGCTGCTCTCTCTGTGGCTCTCACACTGGGGTGAGGTTGTCATTTGTAGGTCAGACCTGATCTCTTTATGTCCAAGCATCGTGTTTACACTTTTTCAAATTTCAGGTCTTTCCTATCACCTAAGAGTATGGTGGGGTGTCCGACACCTGATTTCTACTTCTTGTTCTCATCACTTACCACAACTTTTTCTTGTCTTCTCTTTCATCAATCTAGCCATTATTTGTCAGAATCTGCTTAATTCAGATTTGGCATTGCAAGTGGCTGCACTATAACCAGTTAGCATGGCATGCAAGGCAGAAAGTTGTCCTATGTGGTGTTTGTTCATTACATGGAACTCTCATGCATACACTCACCCAATTTAGAGATGCTGCCTTCTCAGTTTTACTTAAAAAAGAAATGTATTGTCTTGTGACTTGGAGGATATGTGCATGTCTCAGAAATTTCAACTTATTTGCAAAGGAAGATTGTGTAAATACTAAATTGTGATTCCTTTTATAGGATAAGTTCAATATTTTTAAAGTTGAAATTACTCCTACACAATCATAATATATATTAATTTGTCACATGGAATTGTGTTCTAAAGTGAAGCATGTTATATGGTGTAGCAATGAGAGCTGATGATGGTCAACTCTCAGGCTGATGGTTTATGAATATTTATTACTGTTTTGTGACCTTTTCACAAACACACCATAAGAGCTATAAAGACAAAGTACAAAATAAAAAAGAAAATAAAAAATATGAATTATAACAAGCTGCGGTGAGTTGGCACCCTGCCCAGGATTGGTTCCTGCCTTGTGCCCTGTGTTGGCTGGGATTGGCACCAGCAGACCCCCGTGACCCTGTGTTCGGATTCAGCAGGTTGGAAAATGGATGGATGGATGGATGGAATTATAACAAGCATATGTAACATTTGTTTTACATATAACACACAAAAATTAATACCTTGCTCAGTCTTCAGCGAGGTGCTTGTTTGTTAATTCCAATATGTCACTATTTTCCTTTCCCGTTCCTGCCGAAAAGCTGCAGAAGTAACTATGTGCACAAAAATCACCCAATAACTCTGTCAAAATAAAAGTCATGCGAAGTAATTATGTGAACAAAAGTCACCTAATAACTGTCAAAATAACAGTTATGCAAACCCTGTGATTTGAGTGCTGCTGTAGCATCATGTCTCCTTTACATATGGCATGTCACTTCCTAAACCACTTCATCCAGACCAGGGTCAATGTAACGTCACCAGATCACCTAACCTGCATGTTTTTGGACAGTGGGAGTTTCTTCAGTGGTTATGCTCAGCCATGGCTTGTAATAATAGACAGATGTACACTTAAATCTTACAATTTTTAATTTTCCTAAATTGTACCTACTCTTTGCCACTACGTTCTGTGTTGTTATTTTACTTAGCCTACAGAGCGAGATTCATGTCGAGTGGCAGTGTTGTGAAAAAGGCACATAAGAGTTTCATTGTAATTTGTACGAGTAACAATAATTCTGAACTTAACAGATAACACTAATCTTGCATTTTTCATAAAAGCCTTAGATTTTTGAAAGAGCCAAGCCACCTGCACGTCACACTTTTTGTGGCATGATATGTACATGAACAGTAATAAATACTTAGAAAATGAAAAGGGCAGTGAGCGATGGAGCCCGATCATAATAATAATAATAATTCTTTGCATTTATATAGTGCTTTTCTCACTACTCAAAGCACTCAGCAATTGCAGGTTAAGGACCTTGTTGAAGGGCCCAACAGAACAGAGTCCCTATTGGCATTTACGGGATTCGAACCGGCAACCTTCCGATTGCCAGTGCAGATCCCTAGCCTCAGAGCCACCACTCCACCATGAGGAAATAGAGTGAAGTACCACAGACCAGTTACTGAATTTTGTAGAGCATTAGAGCACTCTAAACAAGAACAGGCCATTCAGCCCAACAAAGCTCACCAGTCCTATCCACTTAATTTTTCTAATTTTCGTCGAGTTTTGAAAGTCCCTAACATCTTACTGTCTACCATGCTACTTGGTAGGTTATTCCAAGTGTCTATTGTTCTCTGTGTAAAGAAAAACTTCCTAATGTTTGTGCGAAATTTACCTTTAACCAGCTTCCAACTGTGAACTCATTTTAAAATTATAGTCTTGAGTCACTGTATTAATTCCTTTCATAATTTTAAACACTTCAGTCATGCAACCTTTTAAATCTTGTATTGCTTAATTTTTTGTTTAATCCATCCATCCATCCATTTTCCAACCCGCTGAATCCGAACACAGGGTCACGGGGGTCTGCTGGAGCCAATCCTAGCCAACACAGGCCACAAGGCAGGAACCAATCCTGGGCAGGGTGCCAACCCACCGCTGGACCCAGTTAATATTCGGGTAGTTAAAGTCCCCGATGACTATAATATCCCCTGGTAAACTTGCCTTTTTAATATTACTAAAAAGATGTGTGTTGAAATCATTGTCTGCATTGGGTGGTCTATTACATACTCCTAAAATAAGACCTCTTTTCCTAATGCTTTCCAGCTGAAGCCAAGCCACATGTTCTGACTAAGATAGTGCTCATCGTTCAACTGAAGAGGGCTTGCTTTTAAATTCTGTTTGACATAAACAAAATCCCCACCTCCTTCTCTTTTCTGTCTATCCTTCCCAAAAAAAATACTTATCCCTCTATGTTATACTCATCAACATCTTTGTTATTTAGCCAGGTTTCCGTTATTGATATAATATCACAATTATGTTCCACTGCATACAACTCCAACTCACTTGTTTTATTTTTGATACTTCTAACATTGAGACAAACTATTTTTAAATTGTTACTTCTTTTACTTTTACAATCTAAACATCAGGTTAGAAGTTACATTACTATGCATTTTTATTTTTACATTATTGTTCATTCCTCCATGAAAAGTTCTACACCTAGCCTGTCCTAAACTCACTGCCTCCCATTCCTAGTATAAACAATCCTTGACTAACCTACACATACGCCTCCCCAACAACTTGGTACCCCTCTGGTTCAGATGTAACCTGTCATGGCAGAACAGGTCCCATGTGTTCCAAAAGGTGTCCCACTGCCCCATAAACCTAGACCCTTCTATTCTTCACCAAGATTTAAGCCACGCATTAAGCCTTCTAATCTCATCAGTCTTACCTGGACTAGCATGCGGCACAAGAAGAACTTAAAAGAATGCTACTTTGTCAGTTGTGCTCCTCAGTCTGGCACCTAACTCTTTAAATTTGGATATCTGAACGGACAGACTACCCTTATGTGTGTCATTTGTTCCAACATGGACAATGACAACAGGATCCACCTTTCTATAGAAGTCTCCCAAATGTGTACCCGGAAGGCAACACACCATGCGAGACTCTGTCTCAGGAGCAAAGCAGTGCTTCAATCCCCTTAATGATTGAGTTCCCAATTATCACTACCTCTCTCTTTCTGGGACCTGGTATTGAGGTGGCCCGTTGGAGTCTTCATACCTGACTACCACCTCAGAATCTTCAGAGACACCATCCAGCTCTGCAAGGACATGAAAATGATTTGACACTTCCAGTTCTAGGGTTCATGCCCCTGGACAGTGTGCACCCTTTACCATAACCCTTGTGACCATAACCCACTTATCACTACTTGTCTGGTCTGGAAAATCCTCCTGCACCACCTTAGGGGTGCACACTATCTCTCTAAAGGACACCTCGGCCAGTTCCCCCAATTCTCTTCCACATTACGCAGGCTAGCCAACTCCTCCTCCAGTTCAGCGACCCTGAGCTCAAAGTGCTGGATCAGCTGGCATCTCCTGCAGATGTAGCCTTCATAGAAAACTGGTTCCTCCAGGCCATCATCTAAAAAGTCCAACATCTTAAAGGACTTGCATTGGACTGGCCTCAAACTGTCTTAACTTTTTTTAAATTAAGATTAAATGATTTAACTTAAATGGTAAAACTAAAAAAATATAAAACAAAGAAATTAGATTATAGAACTGCTACACTTATGTTATTCCTTCTGAGCCCTAAGCTCCTGTAATCTTCTTCCTCTTGACTGCCTGCTGTTTGTTCTTCTGTGAGGTTAACTTTTCTTTTCTCTGCCTATTCTCCTAACTTAGCGCTCCTTTCATTCCTTATTTGAAAGCTTTCCACTTGCACTGTATGTACTCCTTTGTATCACTGTTGTCCTTCTTAACTGCTCTACTTTCCTGACCACTAAAAGCTGTTCAATCTAAAAAATAAATCTCAAAAAACTTGCTTAATGAATATCTGCTGCTAGTTAATTATCTACTCTTATAGCCCTTTGTGCCTGATCGGGGGTCTTAATGCTGGCTACCTACCTACAGACTGCTGATTCTTCCCCTTTATTACTCTAAAGTCAGCCACGCCCCCTTCTTTTTTTCTTTCACTAAGGAATTGCTGCTTCTGTTACTTATCAACCATTCATTACTGTGATGCTGGCTATTTACGTACTTATTTACTTACAAATGCCGTAACAGCTACTGCTGCGCTCTGCCTTGCCGCGTCAATGCTAATTTAAATACAAATAACAAGAACAAGTACACGTAACAACTAACAAGTAACTTCTCCAAGTGCATCCCCAAAAACCCAGCTTCTTTTGCTCCTATGCGGGCGAAAAAAAAAAAGCAAAAAACCCTTCTAAAAGAAAAAAAAGCTATAAAAAGCCCCACACGGTTCCTTAGTGACAACCAAAACCCAAGTTTATAGGAGCAACGTCAGTACGTCTCCTCAGCACATCTCAGCCCATCCTCCAGCTTTAATGTATCATGAGCATCTCTTGCTGTGGATATGCTAATAAACTAACCTAGCACAATATTTTTGAGTGATTAACTCAGTGACACTCACTGATACCAATTAATCTGTAAATACAGGGGGAGAACATGCAAATTCTACACAGACTCTTGTGGTGTGAGGCAGGAATGACAGCTCTGCAGTACCATTCTGCCAATGCTAAACCATCTGAACTAAAATATTAAAACTAAATAGATAGATAGATAGATAGATAGATAGATAGATAGATAGATAGATAGATAGATAGATAGATAGATAGATAGATAGATAGATAGATAGATAGATAGATAGATAGATAGATAGATAGATAGATACTTTATTAATCCCAAGGGGAAATTCACATACTCCAGCAGCAGCATACTGATAAAGAGACAATATTAAATTAAAGAGTGATAAAAAATGCAGGTAAAACAGACAATAACTTTGTATAATGTTAACGTTTACCCCCCCACCCCCGGGTGGAATTGAAGAGTCGTATAGTGTGTGGGAGGAACAATCTCCTCAGTCTGTCAGTGGAGCAGGACAGTGACAGCAGTCTGTTGCTGAAGCTGCTCCTCTGTCTGGAGATGATACTGTTCAGTGGATGTAGTGGATTCTCCATGGTTGACAGGAGCCTGCTCAGCGCCCGTCGCTCTGCCACGGATGTCAAACTGTCCAGCTCCATGCCTACAACAGAACCTGCCTTCCTCACCAGTTTGTCCAGGCGTGAGGCATCCTTCTTCTTTATGCTGCCTCCCCAGCACACCACCGCGTAGAAGAGGGCACTTGCCACAACCTTCTGATAGAACATCTGCAGCATCTTATTGCAGATGTTGAAGGACGCCAGCCTTCTAAGGAAGTATAGTCGGCTCTCTCCTCTCTTGCACAGAGCATCAGTATTGGCAGTCCAGTCCAATTTATCATCCAGCTGCACTCCCAGGTATTTATAGGTCTGCACCCTCTGCACACAGTCACCTCTGATGATCACGGGTTCCAAGAGGGGCCTGGGTCTCCTAAAATCCACCACCAGCTCCTTGGTTTTGCTGGTGTTCAGGTGTAGGTGGTTTGAGTCGCACCATTTAACAAAGTCCTTGATTAGGTCCCTATACTCCTCCTCCTGCCCACTCCTGATGCAGCCCACGATAGCAGTGTCGTCAGCGAACTTTTGCTTGTGGCAGGACTCTGAATTATATTGGAAGTCCGATACAGTGGTGTGAAAAACTATTTGCCCCCTTCCTGATTTCTTATTCTTTTGCATGTTTGTCACACAAAATGTTTCTGATCATCAAACACATTTAACCATTAGTCAAATATAACACAAGTAAACACAAAATGCAGTTTGTAAATGGTGGTTTTTATTATTTAGTGAGAAAAAAAAAATCCAAACCTACATGGCCCTGTGTGAAAAAGTAATTGCCCCCTGAACCTAATAACTGGTTGGGCCACCCTTAGCAGCAATAACTGCAATCAAGCATTTGCGATAACTTGCAATGAGTCTTTTACAGCGCTCTGGAGGAATTTTGGCCCACTCATCTTTGCAAAATTGTTGTAATTCAGCTTTATTTGAGGGTTTTCTAGCATGAACCGCCTTTTTAAGGTCATGCCATAGCATCTCAATTGGATTCAGGTCAGGACTTTGACTAGGCCACTCCAAAGTCTTCATTTTGTTTTTCTTCAGCCATTCAGAGGTGGATTTGCTGGTGTGTTTTGGGTCATTGTCCTGTTGCAGCACCCAAGATCGCTTCAGCTTGAGTTGACGAACAGATGGCCGGACATTCTCCTTCAGGATTTTTTGGTAGACAGTAGAATTCATGGTTCCATCTATAACAGCAAGCCTTCCAGGTCCTGAAGCAGCAAAACAACCCCAGACCATCACACTACCACCACCATATTTTACTGTTGGTATGATGTTATTTTTCTGAAATGCTGTGTTCCTTTTACACCAGATGTAACGGGACATTTGCCTTCCAAAAAGGTCAACTTTTGTCTCATCAGTCCACAAGGTATTTTCCCAAAAGTCTTGGCAATCATTGAGATGTTTCTTAGCAAAACTGAGACGAGCCCTAATGTTCTTTTTGCTTAACAGTGGTTTGCGTCTTGGAAATCTGCCATGCAGGCCGTTTTTGCCCAGTCTCTTTCTTATGGTGGAGTCGTGAACACTGACCTTAATTGAGGCAAGTGAGGCCTGCAGTTCTTTAGACGTTGTCCTGGGGTCTTTTGTGACCTCTCGGATGAGTCGTCTCTGCGCTCTTGGGGTAATTTTGGTCGGCCGGCCACTCCTGGGAAGGTTCACCACTGTTCCATGTTTTTGCCATTTGTGGATAATGGCTCTCCCTGTGGTTCGCTGGAGTCCCAAAGCTTTAGAAATGGCTTTATAACCTTTACCAGACTGATAGATCTCAATTACTTCTGTTCTCATTTGTTCCTGAATTTCTTTGGATCTTGGCATGATGTCTAGCTTTTGAGGTGCTTTTGGTCTACTTCTCTGTGTCAGGCAGCTCCTATTTAAGTGATTTCTTGATTGAAACAGGTGTGGCAGTAATCAGGCCTGGGGGTGGCTACGGAAATTGAACTCAGGTGTGATACACCACAGTTAGGTTATTTTTTAACAAGGGGGCAATTACTTTTTCACACAGGGCCATGTAGGTTTGGATTTTTTTTCTCCCTAAATAATAGAAACCATCATTTAAAAACTGCATTTTGTGTTTACTTGTGTTATATTTGACTAATGGTTAAATGTGTTTGATGATCAGAAACATTTTGTGTGACAAACATGCAAAAGAATAAGAAATCAGGAAGGGGGCAAATAGTTTTTCACACCACTGTATATATAGGCTGAACAGGACCGGAGTAAGTATAGTCCCCTGCGGCGCTCCTGTGTTGCTGACCACAATGTCAGACCTGCAATTCCCGAGACGCACATACTGAGGTCTGTCTGTAAGATAGTCCACCATCCATGCCACCAGATATGAATCTACTCCCATCTCTGTCAGCTTGTCCCTAAGGAGCAGAGGTTGGATGGTGCTGAAGGCGCTAGAGAAGTCTAGAAACATAATTCTTACAGCACCACTGCCTCTGTCCAAGTGAGAGAGGGATCAGTGTAGCATGTAGATGATGATTATTTATTACTTAACACTGTCCTGTGAGTCTGTATCTTTGTTTTTTATGTTTCTGCTGCTGTGTGCATCTTAATTTCCCCATGAAATGAATAAAGTTTATTTAATTTAATCAAATCTAATCTAATTTATTTGTCTCAAGACAAAAACTATATAGAAATATTTTATCAGAGAACATCATCCCTTCAAACACAAAAATTACCAAAAATAGGAAACAACTTCTGACGTGGGTAAAGATAAGAGACCAGTCACAAGTGTGACATCATAAAGGTGTATTGCTCTAGATATGAGTGAGCCCCAGTAGTGTTCCCTGACACACATCTGCTGAATAATACACCGGGTGAAGGTATTCGGTGATAGTGTATGACAGAGGATGTTTAGCATTGTTGACCATTGGTTTCTATCTCTTGTCTTCTGCTACTTCCTCAGGGGGTCCACAGTGCATCCTATAACTGAGCTTTCCCTTTTAATTAGTTTATTGATTTGGTGGGCCTCTCTTGAAGTGATGTTACCAGCCCAGAACACCACAGTATAGAAAACTACACTGGTCATCACAGCCTTGTAGAAGATGTTAAGGATGTCACGGAGTGAGGGCACTTGTACCCCAGTATGTTCATGGAGAGATGACATGACTGCTCAGTCTGTTTAATTTGATGAATGTAGGAGGCCATAGTTGCATGCATGGCATTTATAGATGAAACCTGGAATGATGGAGGAGAGCTGATAAACTCTCAATCATGTGGATAGCAAAACATTCAATGTCCTTGATGAGTGGAAGGTTTATGAACCCGTATATCTGCTTTAATATTTTAATTAGATCTTTTGTAAAGTCATAGTCAATAGCTATGCACTTAGCTTTAAGCCATGAGGGTGTGTTATGGGCTGTTAACAGAGTTTTTCTGATTCTATAACATAATATTTATAGCTACAACTAAATTATAATCAAAAGAATATTTTCTGTTTTTGCCTAATATTCTGGTTGATAAACAAAAACTTACTTCTGTCATTTGTTTTTTATAATCTAAAGGTTGTCTCCTATCAAATATTGGAGTGATGTAATGCAAGAGTTGGCCACTACCCAGGGGTCCTTCACCAGCTGAATAACTTTAATTTTCAAAGAGGGGTCATCCATCAACAGGGACAAAACATTAATATCCAAAATCGCACCCCCTTGATTACTACAGTGTTATACTTTAGACACTCTTCTTTCCGGAACCTTAGATCTTAAGAAGGACACTTGTTTTTGGTGCTCTCATTGACCTGTCCAACCACATATTTCTTGTAGGCCAAGCAGAGCCGTTTGTTTCTGTTTGTTGCAAAATGGACACAGAGGTGATACTGTATTTTTGTTCCCAAGGGAGAAATCTCATTGGCAGAGTGATCTCAGCATATTCCTAGCTGCACCACATGGTATAGACTTCTTCCAAATGTGCTAGATAAGTTCATAAATTAAAACTATTATGGATCCGGGCTGAAGATCTCCAGGTGGTGAGAATGTTGACCAGCTATCTGTCTCTTCTTAGCCAGCCAGTGTCCATGTAAAGATTTCATATTAGTACTACTGCTATGGATATATTTTATCATTGGCTTAGCATAGTGCTGAGGTTCTTTACATCACAAGAAGATGGACAGGTTCAGTAAATCAGAATGAAGTTGTATAATGTGTTCCCTATCATAAATATTAGCTTTATTATAAGAAGTTCACATAAACCTCTTAATTCAATGCAGCATTGAGTGTGTCTCAGCTGTCGTCTAAAATCTGTTTATTAGACATATTTGTATTTTCTTACAGTGTTAGCTTTTTTAATGGCTTCTCCTAAGAAAATAAAAGGTAATTTCTCTTTAAATTTACACAAACACCAAATGAATGCAAATTCTCTTCAGGAGGAGTCAACTTTTCTAAGCTGATTAAGGTGTTGTTTCTTGAAGAAAACAAATCCTCATGAAGCAAGAGAGATCAGCAGCAGGTTCATGTTCTACCAAAGTTCAGGTAAAACCAGTGGTCCCCACAAGGTCCATTTGGGCTGCATTTACAAGCTAGCATTCAGCTTTCCACGTCACATCAAGTATTTCCATCCCAGGGATTAAACCGTCATTCTGCTAACAGAAGTGCTTTTGCTGTGCGTTTTTGAATAACTTGTTTGTCGACTTGAAGAGCTATGAGCTGAACAGGAAACAAGTTACGATTGGGGAATCCATACATAAGACTTTAAACTAGCACGCAATACTTCTGAAATCTGTCATTGTAATGTAATATGATGCAGTCAAACGTCAAGGTTATGTCCTAGTAAGAGGGGAAAAATGAGTAACATAAAGCAGCACTAAAGAAGGTGATAACTGTAAAGATAAAGTAGCTACACATAGATCACAAACGTGATAATTCATTAAGAGGATATGTGATGATGCGGGTTTGCTCCATGCTCCCATCTTCCTTCTGGGAGCCCTTGAACCCGACACCGTCGGCAATGTCACCGATGAGCTAGGCAGTGAGGCACAACAATGAAGCAAGGGGATGGTGCAAAAAGTGCAAAGTGCTTTTATTTAAAGTCAACAAACTAAAACAGTGTTCAAATAAATAGTACAGTGCATCAAAACCTTCAAATAAATAATCCAATAAAAACAAGGTGAAATTGTGGAGGTTAAAATCCAATAGAAAAAAAATCTTTTAAAACCTGTGCCTTTCTACTGGTGACTCCCCTGCTTCTCCCATCCAGGCTATGCACCAGGGGAGCCACCCCACCTGCAGCTGGCCTTCTCCCTGCGTTCTCCTGCTGGTCTGTTCGCCTCGCCGATCCCTGGCTCCGGTAGGCTTAACCAGACCGTGACTTGGGCTCCCCAGCAACCAGGGCGCTCACGCTGGGACTTTCACATCCCAAGTCTCAACTCCCCCTGCCTTCATGGCCTTAAGCGGTGAATCATCCTCTTTCCAGTCACTCCCGCTCTTCACTAAATGCTCAGCGGGAGCAACCACAATCGACTGCTCCTCAGGTGTCGGCCAAACACCCAGGCTCACTGCTCAGCTGCCCGCAAGCCTGCACTCACTCGTTCTTCTCTCTCTCTTCTCTCTCTCCCTGCTTCCTGCCGCCTTTTCTCTTGCAACCTCCGTTTCTTACTTTTCTCTCTCTTTTTTCCCCCTCCTAGCTGCCTCGTGTTTCTATTTATCTCAGGGACGTGGATCAGATGTGGCAATTAGCAGCTCCCGGGAACAATTACGGGTGCGGACGACTCCTCACCTGTGCACTTAAGCGAGGATCTCCCGCATCACAAATTCCCCGGGAACCGATCCGTCAAACTACCATGCCCTCTCTATAAGCCACGAAGACGGCAATTATTTATTTAAAAAGTGGCCTTTTTGACTTGAGCTGTGGACCCGCTACACCACAGGATAAAAGCTGAGTCTTCAAGGTGCAGGACACTTTGCAGAGTTCAACAACTTTTATCATTTCCTCTTCTATTTTACAGCATCTAAAACAAGAAAAACTTCTTTTCAGAATCCTAAAGTACATGATGATGTAGGAAAAAAATTGTTATAGTAGTAAAATTTGCATACAATACAATACAATACAATACAATTTATTTTTGTATAGCCCAAAATCACACAAGAAGTGCCGCAATGGGCTTTAACAGGCCCAGCCTCTTGACTGCCCCCCAGCCTTGACTCTCTAAGAAGACAAGGAAAAACTCCCAAAAAAACCTTGTAGGGAAAAATGGAAGAAACCTTGGGAAAGGCAGTTCAAACAGAGACCCCTTTCCAGGTAGGTTGGGCGTGCTGTGGGTGTCAAAAAGAAGGGGATCAATACAATACAATACAATACAATACACAGAATAGAACGAATCCTCAATACTGTATAAAATAACATACCAAGAATAAGTTGTGAAAAATGCAATGGGTAATGTTTAACATCAAACAATAGTTAAACTATTAAAATATAAATGTAATCATAGCACCAAAAAACTGTGATAAACTCAAATTGCAAAATATCACTGGTTATGGAAGCTACAAAAAATTCCCCTCAGGCTCAGTGATTTTAGGATTCAATGGAGATTGAAAAATTAATTTCTAAAGCTCACCCAGTCTGTTCTGGTTCTAATTGTTTTTGCAAACCTTTGTAATCCTAATATAAAAATCCTAATGCTACTGCTGCAAGCAGGAAGCCATGTGACAGGAGGCAGGAAGTAGGAAGTGAGTGCAGCAGCAGTAAGCATGGTGTGTTTATTACCTCTGTGTTTGTACTCTCAAACAATCCTTCGCCATCCTGCTTAGTTAGCCCTTGTGAAGGCATTCCCTGTAAGTTCTCTTTTTTCTAGTTTTATAGTCTTTGTTTAAGTAACTTTGGTTAAGGAGTGTCAAAGTAAATGTTGTATTTCATTACATAAATTTACTGAGCCTTTGGCTGTTAAGCTCTTAGTTATAAATGCTGCTGTATTTACTCTATGTTACTTATACAAGTACTTATTAGTGTTTGTTTGTATTTGTATTTACAGTTTCACACCATTTTTGTAATTAAACATTCTCTACATCACTTCGTGGTTCCGGGAATTATTGCATGAAGGTGTTTAGCTTGCTGGATAATTGAACAGGAGATTCAGTGAGGCCAGTACAGTGAAAAGGGAGACCTACAAGCAAGATTGTTCAGTGGCTCTGACTCCATTGTCTTATAAGGCATATTAAGGCAGAAATAACAGCGCAGTAATTTGCTCAAGAATTGCTAGAGGAGTTACAGTTACTACATTATCCAGTTGTCTATGTAAAATGGAGCTTCAAGAATTGGAAGTTAGATCTGTTGCTTGTCGTTCGACTAAATCTTCTGCTGTTTCAAATGTCAGTGTAGCAGCAGCCAAAGCACGTGCTAAGGCAGAAGCTGCCCAAGCTAGAGCTGCCTTTTCAAAGAAGGAGATTGAACTTAGAATGGAAAAGGCCCGTCTAGAAGCCACGTTAGATGCTCTGGAGAAAGAGAGAGAGGCAGAGGCTGCGCTGGCTGAAGCAGCTGTGATGGAGGCTGCAGTTGCAAACTTAGAGGCCGCAGAAATTGAACTCGGATCCCAGTTACTGCCAGCACAGAGCCCACAGCAGCGTACTGAACAGTATGTAAATGAGCATAGCGGCAGGCATTCATTCAGGGAAGGATGTTTGAATAATGGCCCCATTCCGGATATGTGTGTCCTCAACCTGGTAGCAGATGCAAATATAGCCCGAGAAGAAGCAAGCTATCTGGCATCAGGTCATCCTGCAGATACTACTGTACACAATAAAGAGTCTCCTTTAAGGCAAAGGAGCCATCCTACCCTTTTAAGTAATCAGCCAAGCAGTGCTCGGAGCCTGCCTGTGCTAACACCTTGCCCCAGTCGTTATAACCACCACATGGATGAAACTGCTGGACACTCTCGTGACCATGCCTCATCAGATTTAGCAAGGTATCTGGTACGAAGCCAACTGATATCATCCGGACTAAATAAGTTTGATGACCGGCCCGAGAATTATTTGGCCTGGAAATTCACATTCCTTAATGCCATAGAGACATTGGGTCTTACAGCGGGAGAAGAGATAGATTTATTGATTAAATGGCTTGGGACAGAATCTGCAGAACATGCGCGTCGCATCAAGTCAGCGAATGTGCGGAACTTGTCTATTGGGCTGCAGCGCATTTGGGAGAGATTGGAGGAGATTTATGGGTCACCAGAAGCCATAGAAAGTGCTCTGCTTGCAAAACTGGACAATTTTCCTAAAATATTACCAAAAGAACACCAAAAGCTTAGGGAACTGGGTGATTTACTGTCTGAGGTTGAGGCTGCAAAACGAGATGGTTTTTTAGCAGGGCTTTCCTACTTGGACACTGCTAGAGGTGTTAACCCAATAGTAGAAAAGCTCCCATATGCGCTTCAGGAGAAGTGGATGATGCAGGGCTCCCGCTATAAGCAAGAACACAAGGTCACCTTTCCCCCATTTTCCTTCTTTTTGCAGTTCATACGCGGTGAAGCTAAGGCACGTAATGACCCCAGCTTTACTCTCCCCTCCTCCACTGTTAACCCAAACAAGAGAGAGAGATTCGTCGAGAGTCACAGTAATGCCCGTAAGCCAGTGTCTGTACACAAAACAGATATTACTCCCTGTTCCAATTCCCCAGCCAATGATGACCCAGATAGACAATGTCCAGTTCATCGCAAACCTCACCCCCTGAGAAAGTGCAGAGGCTTTAGAGAGATGCCCCTCGATGAACGGAAAAGAATATTAAAAACACATAACATCTGTTTCAAATGCTGCGCATCAACCAAACATGTTGCCAGATGTTGTGAAACAAGTGTCAAATGTTCTGAATGTGAGAGTGACAGGCATTCAGCTGCCCTCCATCCAGGCCCAGCTCCTTGGCTGTCCAAGTCCCCTTCTCCCCTCGCACAGCATGGCGGGGAGAAGAAAGAAGCAGCAGATGACGCTATTACGTCCAAATGCACTGAGGTGTGTGGTGAAGGCTTTAGTGGGAAATCCTGTGCAAAAATATGCCTTGTGAATGTTTATCCAGCCAGTGACCGCAGCAAAAGCAGGAGGATGTATGCCATGCTGGATGACCAAAGCAATAGGTCCCTAGCTCGGCCAGATTTTTTTGACATTTTCAACATAGATGGACCTTCAGCTGCATATACATTGAAAACCTGCTCTGGAATAGCTGAGACTACTGGCAGGCGAGCGGTTGGTTATATCATAGAGTCATTAGATGAAAAAGTAAGTCTTCCTTTGCCCACACTCCTAGAATGCTATATGATCCCTGACAACAGGGATGAAATTCCTACTCCAGAAGCTGCTCACAATCACCATCACCTCAAGGCAATCGCCAATGAAATACCACCTCGTGATAGAGAAGCAGCAATTCTGCTGTTGCTGGGAAGGGACATGTTAAGGGTGCATAGAGTCCGTAAGCAGATCAATGGGCCCCATGATGCAGCATATGCCCAAAAATTGGACTTGGGCTGGGTAATAATTGGTGATGTGTGCCTGGGTGGTACACACAGGCCTTCAGAGATCACTAGCATGAAAACTTACATCCTGGATAATGGCAGGCCAAGTCTCTTTCACCCATGCGAGAGCCATATGATGGTCAAAGAGAGGTTCATCCCTTCTGAGCAGCACCAACTCTTCTGCCGCATTCCCAGTGAAAGCCATCTGACTGGAGCAAATGGGGAGAAACTTGGACAATCGGTTTTCTACCAAACAAAAAGTGATCACAAACCTGCACCTTCTATGTAAGATCTTTTGTTTCTCAAAACTATGTTGAATGAATTCTTCCAAGACTCCAGCAACAGCTGGGTGGCCCCACTTCCTTTTCGCAAAGCACGTAGGCAATTGCCTAATAATCGTGTATATGCTATGAATCGTTTTAGATCTCTAAGCCGCACCCTTGAGAAACATCCAGAGATGAAAGCTCATTTTCTAGAATTCATGAAAAGGATGTTGGATAGCTGTCATGCAGAGCTTGCGCCTCCGGTTCAAGAAGGTAAGGAGTACTGGCATTTGCCCTTCTTCGGAGTGTACCACACACAAAAGCCCACCCAAATACGTGTGGTTTTTGATTCTAGTGCTCAATTTGAAGGGGTTTCCCTTAACAATGTGCTGCTCTCTGGGCCAGACTTGAATAATAGCCTGTTGGGTATCCTTATAAGATTTAGGAAGAACCCCGTTGCACTTACTGCTGACATTCAGCAAATGTTTCATTGTTTTCTAGTGCGAGAAGATTGTAGGGATGTTTTGCGCTTTCTATGGTATGAGGACAGTGACCAGGACAAAAGGGTTGTTGACCATAGAATGAGGGTGCATGTTTTTGGTAATAGTCCCTCACCTGCTGTGGCCATTTATGGTCTGAGGCGAGTTGCACAAGAAGGAGAAAAAGAGTATGGCAGTGATGTGTGCCGCTTTATTCAAAGAGACTTTTATATGGATGATGCTTTAAAGTCTGTCCCCACTGTGGAGGAAGCAATTGATCTCCTTAAGAGAACGCAGGAAATGTTAGCAGCTTCAAATCTTAGGCTCCACAAAGTGGCCTCTAACAAAGCTGAGGTGATGGATGCGTTCTTAAAGGAAGATCGAGCTAAGGATCTACAAAATCTTGACTTGTTTGTGGATGACCTACCTGATCAGCGAAGTCTTGGGGTAAGATGGAATATTATGTCAGACATTTTTACATTTTATGCACCTGAAACTGACAGACCATATACCCGCAGAGGAGTACTCTCCACGGTCAATAGTCTTTTTGACCCGCTGGGTTTCCTGGCACCAGTGACTATCCGGGGGCGCTTACTACTTAGAGAACTCTCGAGACACGGCAGTGATTGGGACACCAACCTTCCAGAAAGCATGCATGAACAATGGGTGCAATGGCAGAGTTTGCTGCAGTGCCTCAGAGGCATTCAAATACCCCGTATATATTCTGCTATTCCACCTTCTAATGCCCTGCACATTGAGCTGTGCATTTTTTCAGATGCCTCTGTTAATGCCATTGCTGCTGTGGCTTATCTCAAATTTCTAAGCCATGACAAGCAAATAGATGTGGGCTTTGTCCTCGGCAAGGCAAGACTTGCCCCCCGACCTGAACTTACAGTGCCCAGGCTGGAGCTATGTGCTGCGGTGCTAGCTGTGGAGATTGCGGAAGTCGTCAGTGAGGAAATAGATCTCCAGCTAAACTCCACTAGTTTTTATACAGATAGTAAAGTGGTTTTGGGTTATATTCACAATCAATCCAGACGCTTTAGTGTCTATGTAAATAATCGGGTGCAACGAATCCGGCAGTCTTCTAAACCTGAACAGTGGCATTATGTGCCAACAGATCAAAATCCTGCTGATCATGGTTCACGCTCCATTTCAGCCTCCAAGCTTTCCAGTTCAACATGGATTACTGGACCTCGCTTCCTTCGCCTTCCACTAAAGAAAATTCCAGAAGAACAAAATAAATTTGACCTCATCAACCCAGAAAGTGATGTAGATATCCGACCTGAAGTGAACTCTTTGTCCACTTATGCCTCTGAGAGTCACTTAAGCTCAAAACGGTGGGAACGCATGATTGGAGTGGTACGACACATATTAGACTCCATGCTGTTGCAGTCTGGTCGTGTACGACTTACTCATGAAGTGTTAACAACGCTAATGGCAGAGGTCATCACCATAATTAATGCACGTCCCCTGGTACCTGTTTCGTCTGATCCTGAACATCCTAATGTCCTAACACCTTCCATGCTGCTCACCCAAAAAATAGGCACGCCTTTTCTGTCTCAAAGTAACTTTGGTACAGGTGAGATGTTGAGACACCAATGGAAGCGTGTCCAATACCTCGCTGAGGAATTCTGGAGCAGGTGGAGAACGGAATATCTCAGCACTCTGCAGACACGACAGAAATGGCAAAATAAAAGGCCTGACATCAAAGAAGGTGATGTTGTCCTTCTGAAGGAAAAGCAAGTCAGGAGGAATGAGTGGCCTATGGGAATAATAATGAAGGCTGTTCCTAGCAAAGATGGATTAATAAGGAAGGTCGAGATAAAGATAGTTCAGCAAGGAGCAACAAAAATCCTTTACAGGCCTATTTCAGAACTGGTTTTTCTTTTATCACCAGATTAAAGTATTTGGCTCAGTTTTTGGTGGTATCTTAAAGATACCAGACGGGGAGTGTTCTGGTTCTAATTGTTTTTGCAAACCTTTGTAATCCTAATATAAAAATCCTAATGCTACTGCTGCAAGCAGGAAGCCATGTGACAGGAGGCAGGAAGTAGGAAGTGAGTGCAGCAGCAGTAAGCATGGTGTGTTTATTACCTCTGTGTTTGTACTCTCAAACAATCCTTCGCCATCCTGCTTAGTTAGCCCTTGTGAAGGCATTCCCTGTAAGTTCTCTTTTTTCTAGTTTTATAGTCTTTGTTTAAGTAACTTTGGTTAAGGAGTGTCAAAGTAAATGTTGTATTTCATTACATAAATTTACTGAGCCTTTGGCTGTTAAGCTCTTAGTTATAAATGCTGCTGTATTTACTCTATGTTACTTATACAAGTACTTATTAGTGTTTGTTTGTATTTGTATTTACAGTTTCACACCATTTTTGTAATTAAACATTCTCTACATCACTTCGTGGTTCCGGGAATTATTGCATGAAGGTGTTTAGCTTGCTGGATAATTGAACAGGAGATTCAGTGAGGCCAGTACACAGTCTATTTTTAGACATTTTTGAAATGATGCTAGATATCTTTTCTTGGATTATCTGTATATAGTATAAAAAGAAAATTCAAAAATGACCTCAGAGGAAACAAAGACATTCTATACTTTCTTCAAATATTGTAAACTAAAGGGGAAATTGTTGTAATATGACTGAAATTTGTAACTTTGAGTTTCCAATGGAATTCCTAGTTTTAGACTTTGTAACGGACAGGGGACCTTCTGGAGCAAATCCTGCCCTCTAAACCATAACAAGGCTGTTAAATGAGGTATTAGGTAGGAAATTTACAGAGTACCTTAAAAAATATCCTAGAAAGGGTGAATAAAAAGCATAAGCTCAAAAATAGTAATAAAGACTAGGCCACTCTGGGCCTTCCAATATTCTTCTCGTATGAGTACTTGATTGTAGGTGTCTCAGCCACATACACATAATGATTACCAAAATTAAACAGCCCCTTGCCCCCTCCAGACCTCCTTTTACCAAATCCACTGGCCTCATCTACCTCTTGGCCAGGTGCATACTTACCCCGCGTCTCCCTCTCAACTCCAAGTTCATCTGGCTATGGAGGTGGAGATCCTTATAATGCTACTTCCAGGAAATCTTCTGGTGCCCTTCCAGTCTACCAGGAGGCACTTCTGGGTTATCTGTGTTCATACAGAGACTTTATTTGCCAAGAGTACCTGTGGGACTCTTAATACTTTCAGCAAAATACTGCTGCTGCCCATTAGTGGGATCCCATAGCTATTAACCACAGTTAAAACTCTGTTGGCATTGTAAGGACATCCCATCTGGCACATGTACCACTCCTCTATTCCCTTACAGCATCCTTAATCACAATGACCAAAGGATTATGACATTCTTGTTTAATAGTGAAATGCTAAAACCCTAATTCTTCTTCAGCATCTTTTCACAGTAACCTGTACTTTAGCAAACACAATTTCAAGTGTGTTTTAGCTGTAACTACAAATTATTTATTTAACTGTTAAAGTGTTAACATAATCACAATTCCTTCTTTATTTTCCACTCCTCCAAGGAAAGCTTTGTACTTCCCCCAAATTTCCGACTCTTCAGGCAAGATGGAGTGCTCTCTCTTAACCCTAACCCAGAAGTACGTCTGCTTCCATACTGTTGTCTCCAGGAAGAGCTTCTATGTTAGGCAAAACCACCCTGGGACAGGAAATTCATCTGCTAATAGCTCGCCTTGGCAGCACCCATGGTAATCAACAGGGCAGCCCTATGAAACCTCAACTCCCATGCTGCTCTCTTGGTATCCAGGTGGGAGCTCACCAGAAGGGGTGCTGCCACCCAGTGTACTGAGGGATGATATACAGTGCATCCAGAAAGTATTCACAGCGCATCACTTTTTCCACCTTTTGTTATGTTACAGCCTTATTCCAAAATGGATTAAATTCATTTTTATCTCAGAATTCTGCACACAACACCCCATAATGACAATGTGAAAAAAGTTTACTTGAGGTTTCTGCAAATTTATTAAAAATAAAAAAACTGAGAAATCCCATGTACATAAGTATTCACAGCCTTTGCTCAATACTTTGTCGATGCACCTTTGGCAGCAATTACAGCCTCAAGTCTTGTTGAATATGATGCCACAAGCTTGGCACACCTATCCTTGGCCAGTTTCGCCCATTCCTCTTTGTAGCACCTCTCAAGCTCCATTAGGTTGGATGGGAAGCGTCGGTGCACAGCCATTTTAAGATCTCTCCAGAGATGTTTAATCGGATTCAAGTCTGGGCTCTGGCTGGGCCACTCAAGGACATTCACAGAGTTGTTCTGAAGCCACTCCTTTGATATCTTGGCTGTGTGCTTAGGGTCGTTGTCCTGCTGAAAGATGAACCGTCGCCCCAGTCTGAGGTCAAGAGCGCTCTGGAGCAGGTTTTCATCCAGGATGTCTCTGTACATTGCTTCAGTCATCTTTCCCTTTATCCTGACTAGTCTCCCAGTCCCTGCTGCTGAAAAACATCCCCACAGCATGATGCTGCCACCACCATGCTTCACTGTAGGGATGGTGCCAGATTTCCACCAAACGTGACGCCTGGCATTCACACCAAAGAGTTCAATCTTTGTGTCATCAGACCAGAGAATTTTGTTTCTCATGGTCTGAGAGTCCTTCAGGTGCCTTTTGGCAAACTCCAGGCGGGCTGCCATGTGCCTTTTACTAAGGAGTGGCTTCCGTCTGGCCACTCTACCATACAGGCCTGATTGGTGGATTGCTGCAGAGGTGGTTGTCCTTCTGGAAGGTTCTCCTCTCTCCACAGAGGACCTCTGGAGCTCTGACAGAGTGACCATCGGGTTCTTGGTCACCTCCCTGACTAAGGCCCTTCTCCCCCAATCGCTCAGTTTAGATGGCCGGCCAGCTCTAGGAAGGGTCCTGGTGGTTTCAAAGTTCTTCCACTTATGGATGATGGAGGCCACTGTGCTCATTGGGACCTTCAAAGCAGCAGAAATTTTTCTGTAACCTTCCCCAGATATGTGCCTCGAGACAATCCTGTCTCGGAGGTCTACAGACAATTCCTTTGACTTCATGCTTGGTTTGTGCTCTGACATGAACTGTCAACTGTGGGACCTTATATAGACAGGTGTGTGCCTTTCCAAATCATGTCCAATCAACTGAATTTACCACTGGTGGACTCTAATGAAGCTGCAGAAACATCTTGAGGATGATCAGGGGAAACAGGATGCACCTGAGCTCAATTTCGAGCTTCACGGCAAAGGCTGTGAATACTTATGTACATGTGCTTTCTCAATTTTTTTATTTTTAATAAATTTGCAAAAAGCTCAAGTAAACTTTTTTCATGTTGTCATTATGGGGTGTTGTGTGTAGAATTCTGAGGAAAAAAATGAATTTAATCCATTTTGGAATAAGGCTGTAACATAACAAAATGTGGAAAAAGTGTTGTGCTGTGAATACTTTCCGGATGCACTGTAAGCATGGAAGGGAGTCTCCCACTGTCCCTCATTCATAGTGACCTCCAAACCAGGAAAGGGAATGCTAACCATTCCAGGTGGATGTTCTTATACTGTCTGTTACACTGGAATCCTGTTACCGGTAAGGAACTGTAATCCATCTCTGCCAAGATGCTGCTCCTACTGTATCTTCTTTCACGTTGACTCTTGATGACAGCATCCTGAGCAGGCATAGGGTCTGTCTTAGCCAGGATGCCAGTCCATCCATGACAATATAATATAATATAATATAAAATAATATAATATGTGTAAGTGTGTGTATAGTGTTTCACTATAAAGATTTATAGTGTTAAATCTTTTACTGCCTATTGCACGGAGTCTTTATTTGCAGTAAAGGTGTTTCATACAGTAGCAGTTGTTATAAAAATATCTACAGTATCCGCTTGAAATGTGTTATGAAGTTCTTAACTATCTTTGAACAATTAAAACAACGATGATATTCCCAGTTGGAAAACCTGACATGTCTACTCAGTGACAGTCCATCCATGTACAGTTTTCTATACTTAACAGACTTTTAGGCCATGTTTCCTTTCGTCAATTGAACATTTACTTTGGTCTTGCTATATGTAATTTTTTTTCAATGGTGCATAGATTTGCTGCCCAAAACACGAATCGTAATATGGAGAAGGTATAGTTTGTGATACCCTGGCCACATATTACATACTGAGCTAGCTGAACGGAGTGACTTTTGTATAGGTCCTCTTTAATTGCTTCTCATAGAAAGAGTAAAACTTACCTTTCACAGTTTACACTTGAGGGTTACATTGACAATTAGGTTCTAAAAAGGTAAATAAATGAATGTGTGTATTTGCATTCAGTTAAACCTGCTTGAACTGTAAGGGTGGCTGCATCCATAACTTGCCTAATAGTATAGGTAGGCAACTTATTACTACAAAATTTAAATATTATGTCTTCCTTTCTGTGGTGGGCTGGCGCCCTGCCCGGGGATTGCTTCCTGCCTTGCGCCCTGTGTTGGCTGGGATTGGTTCCAGCAGACCCCCGTGACCCTGTAGTTAGGATATAGCGGGTTGGATAATGGATGGGTGGATGTCTTCCATTTTACCCAAAATGAAGGTACCACTGCATTTTCCTGTCATTTCAATCCTTTTGTCACTATGTTCCCTGCATGTTAAAGTTATTTTTTATTCTAGTTACCTAGAGAATCACTTTCCCCTACAGTAAGAAACAAAAGACCAAGATGAAAAATAAAACTAAATTTTCTCACAACAAGAATGAGCATTTGTTAATGCCTATGATTTCCTGGAGTGGTGTATTGAATAGAAATATGGGATTAATGCCTTGATTCCACAATATGTATCAAAAAAACGTGATCCTCCTTCTAATCAAATCAAATCTCCTTCAGAGAAATTCATATGACCTGTGGCTTTAAGAGTCTGTGACTTAAAGAATAAGTTCAGTTTTTCAAGTCGAAATTATTTCTTCACAACCATGGTGTACAGTATAGTGATTTGCCACATAAATTTGCCTTCTAATGTGAAACATATTTTATATATTAAAAAAACATAATAATAGCCTGCTTGCATTTTATAATTGAGAGCTAATGAGTACCAAGGGCCCAATGTGAAAAAGGCATTACTGTAATACTTACTGAATGCATCCCTTTTCCAAGTCAAAATTATTATTGAGTATTGAGTCATGTCTTGAGATTACACACATACAGCCAAACAGCACATCTATGTTGTTTTAAGAAGGAAAAAAAAAAGCAAAAACAAAGCATTGTTGTGAGATTCCACCATTTTAAAAGGAGACTGGCAGTGCTCTTCACTTCGCCACTCGTTTTCCTTCATGGCTTCCCTTCATGATCACGGGCATGGATTCACCTCAGAATCATGGTCAAGAGCTGTTATGGATATTGAATGTTGATGCCCAGATGTGAATTGCTGTCTATGTCCTGTAGACAACTATACAATAGTAACTGAAAAAAGCCACACCTTTACTCATAGTCTTTCACTATGCAGTATTGTTTTTTTGTTATTTTGCAAAGACTTTGCTTGCTGACCCCTGTATAATAATGCACATAGTGCTTCGGTGATCTGGAAAGTGAGAGATTGAGCAGACGTGTAACATGCAATCAAGTGACAAGAACTGAACAGATGATACAGATATACATTTCTCTTTGGAAACATCTTGCATCACCCCAGTCCCAAAGGTATAACGTCCTAGTGAGCTGAGTGACTTCCGGCCTGTCGCTCTGATGTCACATTTGATGAAGACCATGGAGCGGCTGCTGCTTCACCACCTGAGGCCACAGGTCCGCCACGCCCTCGACCCTATGCAGTTAGCATACCAGGAGAAGGTGGTATAAACTTAACAAGTACATCGGGTGGAAGTCCTGAACTGCCTAATAGCAGTTGGCAGAAAAGACCCCCAGAGGAGCTTCTTAGCACACCATGGAGAAATGAGCTTGTGGCTAAATGTGCTCCAAGACAACACCTCCTGGAGGAGATTTTTCATGATGGCATCCGACTTTACCATCATCCTCATTTTCACAACAGCTTCCTGTGTGTCAGGGTTTGCCCTGTGATGGAGCACACTTTCCTAATAAGTTTGTTTAGGCATTGTGCTTCTTTCGTGCTCAGACTGCTTTGCCAGGAGACCACAGCATAGAACAACACACTGGCTACTATGGACTGATAGAACATTTCCAGCAGCTTGCTGTACGTATCAAAAGACCTGAGTCTCCTTATCAAGTACAGTCTTCTCTAGCCATTTTTGTACAGGGCCACTGTGTTGTTAGACCAGTCCAGTTTGCTTTTCATGAAAACCCCCAGGTACTTGTAGATTTTCACCACTTCCACATCCTCCTCTGAAATGGTGACTGGTCTCAGAGGCTTCTTGGCATGTCAGAAGTCCACCAGTAGTTGTCTTGCTGAGGTTGATTTGCAGCCTGTTGACCCTGCACCACAATATTAAGTCCTACATAACCTTCCTCTACTTCAACTTGTCTCCATTATTAATGCAACCTATGATAGAAGAGTCATTTGAAAATTTCTGTAGATGGCAAGTGTTGGTATTGTGCTGGAAGTCTGTTGTGTAAACAGGGAGACTTGACAGTTCCCTGAGGAGCTCCAGTATTACACACCATCAATCTGACACACAGTCCTGATTCAGCCTTACAAACTGCTGTCTGTTGGTCAGGTAGTCCATGATCCAGGAGACTGTGGGGACATCAAGATGCAAAGCCTTGAGATTTTTCCTCAAACTATGTGGCAGAAAGGTGTTAAAGGCACTGGAAAAGTCAAACAACATTATCCTGACTGTGGTGCTGGCTCTGTCCAAGTCGGAGCCGGCTCTGTGAAGCATACAGATAAGAGCATCCTCCACACCCATATGTGTCTGATAGGAAAACTGTATTGGATTCAGATGTTCTGAAACCAGTGGCCATAGCTGTTTTAAGACAAGCCTGTCAAAGGTCTTTATGATGTATGAAGTAAGAGCAACAGGTCTGAAGTTCTTGGGATCACTGGAATGCCCTTTCTTTGGCACCGGGATGACACATGATGTTTTCCACAGCTGGGGAACGTTCTGCAAATTCAGGGAAAGGGAGAACAGGTGCTGAAGGACCCCACAGAGCTGGCTGGCACATTTTCAGTTCCCTGGGACTGATTCCATTGGCCCTAAAGCCTTGTTTCTAAAGAGTTTTCCCAGTTCTTGCTTCACTTGATCAACTGAGACAGACAGTCCAGGAAATGGAAGGTGGCTGAAGACCACAGAAGGTCAGATGTCAACCTCCTCAGCTTGCACATAAAGGCTAGCAGTGTTGGGGGAGGAATGGACTGACAAGAATGAGTCAAACCTGTTGAACTGTTTCAGTTCATTATCTCTGTTCTTTTCCCTTTCCTCTGCATGTTTACAGCCTTCTTGTAGCCAGTGATAGTTCTCATCCTGTTCCACACTTACTTCATGATGTTTTGTTGTAACTTGTGCTTTGTAGTGGACTTTACCCTCATGTAGTTGCTTCTTCAGTTCTGACTCCACCTGCTTTACTTCATTCCTTCATTCCAGAGCTGAAGGCTCTCTTCTTCATTTTTAGTAGGGATTTCAGTTCATTTGTGATCCTTGGTTTGTTGTTGGGGAAAACCTGATGTAGTCGTGGTACAGTGGCTGAGTCCCTCAATGTCCTCAACGCATGACTCAAAAGCATATCTCATGCAGTGTTTTCAAAGGCATCCTTCAGAGCCTCCTCAGCCTCTATTGTCCTTTCCTGCACAGTCCTGACAGTGTCTGGCAGTTATTGGACCATAAGTTTATATGCGTGTATGAGCTGTGACCCAAATTATGGTCCGGTCAGCTTAAAGGTGGCAAAAGAACAGAGTTACATGCCTCTATAACATTGACATATAACAAGTCCAGGATCCTGTTTTCCCTTGTACCGTCCTTAAACTTGTAACAATGGGTGAGAGTGGAGGAAAGTGAAACATGGTTAAAGTCCCCAGAAATTGTGCTGAAAGAGCTAAGACGGTCAGTAGTGAGTTTGCTTATTACAGAGTACACTGTGTCTGTTGCAGTTTCCACATCTGCCGAGGGGGGATGTAAACTACCAACACATTGACATGTGAAAACTTTGTCGGCATATAATAAAGTCGAAAGCCCACTGTGAGTACTATCTAAAGTATTGCCTCTTTTTGTCTCTATTCTGATGAAGAAATCTCTGCCATCACCCCACAAACTTGAAGGCTATCCTCAAACATGATTCATGGTTGAAAAGGCTGAAAGTGTTTTTGAATTCTTCTTTAAATAGTAACCATGCTGGGAAATCTTATCTGTTTTTCCAGCTAATTATTAACTTATTAAGGTTTATAAATATGCATAGTCATAAGGGGTCTCTGGGAAGAATAAATAACATAATACCACATCATTAAATGCAAAAATAAATGACTTTGTTATACATGCAAAGATTTCAAGAACAAAGGGAGTAACAGAAGCCAATCTTAAAATGAGAAAGCAGACATTCCTATACAGACCTGCTTCCTCCACTGGACTCCATCATCTACAACTATATAAAGTCTCCTAGAAAGGACACCCTGTAGAACTCCAGTGTTACACACCTGTACTAGGTGTAAAAGACAATTGACATAAACCACTTGTTGTGTTCAAAGACTTGGGTACTAGATTCTCTAGAATATATCATTTTTTTTTAGTATGAGCAGTTTAGTTTTTCACCTTTCAAGACAAACAAAATAAAAAACAAAAACGTCTACTGGTGCAAAACAATATGATTAGCTGTAAGAAAGCCTGTTGTCTGTTACATGTTTTGTTTTAATGATTGAAATGACTCTAATAAGTCTGTTAATTTGGTTGTCCAAAGTCATGGGGCCATTAAGTCCACAGTGAATGTAGGCTTAAAAGCAACAGCAGGGAAACAATAGGAGACAGCAAATGTGTCTCTTATGGGAGAAATTGTTTTGTGGCCTGCAAACTTGAACAGTCCAAATGTTATGAGCCTCTTCAATGATAAAATTAATAATTTGAGATCACAGGTTTCTCACATACTTAGTACAGCAGTACCATGCCCCATCTGCTGCTTTCTGCTCCTCTTTTGTCAACTGGGCATACCTCAAAAATTAAAATTGACTTAAATTGCCATAATATGCTTATGTTATTCACTTTGAAAATCTTCAGTGTTACCGTATGTTTAAACTAATTTGCATTATGATGTGTGTACCTTGTGTAATTTATATTATAGCTCTAAGCTAAAGTAAACCGTATTCCACAAAAAAATGAATTGAATATTTTGTGCTATTGAACTGTGAGCTCTCCATTGGAACATGAAATGCAGTTAAGGGGTCCGGGTGGATATCCAGCCTGGCCTGCCAATGACTGTCTCCATGTAGATGAAGCTATCAGTCTAAAGCTTCGTGCTCAACTGGCCCATCCGTGATTACATTTGGCAACAACGGCCATCTAGGTGACCTCATGATGCAGTCACAAAGACTTTACCCTTTGGCTATGACAAATAATAAACATTAAACAAAGGTTGTGCTGTGCAGTGGTGTTTTATTTTTAAGTGTTTGCTAGCAAAACTGGAATATGCCATTACCTTTGTATTTCTTTGAATAATTTTAAGCACATTGTGTCATTTCCACTGTTTAATTATATGACTTTATCTCTAACTTTAGTGCACATTTCTAACCTCCTCTGTCATCATAAGGAAACAGAATACATTGGCAGCGTCATTTAAATTACCACTTTGCCTTTCTTGAAGACTGCTGTGGGTCCACCCTTTGGGATTTTTTGAAACAATAAGTATGTTGAGTTACTGTGTTGTGATTCACTTCACACTTGTCTGTTTATTGTTTCAGTTTTATTGTGCTTAACTAGTTCCTTTGATCACATTTTAAGGTGTATTCACAACGTAGCTGTTGCATGGCTTTTAATTAAAAATAATAATAATAATAATACATTTTATTTATATAGCACCTTTCCCATGCTCAAGGCACTTCACAGAGTTTAAGATAGAACGGCAGGGTATACAGTATATAGCATTGTACAAACCAGATAAATAAATAAAGAAGATTAAGACAGTAAGGGATCAGACATTTTTGAGACAAACACTCTAATTGTTTAAATGCCCCCAGATCCAATGGTTTGGTGATTCTTACAGGGAGAATGAGCACTTCAGCGGTCTTTCATAATGCTCATTTTTAGTGTAATGCAACACTAAAATTTAGACAAAATTAATGAAAATGTTCACATCTTGAACAAAAAATGAATCAGCCTAATTGACCCTAATTAGACAGTGTAAATGTGGATGCTGGGCATTTGCATATGGGGCGGAGGGGGGGGACAGGAAAGGCAACAATTGCCAAAATGAGCTCAAACTTGATGTGTAAGTGTGTAGATGAGCCTTTCGGATAGACACTACCCACCCATTGCCATTCCACTGCTGCAACCTCACAGCTCCAGGAGACTGGGTTCATATCTTAGCTTAGTCAGTGTCAATGTGGAGTTTGTATTAATTAGTCATATTTCAATTTATTAAATTAAGGAAATAAGGGCAATATATAAAGTGTAATTTGAAAATAGATGGATGGGTGAAAAATAAATTCTTAAATGGAAGAACACAGTGACATTACTATATAGTTGCTTAGTCTGGATTTTACCCAAAACGTGGTAACTTTATCATTGAAATTGTTGTTGGCTAAGTGAATCCCAGGAAACCAATGATATTTATCCCCTTTCAACATTCTTCTTTGAAACTCCTGCATGTTGCAACTATGGTATTTTCTAGTATCATTTTACTAGCTCTGTTACCTGTCTAAGATGGGTTGAAATCTAAGAAATCAACAAAGTTGATTTCAGTGTTAAAGTTTGCAGTACACCATGCAATGCAGATGTCTCTGTTATAGGCCATTTGATACAGGATTTGTAAAAGCAGTGCTAATGTTTGTGGTATGCCATCTGTTGGAATGACAAATGCAATCAATTTAATTACTAAAAACATTTGTAATCCTCCTTCTTTTGGAATGACGGAGACATAGAAACCAGATGGAAAAATAGACAGACAGACACACACACACTTATCTTTTTATTAAAGGGGATTTGTAATCTGCATTTTCATAATCTGCTATTTGCAACTAATAAATGATTTAGACTGTAAAATGATGACATTTGCTTAATTGCATTCTTGGTTATTTTTTTATATCATTTAAAATTGGAGTAGTACATTGCACATTTTAGGATGGTGACACATTTTTCCTTTACTTTAATCATTTAGTAGGAATGTTCCCATTTTTCAATAAAGAATAAATATATACATATATCTGTTTATATATGTTGTGATGTGAGATTTTACATATAACTTGATGAATATTTTGTATGTCTTTATTTGATTTTTAGGCAAAGCAATGTAATTTAGTGTTACTTTGGTGAGAGGCATTCGTGTTTGCCCTCCCTTTTATGAATGAGCCTCTTTGAATTTTACGACAGGATTTGGGGGAAGATGTGCCTTAAACCGGTTTGGTTAGTGTTTCTTTGCTTAATTCATTTCTACCCCCACAAGAAAGACTTAAAGACATATGGTTCTTGGAGGTGGCAGGTATTAAGATGTTCTATTCCCCCATTGGTCTGAGGTATGGCTGTTTGGAATTGGCTTGTCTCAGAGGCCTTTAAGTACCATGATGTCCTATTGGCTCTCGGGGTTGGACAGAACATCTATAAATGTATGTGTTTAACCTCACAATCTCTCTCTTGCTAACCTGTGATGATGTAGAAGTATCTCTCTCTTACTAACCAACATATGAAAGAAGCATCTCTCTTGCTAACCTGTGATGAAGACAACACAATGAAGAGCACAGCTCAGTAGCCATTTTGAACAGACATGTTGATGTCTTAACTAGAGACATTTAAGTAACCACAAGTCTGTGTGCCACCTGAACTACATATCATCATTTAATCATGGTTGCCAATATTCAAATATACTTTGCATTTTGTTATTATTTCTGAATATTATCAATAATACATTATTTTATGTGTAACTTAACTTCTGCTTGTCTTTTTACTACATCTAATTGCCTGAGGTTATAGATATAGAAGGGAAGGTGGGGATAAGTTATATACAATAGTACCTTATAAACAGTAGAAAGTCTGTGAGATTAGGCATTCTAAGGCTACATATTAATAATACAATAGGGGAAAGTAGAGCAATATATATTACTCTACCAAGACAAAACAATTGGCGTAGTCGGGCAGGATTTTGGGGTAACCATGTTTTGCACCCTGTTTGCAAATACTGTTGATGTATGTGTGTGTTTATGTGTGTGAATCTTAGGGCATCCAGTGTAGAAATGCGGTGGAAGTAAAACATTGTTTGGTTGCTGAATGGAATATAACCAACAAAGTGTAGAGACTTCATGTGTGTCAAGAGGACACCCGCATGTTTGTTAGTGCTGGTCATAGTGAGTCCCTAATTAAAGTGCTAGGGAGTGGTGAGAAATGCATGCGTCATTCATGCGGCATTTAAGTGGTTAAAGTGCTACGAAGTGATGGGACATGCATTCGTCATTCATACGGTACTTATTCTTTTAGGATCTTTGTGTATGTACATGTAATGTTTGCTTACAGGGGCGAAAGTAGGCCAACCCATAACGAAGGTGGAAAATTGTATTAGAGTAAAACTGTAGACTCAGAAATGCCTAAATTTATATTAAAGTCAGCCATCTTCCAGTGGAGTGGCAGAAGTAAGCAGGCTAATGCTAGGAAACCTGTAGTGCAGGCAGAGAAAGCAGAAGCTGAGCTGAGCATGCCACAAAATGGAAGGGGGCTGGAAGGATTAAAAGCAGGAAAACAGAAATCAGGTATAAAGAAGACAGCTGCTGTTATAAGAGGTTTACTAGCTTGCATTATTGGAAATAAGGAAGATCAGTATGAGGAAGAAAATAGCAAAGTGAATGAAAGTGAAAATGGAATGTTGTGTGAAAGTTTTGAAAGATGTAACAGTTGGTGTGAAAATTGTGAAGTGCTAGCATAGAGAACACCCACTGCTGAAGTGGAAAGCACAAAAAGCAGGAGGAACAAGGAGAGAAAACCACCCATGGTGAAAGTTAGGGCAATAGTAATGGGATCTTACTGGAACCCTAAAACATGGGTGGGTGACTTACATGAGACAGATGAGTGCTCAGATAAAGAGTGGGAATGTAAGTGCGAGGAAAATGAGAGAGATGAAAGGAAGGGAAAACAGAAAGGATGTTTACTTCCAATATTCTCCAATGCACCACAATCTCCAGGTAATTCTGAGGTCTGTCCAGTAGTTAAAGAACATGCTATGCCGATAGATATTTCACCACTGTTAGGAAATGTAACCAGTGCTGCACTGAAATTTGATTTAGGACAAAGAAATCAGATAGAAGGCAGAGAAGCTGGTGAGTGTGAATGGCAATTGTTGACTAGAGGGCATGAAATGGATAATGGCATAAGGATACTGAGTAAAGAAAGTGTGGAATTTAAACAAAGAACAATGGAAATGAAAGGAATTCGAGTGTTTGTGTGTGAAAGGTCTAAAAGTGCTAATGCAAGAATGGTTGAGTTGGAAAGAAAGTGCACTAGTTTAGGATTTGGTTTGAATGAATCAGGACAAGCTAAAGAACAAAGGATGGGGGATGGTGCAGCAGGAAGGTTTCCAAGCTCAGACAGCAAGTCAGGAATGCACAGGGGTGTAAAAGTCCTAACAGCTGTGCTGGAGCCAGCAGTAATTAAAAAGCATGCATACTTCGGCTCAGTAATTCGAAACTTGACTGACCAGTTGTTTAAAAAGACAGCCTATGAATCTCCCTGTAATGAAATGGAGAAAAGTGAGCTGGTCTTTAGTAAAGAACACAGGTCAGTTTTAGGAGAGATGCTGGATTTAGAACTCGGATTTTGGAGAGGTTTTAGCCCACACTTTCAGGTAGCAGTTACCAAACAATAAAATAAAAAAATAAAAAAGGACACAGGCAAATGAAAAAAATAGAAGGGTAGCACAGGAAGACAGGAAAGGGAAAATAGTTATGTCTATTTCCATTTTCTGGCCTTTTGCAATAGTGCTACTTCTATTGTAAGGTTTTATGGACTTTGGGTTGGTGCAGGTAATAAATAGTGAAGGCAATTAGCAGAGTAAAATCCATGCAGGAGATTGGGTTACCATTAGCACATTGGAGCAGAGTGGCAGTGTGGCCAAGCTGTTCCAATGAATGCCTGGAAGCAAAGTTTGAGTTTTGGCACCAGGTTTAACAACCAAAAGATGAGATGGACAGAAACTGCTTTGTCACCTTCCATTTTGCAGACCTGCCTACATAGCGGAATGAAAAAAAAACAGGAAAAGACAACAAGCAAAGACTAAACACTAAAGACAAAGATGTGTAGAAGAACAAGAGACAGCAAGGAAAAGACACTTACTGGGGTTTAAGTGAGTAACAAGTCCACGAGTCATGCAATAAGAAGGCTAGTCAGAATAGCTATAGTTTAAAAGGAATGGTTTGTTCATTACTGCAGCAAATTTATATTCCAAGGGGTGGAAATTGAACAAACCAGTTAGGAATGCCAAAATAAGGGGACTAATTTTGGGTTCATACAGTATACATTCTGGGTATTAATTAATTAAGTGGGATAATTAATATAATTAATACTATTATTAAGGAAAATGTATACTAAGAAAATTGGTGAACATTTCAGGAAAGCAGGTGCAGCTGGTACA
The DNA here is from genome assembly GCF_900747795.2 of Erpetoichthys calabaricus. Classification (NCBI taxonomy): domain Eukaryota; kingdom Metazoa; phylum Chordata; class Cladistia; order Polypteriformes; family Polypteridae; genus Erpetoichthys; species Erpetoichthys calabaricus. The sequence goes on from NC_041395.2 coordinate 155,022,454, forward strand.
TTTGCAAGTCATATGGGCTCTGATGTTTAGGTATAGTCTAATTGGGAAAATACGGAAGCCCTGCTGAGGCTGTCAGCTGTGGTACAAGCAGAGGATCAGTGGGCCAATTCTGAACCGAGGTGTTTAGCACAACGAGTACGCATATGGTGAGCAAACAACTCTAGGGGTGGCCTACAGGAGGAATGATGAGAGTTGCATACCTTTGATGTCTCATGGTGGTGATGCCAGCCTATACTGGTAAAGGCTGATGGCAGTCAAGAGTTGCACCATGGGTAGGAAAGTACAAGAGGCAACTAAATCAACCCCAAATGTGTGAAGAGGGGCCACAAATGTTGGTTTGTGAACAGTTTATGCAATGTTACATGTGCTCTCACTTGGGCAGAAGTGGTTGTACTGGCACCTGTGGCATGTTACCTTTCACATTTTGATATTAATTGTACAGCTGCATATGCTTAAATGAATAGTTTGGGACAGGGGTCTAATTAGCAGTTAGACACAAAACCAGTAAAGAACAAAGGTCAGTTTTAGGAATTCATAATAGACTTAAATTGCAGTGGGCTAGTTTAGTGGAAAGTGTGGACTTGTCTCATTTTGAACCACCAGATCTGATGACATATGAAGACTGCAGAAAGCTAAACAAACAGTTGAAGCAAGCCAGAGCAGATACAAGTCATCAGAAGCGCATCCAAGTTCTTCAGATTGTCTTTGAAATAAAGAAGATATGTAATGGACAAATGGTCATGGACAACTTTTAACACTGAGAGAGCAAATACTGCAAACCAAAGCACAAGTTATTCAACAGACTCTTTAAACAATTAAGACTGTTTATAAAGACATTGTACAAAACGTTCATCGGGGTGGAGTGTTGTGATGTGAGATTTTACATATAACTTGATGAATATTTTGTATGTCTTTATTTGATTTTTAGGCAAAGCAATGTAATTTAGTGTTACTTTGGTGAGAGGCATTCGTGTTTGCCCCCCCTTTTACGACTGAGCCCCTTTGAATTTTACGACAGGATTTGGGGGAAGATGTGCCTTAAACCGGTTTGGTTAGTGTTTCTTTGCTTAATTCATTTCTACCCCCACAAGAAAGACTTAAAGACATATGGTCTTGGGGGTGGCAGGTGTTAAAATGTTCTATTCCCCCATTGGTCTGAGGTATGGCTGTTTGGAATTGGCTTGTCTCAGAGGCCTTTAAATACCATGATGTCCTATTGGCTCTCGGGGTTGGACAGAACATCTATAAATGTATGTGTTTAACCTCACAATCTCTCTCTTGCTAACCTGTGATGATGTAGAAGTATCTCTCTCTTACTAACCAACATCTGAAAGAAGCATCTCTCTTGCTAACCTGTGATGAAGACAACACAATGAAGAGCACAGCTCAGCAGCCATTTTGAACAGACATGTGGCTGAAAGCAGAGCACCAATGATGCCTTAACTAGAGACATTTAAGTACCTACAAGTCTGTGTGCCGCCTGAACTACATATCATCATTTAATCAGGTTGTATGGTTGCCAATATTCAAATATACTTTGCATTTTGTTATTATTTCTTTATATTATCAATAATACATTATGTTATGTGTAACTTAACTTCTGCTTGTCTTTTTACTAAATCTAATTGCCCGAGGTTATAGATATAGAAGGGAAGGTGGGGATAAGTTATATACAATAATACCTTATAAACAGTGGTAAGTCTGTGAGATTAGGCATTCTAAGGCTACATATTAATAATACAATAGGGGAAAGTAGAGCAATATATATTACTCTACCAAGACAAAACAATATATACTACATAAAATGTAGTAAAAGTTGCTTTTACAAACATATTTACACACATAAATAAAAATACAAGTTCCACCAACAGACATGCATAAACTGCCAGTGTCTGAGTGCCCTTTTACAAGAAATGCCACCCAACATTGCAGGCTTGTATTATTGCTTGAGTGTTGCAGCCCAACAAATAAAACAGGAACTGGTTCCTTCATTTGTTTCACACAATTAAAAAAAAGAGAAAAAAGCAATAAATAAATAAACAATGCCAAATGTGTTTTGCGATTACTCATGACTCCTTCAGATTTTTTTAGCTCCTCTATGATACCCTGATGTCTATTATATCCATGTGCATCTTCAGGTCTCTCCCGTGGTGTACTTACATTTTTGGGGCCCTGAAGCTTGATCTGTTATAGGGTCCCCAGCAATGAGGACTGGGTAACCACTATCAACATCTTCAAATCACTGCAATGTTTCTCTTTTTGAAATGTAACCACTACATGAAATAAAAACCCCTTCTCATACAGTAGACACCCAAAATTTTTAAGCAATCTTGACTAAAGTTGCTTCAGGGGGCCCTATAGGATTAGGGGCCTTGATGCTTAAGCGCCATTAGTTTCATAGTGGATCAGCCCGAGGGTCTCTCTAACCAGTCTGACACAGAAATGACTTTCCACAAGTGCTTTGTCTCCAACACCCCAGAATATCAGGTAATTCCACTCACTACGTAAACTGTACATTTAACTTTGCCTTTTTAGTGCCACTGACTATTCAGGAGCCTGTTCAGTCAGGATGCTCGCCTAACAGAGAGGATAATGCAAATCTGAAATACTAAGCAGCTACCAGCATGATGCGGTGTCCTTTATATGCACTGCTGAGCGGCGTGTAAAATGACTACAGATCCTACTGTAGATCAGAAGGGTAAAAAACTAAAGATTCAAAACAACTTTCATTTCCTTCTTGAAGTAAAGCTTGTACTTAACTCTTCACAGCCAAAGGCTGGAAGTGTAGTGCTTCAGGAAAGATACACACAAGAAGATGGTAGCAACATCACACAATGTAGGGATGGTGTTATCCTGGTGGTTTGCCATACTACAGTTGGGTCAATTGTAATAATCCTTTAAAAAAAAACAGTCAATTTTAGTCATTTTAGACTATAGAATGTTCTTAGATCTGCTGCCTTCTGCCATGCTGTAGGTGATATCTAAAGGAAGTTATTTTTAACACTGTTTTTCACCTTCCCTTTAAAATAAAATGTGTTATTTATTTCTAATCTTAAACATGAAATACTCTGTGCTGTTATGTGGTAAGTATTTTAAAGTTGCTCTAGTGCCATTCTAGAATATTCAATTTTGGATGCTCTGTCCTACACAGATTCACAATTTGGAACAGATTATGTTATTCATTTCTGTTTCATTAATTTCATTCAGTTTTGAGGAAATGTTTAACAGCTTATACCCACCTTTGCATGCAGGATTTACTCTGAGGTCCTTTGTCAATCACAGACACTGCCATTGCTTATCCGTAAGGGTGTAAATCCAGTCAGGAGTTTGAGAGGACAGGTTCCCATGTGGTAAAGTAAGTATGAGAGTGGGGGTGTGCATGAGTGGGCCATACAATAGACTAGCTCCCCGTCCACTGTTGGCTACTACCTTTCGCCTGATGCTCCATACCCCTGTAACACTGAACTAGACTGACGTGGGCATGGATGGTATGCTATTGTATGTTCAAATGATTCTGCACCATGAAGCCCAGTGTTCCATACTGGTAGTGTAAACCTCCAGTTATCACAGATGATGATGATTTGAGTATCATTTGGTGAACCTTTGTTTTTATCCTATAGCATTGCAAAGTTGGTCCTGGATGGCCGTAGTGTCTGTAGGTTTCTATTCCAAACCGACTGCTTAATTTGAAACCAGTCCTTGCCAATAACAAGTTTCATTTAATTTTATGGCTTGTTAGTGTTTCCATTCTAATATCGTAGATGTTGTATTTTCCAATGATATCATCCAAATGGTTTGCATCCTGAAACGGCTGAGTAATTCTCAGTCCTTCACTTTTTTCTCTTCAGTTTCCTTCCAAATATATCATTAAACCAGACAGCTCACAACAAATACACACGTAGGTGGAATGAAGTCAGATGGAGAACTTCTGGTCCCTTTGTCTTTTGTATTTTATGGCTAATAAAGAGCAATTAAAAACTTAATTAAGACTAAAACCAGCAATTAAGTTGTGGCAACCTTAACAAGTAAGACAAATCAAATGAAGAATAAAAATGTTAATCCAGAAATAAGTGCTACAAATGAAATAATTGACATTGAGTTAAGAAATTAGGTTGGAACAAAAACCTGTAGCCACTACGGCCCCCAGGACCAACTTTTCAGAGCCCTGCTATAATTCATTCAAAGCTATATGTCAAGTGATTATACTGGTAGAAGGATTCGGAAATTTTAAATGCATATTGGGATGTAACCTTAAAGGTAACATCTTTAAATGTAGCCAGTTACTTTTTTGCTCATCCTCATTCTTCTTCATGTAACAACATGCTTATAATATTTAATAATAATAATAATAATTATAATTGATTACATTTATATAGGTTTTCTCACTACTCAAAGTGCTACCACACAGGGCGGACCCGGGACATGAACCCATGATCTTTTTATTGCAAGGCAGTAGCACTTTAGATATCAATAGAGATATACACTATGTCGGTGATCTTAATTTATTCAAAGCATTGGGCAAAAGAGTTATGGGAATGAAAGTACAGGGGAAGAGAAAGGCCAAAGCAGAGGTGGATGGATAAAGCAAAGGAAGATCAGAAGGAAAATGGCTTGACTGGCAAGGAGGTGAAGCACCAAGCCGTTTGGAGAAGGTTGATCAAGCATATCGACTCCAAATAGATGTGGGAAAAGATGAAGAAGGAGATTCATAAACTGTTAATGTAACACCTATGCGTCTAGAAGGGGAAGCAAGCTCACTGAAGATGTCTTCTTTTTAGAAATGCAGCTCCTAGTTTGAACCTGATACTTCTTAATAAACATGGCAGAAATATCAAGACATGGGAAATATGGTACCAAAGAAAGGATATGCGTAACTTGCTTTAAAATGCAGATTTCACTTCTAATATGCATTGCAGTATAATTTTTATACATACAAAAACAACCTAAGAGATGCCATTGGAACAGTGCAGCCTTTGTTTGGCTCTTCTGTGGGGGTCATTGACGACTGAAGTTCCATTTGGTAGAGCACAGGAGGCATTGTTCTTGGCACAGAGTCAATATCACATCTGTGCTGTGGGCTTCTGCTTTGAGGCTCCTTGAGAGGCCTTAAATACCCACACAGTTCACATATTCAGTAGAGCTATTTGTGATCAATACCAGATATAGATAACTACCAACTGAGCTATTTGCATATGGATTAGGCTCTGTAAGACCCCAATATAGCGCCTTCTTTCATTATCTGTGAACAGTGTGCCTGTCGCAATCACTAACCTCCATTTACAGCCCTTGCCATATTTGCTACACTGCTGGAAAGATTTTTCTGCTTACGTTTTTTAATAAACTTCTTCTCTGTCTGCTTCTAGAGCTATCATTGTTAGGTTCACAAATCACAATTATCAAATAGTTATTTTTAATTTCTGGTTACAAATATCACTGTCTTTAAAATGTATGGCTGCGTGATTTAACTTTAATGATGTTAATAGGTTTTTATTTGTGCTCAAGGTATTATAGAAGATTAAGGCTAGTTGAATGTCAGCAGGTAGAAGTAGAAGACAGAAGTTGATGTTTAGTTTAATTCCTTCCTGGAATGCGTGTGGTGGAGTTTGCACTTCAGTTTCCTACTGTTAGTTTTCTTCATAACACAGAACTGACCTGCTGAGTACCAGTCTGCTATATAAGGGAGTCTAGACTGTTATAAATTTGGTTTCCACCCAGGGAGTTCTTGCCTGTTATTACTAAGGACAGACTTCCCGTAAACCATACAAAAAAATGGATACACTGGATGAATGAACGTGTGTTTGACTGCATCAAAATGACGTCAATCATTTTGAAATAGTGCTCATTATGTACATACAGGGGATTCAGAAAGTATTCAGAAACTTCAGTTTCTGCACACTTTTTGTATAGCAGATTTAATTTTAAATGGACAAATTTCCCGTTTTTGCCCATCAATTTACACTTAAGAACCCAGTGAAAAGTCAAGTAAAATGACACCTTTTAGTGGCTAACTAAAAATATTACAATATGCAGGCTTTCGAGGCAACTCAGGCCCCTTCTTCAGGCAAGATGTAAACACTTAATAACCCATATAATGACAAAGGGAAAACATATTTTCATAAAGGTTTCCAAATGTATTAAACTTCAAAAACTGACAATTTTTATTCATGTAGGTATTCAGACCTTAATTCAGTGCATTGTAGACACCTCTTTGATAGCAAGTACAGCTTCATGTCTTCTTAGATAATGTAAGTGTCTATAAGCATTTCACACCTGGATTTAAGCAGCTTATACCATTTTTCTGGGTCACTGAATGTAGATTGATAGGAAAAAATGGCACATTTATCCATTTAAAATGAAATCTGCAACACAATAAAATTTGCAGAAAGTGAAGGGTCTGAATACTTCTCTAGCACTTTGAGCACTGAGAAAAGCGCTATGTAAATGTAATGAATTATTATTATTATTATTATTACTTCTGAATCCACTGTACAATCTCAAAACCCGCTTACTCCAGTTCAGGGTCCTGAGGTGCCAGAGCCAATACTGGATACGTTGTCAGCCTGTCTGAAGTCCAACTCATGCACACACTTACAGGATCCAATGTGGAATAACAAATCAACCTAAATTGGAATTACATTTTAGATGTGGAAGGAAAAACTGAAACCTTTGAGGGAAACCCACACACAAACACTATATAAAACCAAAATGGATTCATTGGTAATAAAATAAAAATTAAACAAAATGGCAACAACTACTGTACTTACAGTTCTTTGATTTTTCCCTGTGGGTACTCCACACCACTACTCTTCCAAATCTTCTGTTTCCATTTATTTTCTTCAACAAGCCTATCGATCCTTGACTCTGCCCATCACGTATATGAGAGACCCTTAAATGCAGGTGTAGAATTGGGCATTGTAAGTGACTGGACTGCTATGACATAAACTGCAAGCATCAGATCTGAAATGTCAGGTGTGCCTGCAGCTTGCAGCAACGATGCTTAGGTGACTTTGAGCACAGACAGCTGTGACCTCCTTCGCTCACTTCAGAGTTTATCAGAACCTTGATTAGCAGTAAAAGACGTAAACCTGTTAGCAGATGATTATCACCGAGTTCCTAAGAGCGTGGGCTCAGATACCTGCAATCAGCTCCATAGTGGCATCCACTGGTGGGCTTTAAGAGCTTGATTAAATCTATTTTAACCTTCAAATTACAGCTTGTACCCATTTTTGAGTTTCAACAAGACTATGTTTTTTGTTAATTTGTGGAAGCATTCACATCCTGCCACAACCCATTTAAATGTGTCAGAAATAAGCAGTAAAGTGCCTCTTTTCATTTGCAAGATTTTCGATGAAATGCTTCGTGTTTTAAACACCCCCCCCCCCCTCCCCCCAGAAAAGGGAAACATTTTTCGGTGGCTGCCTTGTGCTTAAAAAATTACCTTTCACGCTATATAATCTTTGAAGTCACACATGACAAAAATGTTTTTAGATATATGACCTAGCAGTTTAGGCTTTGGTCTATAAATCACAAAGTTCTTTGTTTATTTCCTATAACTGATTCACCTTGGGGCATTAGGCAAGGTGCTTGATGTGGTGTAAACTGCCCTGGGATCGTGTTTACTGCAGAAAATTGTAATATAAATAAATAAATATTATTTGTTGAGATACAATGCCTACTTCATAGTGCTGTCATCCTTCTGTGATTCATGGCTTGGCTGCCATCTCTTTTCTATGTTTCTTAGAATTTTTGCCACCTCGGTACAGTTGAATAGTGACTGACCAGGCTGACTCAGAATGACTGAATGTTCATAGAATGTCTGGTTTGTCATTTGATGCTGCTCAGTGCTTCTGGGATAACTTCCAGCTTTGCATTAAAAATGTTAACTATTAATACATCAGGTTTTTGATCTCAATGTTGTAGGGGCTTAGTGGCAGGGGGCTGGAGTATATCCTCACAGCATTAGGAATGAAGGAAGGCAGGCATCAGGAATTACCTCTGGACTAAAGGCTGATCCATTATACAGCACCCTCACACTCACTCATACCAGCCAAATAAAAGAGAAGAAATGGGGTGAACATGCTGTCTCCATATTGACGGTGACCAGCCTTGAAATCACAACCAGGTCCCTGGAGTCGTGAGGCAGCAGTGCTAAATACTGAGCTATCCTGCTGTCCTAAATATGGAGTACGGATATAAAGTAATATATTACACGCTCTGATGGCGCCTTAAGTACATGGTTGTTCTGTTTGTCAAGGAATTGCATGGCACCGGCACTCAAAGTTTGCATTCTTTCTTGAACTTTAGAGTTAACAGATCTATTTTTAGGGTGTGGTTCCAAAAACACAAATATCAAATGGCAGCAAATATCTGTAAGTGACTGTTGTGATGTGAGATTTTGCATATAACTTGATAAATATTTTGTATGTCTTTATTTGTAATTTAGGCAAAGCAACGTAATATTAATGAGAAGCATTCATGTTTACAACCCAAGGAATGGATCTCTTTGAATTTTACGACAGGATTTGGGGGGGTGTGCTTTAAACCAGTTTGGCGAGTGTTTCTCTGCTAAAGTCTTTCAACCCCCGCAAGGAAGCCAGGTTACTTTAACATATGGTCTTGGGGGGTGGCAGGTTTTAAGATGTTCTATTTCCCCATTGGTCTGAGGTATGCTTGTTTGGAATTGGCTTGTCTCAGAGGCCTTTAAGTACTGAAAGAAGCATCACTTACTAACCTCTGATGATGAAGACAACACAATAGCCAGGTTTCCATCCAAGGAGTTTTTGCGAAAAAATATTTAGCGCTTCAATTTTTTTACCGATATAGCTGATGGAAATGCTAATTATCGATAAAATGTTGTACATGTCGACATAATATTTTTCCGTTTAACTTTAGCGCATAAATTCCATATCGGTACTTCAGATGTCACAAAAACTACATTGGAAACAGTTTTTGTCGCAAAAAAGGGCTTTAACGCAAATAAATGTGTCACATTTTCATCACGTGCAATCAAAACGAGAATGGCGGAGCGGTTCGCATGGTCTGATGAAGAGAGTTTTTTTTTTGATTAAACGTCGTTATTTTGTATTAATTCAAATTTCAGTTTTAATTAAAAACCTTAAGGGAAGCAGGTTAATTCAGTTGTTATCGCACTGTGAAGGGATGTTGAAAGGTAGGCTCACCTGTACAGATCCGATGCTGCAAACACAGCTGCATCATGGGCACTTCCAGGAGTGCCAACGCAAATGTCTCGTATCATGCACCTGTCATCAACAAGGGCCTGGAGAACAATAGATGGCCACCCTTTGCGATTAATGTAATCGCGGTAGCCTTCCGTCGGGGGAAGAATAGGCACATGCGTGCCATCCAGCGCACCGTAAATCTGTGGCACAAGATGCACCAAGGAATTGCGGTATGCAATTTCATTGGCCTCCGCTACAGTCGGAAGTCTGATATAACGCCGCATTAATGTTTCTTTAATAGCGGTGCACACAGCATATACACATCGATGGACGGTAGTTTTACTAACCCCGAAAGTTTCTCCAACTACTCTATACTCGGCGCAGGTTGCCAGCTTGTAAAGGGTGATGGCAATCCGCTTTTGGGTTGGAACCGGTGGTCGGTGGCAACCTGTGATGGGCGCAACATCAGGACTGATGAATCCACACAACATCTCAAACGTCGGCCGTGTCATTATAAAATGTTGCAGCCAGAGATTTTCTGTTAAGTGTCTCTCCACCACCTCCTCCCAGAAGGTCTTATTCCATCGTCTCTCCCATACCCGTGGGTTTCGTCGCACTGGGGTACTTTCTTCGAGCTCTAGGGCTATCAGACAAGCAACTGCTTCATTCTGCTGTCGTCTTCGGATATTATGCACAATTCCAATTATTTGTGAAACTGAAATAACAGTAAGCTGGCAAATTTCAAAAAACTGTCTGAATAATCTCTCCATTTCTTTGTTTCTTTGTTTAGTGGAGGGGGTGTAACGTGGAAAACAAAAGGTAGATAATTTGCGACATACACAAAATTATGTATGGAAACGGCTCAAGGGCAGATTTTTTTCGCGATACAACAAAAGTTATGCGACAGTTCGTTTTGGGGGGGGGTGACGTCATCACGCACACCATTTTATCGATAAAAAGCCAGTTTGATGGAAACAGGCTGGAGACAGCAAATTTCGCACATTTGTTTTACGTATATTCTGTTTGTCGATAACAAAATGTCGCAAAAAACTGGATGGAAACTTAGCTAATGAAGAGCACAGTTTAGCAGCCATATTGGAACAGGCATATGGCCTGTTCTGAAGAAAGCTGAGCACCAATGATGCCTTAACTAGAGACATTTTTAAATAACTACAAGTCTGTGTGCCGCCTGAAACTACACATCACCATTTAATCAGGTTGTATTGTTGCCAATATTCAAATGTACTTTGCATATTGTAATTATTTATGAATATTATCAATAATACATTATTTTATGTGTAACTTAACTCCTGCTTGTCGTTTACTATACCTAATTGCCCGAGGTTATAGATATAGAAGGGACGGTAGGGATAAGTTATATACTATAATACCTTATAAACAGTGGTAAGTCTGTGAGATTAGGCATTTTGACAAAGGCTACTTATTACTAATACAATAGGGGAAAGTAGAGCAATATATTACTCTACCAAGATAGAACAGTGACAAAGGCCAGGACTGAATGAAACACAATGGAGACAAGTAGCCAGACCTAGGCTTTAGTTGCAGGACAAAATCTTCACATAAATTGGCTGCTTGATGGCCTTTCCTGAAGTTGTTCAAGGGATATTGCTCTTTGATATCACCTAAACTACATAACATGCAACCATATCACAGGCGTCTATATCTTTATTTACTTCACTAGATCTTAAATGTTCTCTCTGTATGTGAGCAAGCCACTTTGCTATGCTAATTAGGAGTTCAAAGAACTCCATTAACAGGACCTTAGAACTGAAATGATCCAATTAACACTAGGCAGTGCAATGCCAGGAAGGGGTCTGTTTCACCAGAAGTGACCTTTAAAAAAATGGAAGAGGAGAAAGTGAGAAAAATAAAGTGGAGAGCAGATTGAGGAGCTGTGAGGGATCCACCAGAAGAACCCAAAACTGCACCAGTTACATATTGTGCAACACAGATTCTGGAGATTGGCTTGGTAAGTCCTGAAGAGCTTACTGATAGGGTGAACATTTTTATGTTTGTTGCTTATTGAAAGCTCTTTCACCCACTCCTTCCATGTCTGCTGCAACACATCCATCATTGCCTTTTCTGTTTAAGGACTAATTCTGTACAAAACAGCTTACTGTTGCCTGTTTTATGTATGTTTTTATGTTGAATAATTTGTTATATGCCCAGTTGTTGTAATTAGCAGATATACATTTTAACAAGGGGTGGGTTTTGGTATATTGCTGGTATTATTTATTTATTCTTATTGATAATATATTTTTACTTCATTTATTTTTCCAGTGTACCAGTATTGGAAAATAAGGATGGTTACTAATACGGAGGATATTGAGAGATTAATTCATGCATTGGTTTCTAGTAGGACTGATGTGTTATTCACAGGCTGTTTTTTATGCAGCTTTCAGTTAATCATTACATGAACTAGAAAGTATGACCTCATAACTCCAGTTCTTCAAAGTCAAAGTCAAAGTGAACTTTATTGTCATCTCAACCATATACAAGTATACAGATAGACGAAATTGAGAAGCTCATGGTCCACAGTGTAAAAACATGAAGTGCAAATAATAAATTAAAAAATAGAATTAAAATTAAGATTTAAATTTAAAATTAAAACACAAACAAGACATTGTGCACAGACAAGACAAAGAAGTAGCAGCAATATTGACGTGTAGTTAGCAATATGAACATTGATGCAATGTATAGTATTTGCAATCTAGATACATAAATATAGTCAATAGATATGTAATATAATAAATAAATAATAAATAATAGATATAGATAATACAGAAATTATCAGTGTATGATAATAGTTGTTTAAGACATGTGTAAACAATGACAGGACAGAATGTTTCACAGCAGAAGGATATCAAGAGTGTCAAAATACTTAAAGGTCATGAGATTTTCAGTTCTTCTCTACATGCACACTATTCTTTGCAGGAAAGTGGCTTGCATGTATAAAAATTCTGTTTTTAGAGGTGGTTGAGGTAGTGTGGAGGATCCTAAGGGGCAGCATGGTGGTAAGGAGTCTAACAGCTTGGGGGTAAAAACTATCCTGCAGCCTGGCAGATTTGGCTTTGATGCTGCAGTGTCTTCTCTTGGATGGCAGAAGTGTGAAACAGTCCATGTGAGGGGAGTAAGGGGTCCTGTACAATGCTGCAGGCCTTGCGGACACTACGTTTGTAAAATATGTCCTGTAGTGAAGGGAGAGGCACCCCAATAATGTTCTCTGCTGTCTTCACTATCTTTTGCAGGTGCTTGCGGTCAGATATGTTGCAGTTGCCATACCAGACAGTGATGCAGCTGGTCAGAACACTCTCAATGGTGCCTCTGTAGAACATGGTGAGGATGGAAGGGGGAAGACTTGCTTGCTTCAGCCGCCTCAGGAAGTGTAGTCTCTGCTGGGCTTTCTTGATTAGTGATGAGGTGTTACGCATCCACCTAAGTTCCTCTGTTATGTGCACACCAAGGAACTTGGTACTCTGAACACTATCCACATCTAAACCGTTGATGCTGAGTGGGATGTGGGCAGGATGTGATTTTCGGAAGTCCACGATTATCTCTTTTGTCTTGTTACATTGAGAGAAAGATTGTTGTCTTCACACCCATGCAGACAGCCGTTCCTCCTCATTTCTGTATGCTGTTTCATCATCCCTGCTTATCAGTCCCAGCACCGTTGTATCATCCCCAAACTTGATGATGTGGTTGGTGTTGTGCGTGACTGTGGCAGTCCGTGAGTCAGCAGGGTGAACAGCAGTGGACTAAGCACACAGCCCTGCGGTGCTCCAGTGCTCAGTGTGATGTTGCTGGAAGTGTTGCAGCCCATCCGAACTTGACTGGGGCCTCTCTGTCAAGAAGTCCAGGATCCAATTGCAGATGGTGGTGTCAGGTCCAACCTGCTCAATTTTACAATCAGCTTTTGAGGGATGATTGTGTTGAAGGCAGAGTTAAAGTCTATGATAGCATCCTGACATATGTGTCTTTTTTTATCCAGATGTGTCAGGGAGAGGTGAAGGGCAGAGCATATGGCATCCTAAGGTGACCTGTTTGAGCGGTATGCAAACTGAAGAGGGTCAAGGGAGGCAGGGAAATTAGTCTTTACAATATGTGTGACATGACTAACCTTTCAAAGCACTTCATGATGATTGGCGTGAGTGTAACTGGTCGGTAGTCATTCAAGCATGTCACTGATGACTTCTTCGACACTGGCATGATGGCGGTCGACTGAAGCATGCTGGGACTGACGACTGACTCAGAGATGTGTTGAAAATGTCTGTAAGGACACCAGCCAGTTGACTGGCACATTCTTTGAGCACACGACTAGGTATGTTGTCAGGTCCTGCAGCCTTGCGTGGATTGACTCTGGATAGAATCCTCTTCATGTCAGTTATGGAGAGACAGAGTACCTGGTCAGTGGAGGGAAGTGTTGCTTTTCTCGCAGGCTCTTTGTTCTGTGGCTCAAACCATGTGAAGAAGTTGTTCAGCTCATCCGGTAGGGAGGCATCACCATTGCTGCTGTGTGGGTTGGGCTTGTAGTTTGTAATTGTCTGAACACCCTGCCACATACAAACGTGTGTCTCTGGTGCTGTTGAAAGTGTTTGTTAATCCTCTGTGTGTATGCCCACTTAGCTCTCCTTATAGAGCGAGACAGGTTGGCTCTGGCCACCCTGAGGGCGGCCTTGTCTCAAGATCTGAAGGCTGCATTTCTGATCTTGAGCAGCTTGTGCATTTCTCTCATCATCCAGGGCTTTTGGTTGGCTCTTGTGGTAACATCCTTGGTAACAGTAACATCCTCTATGCATTTGGAGATGTAGCCAGTCACGGAGTCTGGGTACTCCTCCAGATTGATGGAGTCACCATCCATAGCAGCCTCCCTGAAAATGTCCTAGTCTGTCAATTTGAAGCCATCTTGGAGAGCTGAAACAGCACCAACCTGCCACACTCTGATGTTTTTGCAGGCTGGTTTAGTGCGCTTCAGCAGGGACTTGTATGCAGGAACCATAAACATGCTGATATGGTCTGAGTAGCCGAGATGGGGACAGGGTAGGGCCTTGTAGGCATCAGGAGCGCTCGTGTAAACATTGTCCAGACAGCTTCCCCCTCTAGTAGCAAAGATAATATTCTGGAAGAATTTTGGGACAACTGACTTCAAGTTGGCATGATTGAAGTCTCCAGCAATAATGAAAAATGACTTGGGTGTGTCGTTTGCAGTTTGCTGATGATCTTGTAGAATTCCGCTAGCGCCTGGTTAGCATTTGCGCTAGGCGGGGAGGTAGACGGCAACCACCCAGCACGCAACTGTATTCCCTCGGCAAGTAGAAAGGCCGGCACCTTACCGATAAAACCTCTATAGTGTTGCGCGACTGAGGCAGGGTTCATATACCACTCTCTGTTCACATAAACACACAGTCCCCCCCCCCGCAGGTCTTACTGGACAAAGAGGCGTCTCTGTCAGCTCGGAAGATGGTCAGTCCGTCTAGCTGGATGGCCGAGTCTGCAATGTTTTCCTGGAGGCATGTCTCAGTGAAAATAAAGATGCAACAGTCTCTAATTTCCCACTGCTTGGCCTACTGCAGCTTTATGTGATCCAGCTTGTTGTCCAGCGATTGGATGTTCGAGAGCAGAATGGACGGTATCGCAGGTCTGGTGGGGTTAGTTTTTAGTCTTGCGCTAACACCGCAGTGTTGCCCTAGTTTCTGCTTCCGATCACTGCGCTTGCATTCCGCCAGCTTCAGTTTCTCAGGCTGCCGAAGTACAGCAAAGGCTGCGGGGCGTCTCTTTCACCTCGCATGGATATTTCGCCACAGTTTCTTCAGAAATCGAGCAGGATTTTCTGCTTGTAAATGTATGCTGCGTACCACTATCACTTAAATCTACTTCTTTTCTTATACTAGTTGACAAAGACGAGCAAAGATTAACACTAAACAGCGCAGACTTGGGAGCTCTGTAAGCCGCAGCTGGCACGGGCACGGCCATCTTTCCAACTTTCTTAAATCATTACACTGGCTTCTGTTGTGGAGAAAAATTATCACCAGAAGGCTTTTTACCTGAAATGAAGGCTATTAGGACTCAATGGATAGGCACACAGAGTCTATATTTTTATTGCAATAAAATAACCATAATAATATAACAAGGACTCAACACAATACGGCCAAATTGAGCTGAGCCCCAAACAGTTCAAAAACCCAAAACTTATATATCATTTCTTATCACTTTAAACCTCATTAAATTAGCTCATTCTGCACCTGTTTTTACTGTCCATTGCTTCCCTCTAGTTTCTGTTTTGCCTTATTTTTGATTGGTCTAAGGCTGGGCAGATGGCTTCCTTTTACCATCTTTGGGGCTTTTTTTATGTCATTTCCTTTCCTAAGCCTTCCAAACTTTTTTATAATGGTGGCCTGAAGCTTAAGCTTTAATTCAAAATGAAATATGGCATGTTGCCTTTATTTGATCATTTTCTTGGCATGCTTGATTACATTTAATTCTATACTTAGGTAAATGCTAGTATAATTTTTTTCTAAACTTATTATGCTAGAATATATTTTGTCATTTTCCTTGCATTACATCATCTGACCTTCGGCAGCAATGCCTTTTTGTGCCATCTTTGCTGATTCAATATCGAGCTAGCTTCGTACATGCGTACGAAAACCATTTTTCCTGCATTTTGTTACCGGTATTGCTCCTTGGTTTTCTGGCCTCCATGAGAACAGATGTTCTCATGCCTTCTTATCTTATCCTCGGTTAGTTTCTGTGCGTCATTCTTGTCCTGTCTTATTCTTGCTTTCTTAATACTGGTAATTTTCCTTCATGCTTAAAAAATAATGCAATATGGCTGATTTTTTTAGTTAACCATTTGCTTGACCTATCTTACTTGCTTAACATTCTAATTTATGCGTAATCTTAATGTTTTAGAAGGCTATTATTACCTTTTATGCTATTTATGCTAATATGCTATTAATGCCTAATATATAAAATTTTCCCACCTATACTTCCAGGTTTAATTTAGTGCAGATTTAAAATCTTTTTTATTACATCTAAAGCCTTCAATGGGCCAAAGCCCTGATCACCTATCTGAACTTTTCGTTACTTACAAACCAGAGCACAAAATAAAATCTCAAGAATGCCTGCCTACTTAAGATTTCAATGATTGATAAAAATAACAGTTGAATGTTGAGTTTTTTAGCCACAGGGCTTAAAGCCTGCATGCGATAAGAGATGCCCCTTTGGTTTCAGCTGTTAAGTCAGGGCTGAAGGACTCACTGCTTCAGGCTGGCATTCCATGACTAGGACTGCTGATTAGCTGTGCATACTGCATATCTGTCTGTCTTCATCAGGGGTAGAGGATGCTACTCATTGGAGTTTTTGTTTTCCTCTCCTCTGTTGTCAACTGGCCATAGTTCAATGATAATGTTAATGGACAGACATTGTTGGGTTTCATTAATTAATGTTAATCTCTTTTGAACAACTTAATCTTCCTATGTTTAAACAAGTCTATGTTTATGCATTGAGTAATTAGTAATTTGTACAGTGTTAATTGCATTTTACCTGTCAAACTTTTTTCAGCACTCTAAGCCTGTACTGAGTGAAGAATGCTATACAAAAAAAAAAAAAAAACTGAACTGGAATGAATTTCCCACTAGCCCAATTTGGTGGTCCTTGCCATGTTGTTGTAATAGTGGCCTGTAAAGAAGTAGAGTAGGTCACCCATTTTGCTGCCCCTCTATAAAAAGATGGCAAATATATTAACTGAAAAAAGGGTAAAGATTATTTAAAACTTTTTAATTGTATAAAAGATGTTGTTAGAGGAAGTGAAGGGAGGGATTAAAAAAAATAGTCGGTCACTAAGACCTGGAGAAATATGTGATCTAAAGCTTAGAATGAGATTAGCTTTTCTGTTTTTCTTTGAAAAATGTCTTTGAAACCCTCAGAAAGGGCACAGAGAGATCAGTATGGCTGTGATGAATGGATGCTGAGGGCTGGACGTTTCCTATAACTAATGCAGTAAATAAGATTTTGGCAAAAGGCACATTGTTTAATATTGAATTTACCTGAGGGACCAGATATAAGGGTATTGTTGGTGACATACTTGCAAGTGACACAGTGGTTTCTGTTAGAGTTCAAAGTGCCTAGTGCGGAATGTGATCCCTCTATATGAAGTGAGCTGCAGACGAGAAGTATGCATAGGTTAGATGGTCAAGGGAGGGTTAGAAAAAAGGTTTCAGTGGAAGGATGAGTCTACAAAATTGTGAAACTGTGTTTGATGACCTGTGGGAGAGACAGAATTTTAGTTTGGGAAAGGAGGACCAGCAAGATGTGAGTTTCATTATTGGAGTCCTTCTTAGAGTAGAGGTTACAAAGTCTACTCCTGACTTAATCGAGGGCTTTGTCCACAATGTGAGAACGGTATCCTCTATCATTGAAGAAACTCTTCATTCTGAGTCCTTCATTACAGAAGTCACCATCATCACTGAATATTTGGTGGAGTCTAAGGAACAGTGAAAAAGGAAGAGAGTTTTCAATATGTCCGGGATGGAAGGAGCTGTAGAGAAGGTAACTGTGTAAGTCTTAGCTTGTAACAGGCAGACTTTTAAGTACTGGGAAGCTAAAGAAAAACTAATATGTAAAAATGGTAAAGTTGTGGTAGAAATGTTGACTAAGATGGAAACTTGTAAAATTATTGATGAATTCCTGTAGGTGGCTTCTGGATCAAGAGGCAGCACCTAAACAATTGATATATTTTTTTGCAGGTCTGGTACAAAGCCTATGTAGGAAGTAAAGAAATGCTTTTCCATCCAAATGATGAAGATGTTAAAATAGATAAGTCTAATTTTAGTACCCATTGCAACTCTTCTGACCTGATGAAAAAAGCTGATCTCAAAAGACAAAGCATTGAGGCTAAGAACCAGTTGTGACAGTCTGATTGTTTGTGTGAGGAATGGCTGTGTAAAGAGACGTGATGTCCATTTTATACAGTAATTGTACTGTCTACCTGCTTAGCTAAAATTCATCTGAGATACAACATTACATGATGGATCTGCACTCTTTTGCTCTAAGAGTGGTATTTACTCATGTATGTGGCCAGCAGCAAAGGCCATGGTTTACCATATATACTCACATATAATTCGGGTCAAGTCTTGAAACTCAAAAAAATCAACCATAAAATCAGAACCCGACTTATATGCCTGTTCAAAAATACGATAGTTATTATTTTTTTTTAACATCTTCTTGCCTCCTCCACTCTCACACCAGTTTCTCAGACACAGCGAATTTTGTTGCAGCAGCACAGTTACCAATTTCTTTCGCCACTTCAACGACTTTTAATTTAAAACCAGCTCATATTTTCTCCTGATCGAATGCTCCATTGGAGATAAGGGATGCTCTAACGATAAAGGTATATGAAGGTGTGAGATACAATAAACACAAAATGGTGCAAATGTCACTTTAGAATAGTTTGGGTATTACCCGTGTGGTTTCGTAGGCACAATACATAGAAAAAAAAAAGGCAGTGTGCTCCGTGGTTACTCTCTCAGGTGGGCGTTAGCATATCATAATCTCTGGGACCAATAGCATGAGTTTCCTGCATTCGACTTATACGGCCGACATTATAAAATACCAGAAATTATACGATAAAGTCAAGCCCCAACTTATCCGCGGGAGAACTTAAATGCGAGTATATACGGTACTTTAATTTGGAGACTCATCTATTTCTTCCTGATAGGGCATGGAATCCTCTTATACTGGCCAAAAAAAATTTGCATTTATTTTCCTACAAGGTTTTTTTTTCACTGGAGCTCTTGCCTTAAGTATATAAAGCAAATGAAATTTTGTTTTACCATTTTTTGTGTTACTAAAACTAATCTTTATGACTATAGAAATCTTTGAATGGCACTATATAATAATAATAATAATAATGCATTTTATTTATAATATGAAATTATTACCATTAGCTATTAAGAAACAATTTCAGATAGAAGTGTCTTAATAAAAAAAGGAAGATTTGACTCATAATGGTTGGTTTGCAACTTTTCTTGCAGTGAAACAAACTGGGAACTTTGACTAATTACACAGGACTACGAACCCTTTTTGCATGCTTTGCATCCTTCTGCTTTTTTTGTGAAAAATCATGTTTAGACAGACAGGATAAGCAGCACCAACAGAAGTCATTTTGAAACAAAACAAATAGATTGTGTACAATTTGCTCATGACTGGAGCTTTTGGTTTTCTGTGAATCACATTAAAATATGAACTGTGTTGGCAGATTGCATGTCCTCAGTGGTTGAGGCTTAATTCAGCATTTCACCCAAATCAAACCAGACTGGTCTTCACACTGAGCTCTGTACTGGATGCTAAATAAAAAAATAGTAGATTTTCTCTAAATAACAGTTGTTTTTTTCCTGTTATGAAATAAGTACTACCTGTACACTTCTGATCACTGCAGACTTACTACACTTTAGATTACTTTATGGGGTAAAACATATTCTGTGGCAAAGTTGGCAAGCTAAAGGATTTTCTTGTGCACATCGTCTACTTCCTTTAATACAAATCGGATTGAAGTAAAAAAGAATGTTCTGCCTTTGTGCAGGTGTCATCATACAGTTTAAGTTTGTCTATTGTAACAAGATTGCCTCAGGGCTGATTTAATATTTTTCACTTTTTCTTGCTGTTAGTGCCGCTGGGCTCAGATGAAATGGACATCTTTTAAGAAGAGCCCAAATAGTCACTTGATGAAAATAAACTCTCATTTTGGTCCTCTGTGCTAAGGTAGTGCTTTCTTGCCTAGGACACCTAAGCATTAATTAATTAATTAATTAATTAATTAAGAAGAAGGACGCCTCATGCCTGCACAAACTGGTGAGGAAGGCAGGCTCTATTGTTGGCATAGAGCTGGACAGCTTGACATTTGTGGCAGAGTGACGGGCGCTGAGCAGGCTCCTTTCAATTATGGAGAATCCACTGCATCCACTAAACAGTATCATCTCCAGACAGAAGAGCAGCTTCAGCGACAGACTGCTGTCACTGTCCTGCTCCACTGACAGACTGAGAAGTTCGTTCCTCCCCCAAACTATGCGACTCTTCAATTCCACCTGGGGGAGTAAATGTTAACATTATACAAAGATATTGTCTGTTTTTACCTACATTTTTATTACTCTTTAATTTAATATTGTTTTTTGTATCAGTATGCTGCTGCTGGAATATGTGAATTTTCCCTTGGGATTAATAAAGTATCTATCTATCTATCTATCTATCTATCTATCTATCTATCTATCTATCTATCTATCTATCTATCTATCTATCTATCTATCTATCTATCTATCTATCTATCTATCTATCACCTAATTGTGAATTGTGTTTTGAATTAGTGGATTGACAAACAAAATGGATTTTATGAGCAGCAGCAAATGGACTCAGATCAGAAACTGCATGCTGCCTTTTTTATCCAGTTTTAAAATTCTAGTTGTTTTAACTTTTATTCCTTTTACATCCAAAAGGCTACTGGATAATCCTCAGTAAAATCAGTATGAGTGAGTGTGGATGTGCCCTGAATGAAATGGCATCAGTATGCTTTCAGGATAGACTGATGCTAAATGTATGTGGCAATCATGGAGCCCTGTTAATGCTCCAATGTTAGGTGAGCACTGAACCCTTACCCTGGAACTATAGAATACACAACAAATTAGCTAAGAAGAATACTATCATGTGTTAAGTAGACAAATCACATTAAATATGAATATGCAACCTTGAACTTCTGGCCAGCATCACATAGAACCAGAGTTGGGGCCAATTCATTAATCAATTCATCCAAGGAAATGAAAATGGAACTGAAATTAATTTTAATTTTAATTAAAATAAAAAAAAATAGGAAGCAGAATTGGAATTACCAAAAATTGCATTTAAATCAATATATGGGATTTAGTTTATTTATAACTATTGTCATGCATGTGTACCTGGGTACCTACTTACTGG
Source organism: Erpetoichthys calabaricus (assembly GCF_900747795.2). Taxonomy (NCBI): domain Eukaryota; kingdom Metazoa; phylum Chordata; class Cladistia; order Polypteriformes; family Polypteridae; genus Erpetoichthys; species Erpetoichthys calabaricus. The sequence continues at coordinate 155,043,612 of NC_041395.2, forward strand.
CTCTGGTGAGGTAAGCAGTTCCACCCCGGGACAAGAGGGGGCACTGATGCTAACAGTCTCTTCACTTTTCATTGTAGCATTCAAAGTTTGCCTAAGGGCGATGCCTAGCTCCACCCCCAGGCCTCTGAGCACCAACAATATAATAAAATTGGCAAACCAGGGAATGTGGCATCAGACCTACTAGAGAGGAGGACAGAGCTCAAAAACCGCAGGTAACCAAGTACTATTCATGAAGAGGCTTTTAAGAGTTGTATTTTTATTTTTGTTATTATTGTGCCCCAACTTTTTTCTGCCTATGGCAGACTTTTTTTAGGTCACCTTACACTCTATACATTGTAATGAAATAAAAGAGACAAAAAGCACAGATCAAGGTTTGGGGGAATTCCCCATATAACGTTGGGTGGCCAAGTCATCTTTTGAGACTGATACCCATGTTTTTTTTTAACACAGTATATTAAAGCACCAACGTGGGGTGAAGCCTGTCTGGAGTTAGTATTGTGTAATAATCAGGACAGAATTGAGGGTGTAAAGGTGACTGAACCATTAAGGTCAAGTGGCCATAATATAATAGACTTCTCAGTGTTTTGGAAGAGTGTGTTGCAAAGATTAAAAATGTTAAGTGTTACTTTGGCAGGACAGATTTTGAGTAGATATGACAAAGTCTAAGGAGGATAGACTGGGTTAAGCTTTTAAGTAAGTAGACAGTTAAGGAGTAGTGGAATAGGTTTAAAAAATGTTTTACATATAATGCAGGACAGGTATATACGTATCTAAATTTGGAATTTGTAGAAAAGTTAAAAAATATCCACAGTGGGTTAATAAAGGGTTGATAAAGAAAGCTGCAAAGGAAGAACAGTTGTATAAGGTTTATAAGACTAATAACTCCAATGTGAATCGTAGGGTGTATGAGAACATGAGGGTAACCATTAAGAAGGATATTAGAAAGGCTAAAAGGCAGTTACAGAGGAATATAGTAGATAAGGTGAAAGATGACCCAAAAAGATTCTTTCAGTATTTCAGTGTTAAAAGAACAGTCAAGGAGCGAGGTGATGTGCATCAGGAATAGTAAACAGGAATTAAAAAATATACACTGTGAAATAGCAGATGATCTAAACTCACATTTTTATGAGGCCTCTAAATGTGAGGAAGTGGATAACCTCCCAGTGGTAAAAAGGACTAGTAAGGAAGTACTGATGGATTTGGAAATTGTAGAGGGAGAAGTACTGCTTAGATTAAACAGGCTGAAATCAAACAAATCACCGAGATCAGATAAAATTTACCCTCAAGTTCTTAAGGAGGTTAGTGAGTACATATATAAAGCATTGAGACATATTTTTAGGAAATCACTGTGCACTTCCGAAGGACTGGAAAATGGCAAATATTATTCAAATGTATAAACAGTGTGACTGGGCAGATCCAAGAAACTATAGGCCAGTAAGCTTAACGCGCATCACAGTAAATTAATGAAAGGAAATATTACGGATAAGATTAAGCCACACAGGAGGAGAAGAGGAGTTTTACTGAACAGTCAGCATGGGTTCAGAAGAGGGAGGTCATGTTTTACCAAAATGCTGGAATTCTATGAGCAAGCAACAAAAGGATATGATCAGAGTGGATCATATGATATTATTTATCTTGACTTTCAGAAATCAGTTGATAAGGTGCCACATGAGAGGTTGGGCATCAAACTAAAAGAAGTGGGAGTTCAGGGTGATGTTTGCAGATGGGTGCAGAATTGGCTCAGACACAGGAAGCAGAATTGGCTGATGTTAAGACTGGTGTTCCACAGGGGTCAGTGCTAGGGCCGCTGCTATGCTTAATATATACATAAATGATTTAGATAGGAATATAAGTAACAAGCTGGTTATCAAGGCACCATGCAGTCCCTACATTGATGGATTGAAGGCAGTACCCTAGACGTCTACATGACCATCATCATCAAATTCTTTCACATGAAGCCTGAAAGCCATAAGGACTGATTTAGATCAATTATGTTTGGTAGAATGTCCTGTGAGAGCTGGATGGTATCTTGGTCTTGGAACCCCTGCAGATTTTTTTATTTTTCTGGCCCATCAGGAGATTTTTTTTTTTTTTTTTTTCTGGCCATCTGACCTTACTTTATTCTTTGTTACTTAGTATTGACTAATCTTATTTTTGTTTCATATAAACTTTTCTTTCTTCATCATGTAAAGCACTCTGAGCTATACCATTTATATGAAAATGTACTATATAAATAAATGTTGTTGTTGTTGTTGTAAGTTTGCAGATAATAACAAGATAGGTGGATTGGCAGATAATCTGCAATCCATTAAATCATTACAGAGGAACATGGACAGCATACAGACTTGAGCCAATTTGTGGCAGATGACGTTTAATGTAAGTAAATGTAAAGTATTACAAGTAGGAAGTAAAAATGTTAGGTTTGAATACAAAATGGGAGGTCTGAAAATTGAAAATACATCTCATGAGAAGGATTCAGGTGTCATAATGGACTTGAGTATAGTGTTCAGAAACCGTTAAGAGAGCTAATAGAATGTTAGGTTACATAGAACAATGTATAGAGTACAAGTACAGGGAGGTTATGCTCAAGCTTTACAATGCATTGGTGAGGCCTCATCTGGAGTACTGTGTACAGTTTTGGTCTCCAGGCTACACAAAGGACATAGCAGTGCTGGAAAAAGTCCTTGTCCAAGAGCGACTAGGCTGATTCCAGCGCTATGGGGGATGAATTATGATGACAGATTAAAAGAGCTGAGCCTTTTCAGTTAAAGAAAAGAAAAGATTAATAGATGACATGATTGAATTGTTTAAAATTATGAAGGGAATTAGTACAGTGGATTGAGACTGTTATTTTAAAATGAGTTCATCAAGAACACGGGGACAGAGTTGGAAACTTGTTAAGGATAAATTTTGCACAAACATTGGGAGGTTTTTCTTTACACAGAGAAGCACAGAGACATGGAATAAGCTACCAAGTAGTGCTGTAGCAAGTAGGACTTTAAGGACTTTTAAAACTAGACTTGATGTTTTTTTTTTGAAGAATTAAGTGGATGAGACTGGCGACAGGCTAAATGGCCTGTTCTTGTCTTTATTGTTCTATTGATCTAATGTATACCAAGACCAGGTCTGCTCAGACAGAAGCTGGTAATTTGGCATAAGGCCCAAGTCAAAACACCAAACACCAAATCCAAATCATTTCTGAAAACTTAAAGTTAGAAACTAGAACTAATTTCAAATCCGGAAGAGCTCCTAGTAAACTCTGGTCCATACTGGGTTGAATCTGATGCTAATATTTAATAATAACAGACTTGTTTATCAACATTTATCACATCTTCCCTCCCACTTTTTGTATCTCATTTTACTTCTAATCAAATGCAGAACTGTTTGAAAATATGGATTCAATACACAAAATGTTTTGTTCTTCAATTCATGGCTATACTGTATATGGTCCTATTTGTATAGAACAAGAAATATTAAATATTAAAGAATTCCAAAAACAATTAAAAAAAATCCCACTGGGTAGATTTACCTTCAAACCCTGGCTAGATACTTGTAAAAGGGTAAACACAGAATCTTTATAAAATAAAATAAAAATTTTCTGATACACTCAAGAAAGCATTGTGGAGTATAAAATGCAAAAGGAATTGCATTTAACAATAAAGGCAATCAATTGTGAACAAAGTCCCAATACAAAATCCAAGGTAAAGCCAAAAAACAGAGCAAAATGGTTAAAAACCCAGAAAGTCACAATAAGCACAAGGTATAGCAAAACCACAAGAAGCAGTGCTTGTGTATCTCTACCACATCTTTCACATCTTTATTGAGACAAGATTTTGTTTCATATTTGAACACAGTCTAAAACTGGTGATGATGATAACTTTAATTTATCATTGAGTAGCCATTACCTGTTGCTACCTGCATAGTAGTGAAACAGGACAAACTTTAAAAATCAATAAATAAAAAGGTATCGCTAGCTAAGTGGAGGCAAGTTACACTCCAAAACACAGAGGTAGACCACTCCCCTCTGTCTCGGATTAGGGCAAATATATCCCTCCTGCAAGTAAATTATGATTCTTAACGCGATGTGATTCAAGCAAATTCTAGAAAAAAACCTGATCAAAATCCATTGAATAGTTCTCTTGTTTGCTAGCTAAGTGGATGTAAGATACACCCCAAGGCAAGTGAGTGAGTACCGCAAGCGAACTATGATAGTGCGATGAGTCAGGTCACAAAATCAACTGGAAAGTTCAAGCAAATTCTAGAAAAAAACCCACTCTAAATCCATTAAGTACTTCTCTCGTGAAAAGCGAACAGACATGCAGATGGACAGACATTGGATTTTTCCCCCTGCTTGCATCGCATTCCGACCCCCTGGCCAGCGCTATGCACTAGCCTCTTTGTGGTTCTGTCGCTCATGTATGGGGATGTGGATGGACAATTTAAACAGATTTTAATTTTCATGAGAAGTGTTGCATATGCATCCACACCACGTATAACTGCCCATGATTGAATTTTTGCCTTTCTCTCTATTAAATAAAATTACTTTTTCGAATGTTTGGCTCTGAGATTTGTTAATTGTCTAATTTTTTGTATGTATATTTCCATATTTAACCCACTGATGTATCTTGCATTTGCACGCCCATTTAAAAGTAATACTAGGGGGCTTTGCCCCCTGCTTAGTTTGCTTGCCAACCCCCATGCTTACGCTACGCGGTAACCTCTTTGCGGTTCTGCTGTTCCCGCATGGGGAATGGATGTACAATTTACTAACTATTTTACATTGCAGCAAGTAATTAACCATATTAAAAAATATTAAAATGGAATAATTTGAATGTAAAGTATGTTTACGATTTTGTTCTGTTTGGCTTTGAGATTAACACGCAAAAACTTTTTAAACTTACACTTTTACTGTAAAACTTATTGTGATTCTCTCTTTGGACTTTCATTGTGACAACGCCACATATAACTGCACGTGATTGAATTTTGTTTCTTTCTTTCTATTAAATAAAATCACTTTTTTAAATGTTTGGCTCTGAAATTTGTAAATTGTCTTTGCAAAAGCTATTCTAACAGGAAACTGTTAATTTTTTAATACGAATGGCATTTCAAGATCTCCTTTGCTGTCTAATGTTATCCGCGGAAGATGTACTACATTACCTTTCTTGGATACATCCTTCTTTCTACACTAATTCGTGCAGTTGAAGTCTGGATGGTTTTAATAGTTGTAGATATTCTTTGTGATATTGTAAGTTCATGTTTTCATCTTCCACACCATCACCACCCACTGCTTCAGCATAGTCTATTGATATGTATTTAACCAATTTGCCGTGTTATCGATCACCATTTTTGGCGTTAATTCATTTGACTTCCTCGTTTCTAGGTCTAGGATTGCCCGTGTACTCATTTTTTATGCTCATAACCCTTCGTGATGAAATTTTTGGGCATAATACGTCTTCTTTAATTGGGAACTTAAAGTGAGGAAAACGTTAAAATTTATAAGAGCTGAGAGTGCAGGAAGTGTGTCTGACAAAAGGATTCACAAAACTGAGAGGTGAGAGGACCGTGGTCTTATTTGAAGATGGTTGCTAGGAGGGTGTGACTTTTAAAAATATCATGGCAATATTCTCATCTCGCAGGACTTGAAAAATTTTTTTCCAACAAGTCTAGTATACTAAAAAGTCTCTTCGCATCAAAAGATTTTTTTATATAATAGATATTAACTGCATGAAAAAATGCACAAACTTTTTTATGCATTAGAGTCTTTCTTTCTCCCACCTAGTGTTTATTTCTCAGGTCATGAAAATTTGAAAAAGATAAACAAATGCTTGATTTTACTTCAGCTTTTTTTGTCATGACTGCACATGGCAGCAGCAGTAAGATGGAATCATGAAAATGAATTGTGATTGTAATTACAGGCCAAGATCATAGCCGACAGGGCAGGAACTAAATAAACATAAAATGGTGTCACAGGAAGATGTATTCCAAAGATAATGTCTTCAAAAAAATTCTAAATCAAAACAATGACCAGACCACTTACTACGTGACCTCTGAAACCCCCAGAATTATATCTCTATTATTTTTAAAGGACAAGGAAAACACTTAAAATCTGTAAAACAAAGTCCTGACCATGACAGTAGTATTCACTTCTGTATATAATGTCACCTATGTAAGAGGTATACATTGGTTGTAACTGTCATTTGGTTTTCTTCTTAATTACAAAAAAAGATCCAAAAGGGCTATAAAACAAACAAATTAATATGTTTAAGATCCAAAATCTCAGACAACCAGAAGGTGCACAAATGCTGACCTTTATACCATCGCAGCAGTGACATCACATGTTTCTCAATCCTTGCTTGACAACTGCTAATAAAATCGGTCACCAAATGACAGTGTCCACAGAAATAGAGAATTGTGACACAAAAATAATTAATCGTCGCCAGAAGTAAATCCAAATTGAAAATTTATTCAATAATTGCATTATGATTGGAATTGTATTTCATTTAATGTGGTCATAGTCTTCTGCGTGTCTTTTTGATGTTTTCAAAGCCAGGGAATCCATTTCTGAAGTTTGTTTTTTATCTGAAGGAGCTTTATTAAAAAGTTTGTATTTTTTATGCTATCTTTTGCCAGCATTTTGTTTAGGCATTGGGTGCCACTACTTTGTGGATTTCATGTTGTCGATTACCTTGGCTATTTAAGGATCTCATTTTTAAACCAGTGAACTCTTTGTCAAACATTTCTTTGAATTCTTTCTGATTTATGATTCTCAATTTCAGTTTTGCCCCTTTCCATTGTGACAAAACATTAGATTGCCTTTTGGTTAATAATGATTACCTTTCCTGGCTTTGTTTTGTCTTTTGGCCCTTTTCTAAAGTTTTTTCTTAGTTAAGGCATACTAAATTGAAATCAGCATTCTCAAAAGCCCATAATGGGAAAGCCAGGGAAAGATAAAAAATAAATAAATAAACAAATTAACTCCAATCACAACAGGGTCGAGGGCCACATTCACCACTTCCAGAGCTGGGATATTATCCTCTGTAAGAAACCCTTTGTTCAGGAGTAGGAAACTTGCCTTAGAAGGATGTACTGAGCATAAGATGGACAGCCCAGAAGAACTGCAGTATTCATTTCACTAAAAATTAGAAATAATTACATGAAAGGATGAAGGTCAATAGGGCAGCACAGTGGTGCAGTGATAGTGCTGCTGCCTTGCAGTAAGGAGACCTGGGTTCGCTTCCAAGGTCCTCCCTGCGTGGAGTTTGCATGTTCTCCCCGTGTCTGTGTGGGTTTCCTCCCACAGTCCAAAGACATGCAGGTTAAGTGGATTGGCGATCTGAAATTGTCCCTAGTGTGTGCTTGGTGTGTGTGTGTGTGTGTGCTGGCGCCCTGCCTGGGGTTTGTTTCCTGCCTTGTGTCCTGTGTTGGCTGGGATTGGCTCCAGCAGACCCCCGTGACCCTGTAGTTAGGATATAATGGGTCGGATAATGGATGGATGGATGGATGAAGGTCAATATATACTGTATACAACTATGTAGAAAGATGGCCAGTGACCTGATTGTGTAAAAACAGCACCTAAAGCAGTAGAAATAAAACAATCATGTTGAGGGTAAGACAAAGGCAAGGACACAAGGTCAAAATTCTAATCTAGGAATTTTGAAAAAGATGTATAAAACATAAGAGGAGTGACAAGGTGAAAGGAATAATAGATTAGGAAACTGAATTATTAAAAAAGTCTTCTGAAAAAGAAAAATCAATAGAGAAGATATGGTTCTTGGGTGACATTTGAACAACAGATGATGCGATGTAAGGGCAACTGGGATACTTGGCCAAGAATACACCTACGGTATATGAAATGCATGACATCCTGCTGAATCTCACACTTGGATTTTAAAATTCCCTTTTAAAGAAAGACTTCAAATAATCGTTGCCGTCCCATAACAATAAAATGTCATCCTACCAGTTGGAGCTGTTGAGCAGGTTTTTCTCATTCAACTCCATTACAAGGATATTCAGCTAACAGGTAAGACATTTACTCCTGGCTGAGCATGAGAGTACAGCGTGATGTTCTGATTCCAATGGATATTTTCAGAGGAGTTGTTTTACCTGGACAGTGAGAGAACCTGAATTTGTCACTAACTACTTTCTTTGACGGGTATTCATTTTCTGTGAGAAGAGAAGACTTCAGTCAGCTCTGAGCATTGGATGCCTCACAATTTGCTGCACAAGGCTTAAGGTTATGTACTCACATTTTGTTTGACAAATTCCTTTTACTTTTTTGAGACAGTCCAGGGTTTATTGTATTATGAAATTTGTGTTCAGCAATCACAATGGCATCACAATTACAGAAGATAAATATTTTATTTTTCCTTACACTGCTTTTTACTGTGATGAACCTGTTTGGCTACATGTGGAATAAAATACCTCAGCACTGCAATGAAATTACACCAACCTCTGCTCATCACAGTATGCCAAGTATCAGACCTTTAAAAGAACCCTTGGTGGCTAAGAAGAGACAGCTGGTGTACATTTTCTCCACCTGGAGGTCTGGCTCTTCCTTTTTTGGGGAGATCTTCAATCAGGATCCAGCAGTATTTTTCCTTTATGAGCCCCTGTGGCATATTTGGAAGAGGTTGTACCCTGGGGATGCCCTTTCTCTTCAAGGTGCATCTAGGGATATGCTGAGGTCGCTCTACCATTGTGATTTCTCAATTTTTCAACTTTATCACGTTCCTGTGGGCAACAACTTCACCACCAATGACATTTTTGCAGCATTTTTCAACAAGGTGATCTGCTCTTATCCCATTTGCTCTGCCTATAGAAAAGATGTGGTTAAACAGGTTGACGCGAAGGTTTGCAGTAAATGCCCTCCTCGAAACTTGAGGTTGCTGGAGAAAGAGTGCCTGAAGTACAACACTATAGTGGTTAAAGGAGTGCGCATTTTTGATCTCAATGTTTTGGCTCCCTTGTTGGAAGACCCCTCCATGGAAATTAAAATTATCCACCTGGTGAGAGACCCCAGGGCAGTGACCAATTCCAGAATTAGATCGGTGAGAATTTTAGAGGGGGAAAATGTTCATGTGGCAAAAAGCAGAAATCCTAAAAGTAAAAGAATATCTTTTTTTAACAATTCTTTAAGAAGGAGCAAATTTTTTTCACATGATTATCATTCGGCAGAAACCATGGATGTTATATGTCAACAAACAGGCAATACCCTGCTTACAGTTCAGAAATCACCAGCATGGCTTAATGGAAAGTACATGCTTGTCCGCTATGAAGACTTCATAGAAGATCCAGTTAACAGATTGAAGGAAATATATAGTTTCATAAATATTCCACTGGTCCATAGCATTAAATTATTTGCTTTCCAAATGACCAGAGGTCCAAGTGGCTCTTTCTCACCATTTGTAGTTTCCTCCAGAAATTCCACCATAACAGCAAGTGCTTGGAGGAAAGGGTTAACATTTCCTCAAATCAGTCAAGTTCAAGAGTTGTGCTCCTTTTCCATGAACATACTGGGATATAAGCTGGCTGGTTCTGAAGAAGAGGTCAGCAAGATTAACAACTCACTGCTGTTACCTCCCAAACTCTGAAAACATGTCTAGAACTGATTAGTGGTTGGAAAAGCTACAGGAGTTTTGGGGTTCTTCTTTATACAGTAACAGTGCAGGAAATGCAATTCTCCCTGTGCCTTATGGTTGACAGGACTAATTAGATTCTTTCAATCTACAGAAATAAAGGGAGCGGTGATAATGAAAGAAAGCTGAACATGGCCAATGACAGTATTTTACCCTTATGGTCATTTGAATTTTACTTTGTTTTGTCATGTGCCTTGCCGGTGACTTCTGGAAAAAATAAAAAGACAAGCAAAGCATGTCTGTCAGACAGGTTTGGGGAATGCAGCTTTTTTTTTATTGGACTAAATCACATTCTGGAAACTTTATTGTAATATATATATATGGTATATTTATATATAGTAATAGATGACATGGGTTAACTGGCATTACAGGAGGCCTTTTTAATGGAAGCATATAGGTGGACAGTCATCCCAACCAGTTTGGTTAGTGATACCTTTCCCAGTTGGTGGGTAATTGTAATGGATGGACAGAGGGAGACTTCTTCCCAGGGCCATGTGCTTCCAGTACACTGGACTGATAACATTCCCACATGCTTCCCATTCAGACACCCGCAGGGCTGCATGGGCATTGCAGTTGGGGTCCTTGGGTGCTGCCAGGGGGAGCTGCTGGAGGCAGGCTCTCTTGTCATGGGGCGGTTCCACCTGGCCCAGAAGTGCTTCCTAGAAGCAATGTAATGGCACTGGAAGTACTCCCAGGTGCGGTATAAAAGAAGTCGCTGTGCTTCACCTGGGAGTCAGAGTCAGAAGAACAGTTGGATGAAGATCACCTGGGAAGAGTGGAGAAAGGAAGAATTGTATTGCTGGAGTTGTGGAGTGCGTGTACAAGTATTTGTGATAATAAATTCATTTATTTGCACCTTGTACTGTGTCTGTAAAGTTGTGTCAAAAGTTTGGGGCTGTGAGACGCCCTGTGGAGTCTGTGATACATATATGATTATATATAAATATATATAGTATATGGTATACAGTGTCTGAATTGTTAAATAAAAACAGAAATAATCTGAGATATATCATCTTACTAATGTATCACAATTCAACCAGCAGAGCTGAAATGCACAACAGGATGAAGGATTACACAAGGACATTTGAAAATATCATAGTAACTGAAAGAGTAGCACATGTGCAACCATTATGTTGTCACCTTGTCTTTATGTTGTGGGATATGGCCGGCCGTTCATCCCGGCCAATACCCCCAGGCCGCCGGATGTAGCCCTCCCTGTAGCATGGAGGTGCCCCGAAGACCAGCAGGGAATCCTGGACAATGGAGTTTCTATTCCCAATCCTGCTGGGTACCGTGGGGGCCAGCAGAGGATGCTGCAAGGAGGCTCAAGGACTTGCATGTGCCCTATAACCCGGAAGTACGTCTTAGTAACAGCAACAGAGGAAATACTTCCGGGATGAAGAAGGAGAGTTTTCATCTGACCTGGAAGTGCTAAGAAGTCACATGGACAGGGGTTCAGGAGCACTTCCGGGTCATGGACTATAAAGAACTATGGGAAATCCCAGACGAGTCAGCTGAGCTGGGTGGAAGGGTGGCAACGTGTCTGGGAGTGGAGGATTGTTTGTTTATTGAATATTTGTTATTGTATAGGAGTATAGTGGAGTGGAGGGTGCTTTGTGCACGTAATTATTATAATAAATCCAATATTTGGACTTTTACCTGGTCTTTGATGTATTGTCTGAGGGTTCAAGGGAGTCATAGCGCCCCCTACTGTTACAATGTGTTGAACATATCCACCATCCTTTCATTTAGCCGTCATATTAATTTTCAACTCCATTTTTTTTATTCACGAATCTAAAAAGGATGAGGTGTTTTTTTTCAGCATTTGGGGTTCGCTTCTTCTCCTCTTTAGTTTAGCTTTGTTTTTTTCAGAAATTTCTCTGAACTTGGATTATGACAGCTGTTTCAGGGGTTATCTGTATGTTCAGTTTTTCACAGGGCATATGCAAGCGCACCTACTTATCTATACAATATGGCGATGCCAGCTGAAGACAGCACTTTTTTGAAATGTGGGGAAAAAATGGAGAATGCTCATCTTCATCTTGTAGTGGGCACCCAGTGCACTTCTAGTTGCTGTGTCACCATGCTGCCTCTTATGCACAGGTTAGATCCAGGCTCGGCAAAGGATTCACACAGGGATAGAATCTGCATCTGAAACTGTGAACTTGTGATATGAATGTTGGCATTTAACACAATGGAATGCCTTACATGCTATTGTCATGAACAAGTTATACAGTAATCCCTCCTCCATCGCAGGGGTTGCGTTCCAGAGCCACCCGCGAAATAAGAAAATCCGCGAAGTAGAAACCATATATTTATATGGTTATTTTTATATTGTCATGCTTGGGTCACAGATTTGCGCAGAAACACAGGAGGTTGTAGAGAGACAGGAACGTTATTCAAACACTGCAAACAAACATTTGTCTCTTTTTCAAAAGTTTAAACTGTGCTCCATGACAAGACAGAGATGACAGTTCTGTCTCACAATTAAAAGAATGCAAACATATCTTCCTTTTCAAAGGAGTGCGCGTCAGGAGAGAGAGAACAAAGCAAGCAGTCAAAAAAAAAATCAATAGGGCTGTTTAGCTTTTAAGTATGCAAAGCACCGCCGGTACAAAGCTGTTGAAGGCGGCAGCTCACACCCCCTCCGTCAGGAGCAGACAAAGAGAGAGAGAGCCAGAGAAAAACAAAGTCAAAAATCAATACGTGCTCTTTGAGCTTTTAAGTATGCGAAGCACCGTGCAGCATGTCCTTCAGGAAGCAGCTGCACACAGAAAGTAGCAACGTCCCTATCGTCTAGGTGTGCGAACAGCCCCCCTGCTCACACCCCCCTACGTCAGAGCAAGAGAGAGAGAGAGAGAGAGAGAGAGAGAAATTAAGTTGGGTAGCTTCTCAGCCATCTGCCAATAGCGTCCCTTGTATGAAATCAACTGGGCAAACCAACTGAGGAAGCATGTACCAGAAATTAAAAGACCCATTGTCCGCAGAAACCCGCGAAGCAGCGAAAAATCATGTATATAATATATACATTTAAATATATATTTAAATATGCTTACATATAAAATCCGCGATGGAGTGAAGCCACGAAAGGCAAAGCGCGATATAGCGAGGGATCACTGTAATTACTTTTGAAGATTTAACAATATTGAGAAACTTTGAAACATATTGGCTTAGATGATTACAGCTTGACGAAGTATTGCTCTATTTTGAACAGCACCACTCAGTTCCACAGAGTTTATTTAAGTCTCCTCTGATTTTTCAACATATATATATATTTGAATGAAGGCAGAGATGTTTGCAGCCAATTAGTTTTTTGTTTTTGGAAGCTGCAGTTGGATCATGTTATGCCTCTAGAACACATTCATTGATTCTTACTTGCTATGCCTGTTGATCATCTTTCTATATTTAATAACATGTTTGATATATAAATGATACAGAAATTGTTTATATATAAATGTGTAAGGATTTTGAGATATATTCTGATTCTATTTCTTGTTATTAATCTATTTCATTATTTTGTTAGGTTGCTATTTTGTTTATTGTGGTTGCTCACTTTTGTAATTTGCTTAAGTATAAGCAGCCATTTTGTGCTTAGATACACATTACAGCTAACATTTTTTTATGCCAAGAAGTGGAGCATAATTGTCCTTTAACACAACAATGTGATCTTCCTGGCATCCAAAATTTGATATGTTCTCAAAAGGTTTTACAGTGTTACAAGTGTGCTAAAGAGCTTTAGGATTACTAACTTTCTGTGTGTTACTTTGACTTTTTAACATATTAGACTTAGCATGCTTTTTTGACTTTGATTTCGGTCTCTTCTATCACATGGTCCATAAAAATATTCTCTCAGTCCATTTTCTTTTATGGCAGACATGTACTAGTGAGGCCCATATTATTAGACAGCAGTGGTATTCAATAATGTTATCAAGATTCTTCAAAGTTGCTGTATATTAAAGGCCAAAAATAGAACAACCTCTTTATAAAGTGGTCTTGTATAAATGTCTCTCAATAACAAACAGTAAAAGTCAAGTCAGCTCACGTGGCTTTATTGTCATACCATCCATACACGGTATTGCAGTCTGTCCTCAGTTGTTCTCTTTCTGTTATATTCTGAATGTATAATAAAAAGATGATACATAAGATGAGGTGCTAAAAAATCAAATTTCATTCTATATCATTGAAACTCCTCTCTGTCACATTTAGTACCAATATGCAGGTTTACAATAATGTTGGCTTTTTCAAAAACATAAATCTTTGCTTTGAAAAAAAGGAAGTGTCATCAGTTTATTACAGATTTATTGTCATTGGTACACAGCACAGTGAAATTCCTAACTGCACGCTTGACCAACATGCACTGCGCTACCACTGTCCTTGTCTGGCAGTCTGAATCTCACTCTGTAGGATATGTAAAATGAAACATCACAAAAATGTAAAAGGTATTAGTGAGCAAAAAAGTCAACTTTTCACTTGCATATGGTTTCACAAAATTAATGCTATAATTTGCTTCACGTTTATTTCAGTTTTAAAGTTTTTCAATTCGTGAAAAGAAAGGAACATTGCTTCATAAGGGTTTTGCGACACCGTAACCCCCCCCCCTATTTGTAGACCCAAACATTTTTAAGGACAGGGTCAGAATAAAAATAACCTGTAAAAAACTGTCTTTTGGACATTCAACATGACTAAACACAACCCACAATGAGACAAAAAGACTTACTCCTAGACAAAAGATATATTCGAGCGAGGAAGTGAAATTGTTACCCATAATTATTATAGAAAAAAACTCTATAGCTGAGGTCTTAGGTGAGATCTTGCTTTTTCAAGAGATATTTAAACTTTGTTCATGCTAATAAAAATATGCTCCCATCAGGATCAGCACACTTCTGCCTGATGGGAATTGTAGTCCTCACTCTGGCACTGCCACATGGTTGCAGATGAGGTAGAAATAAAGAGGGACGTAGTGGTTTTATATAAGCTGAAAATCTTTCTTCCTGGTTCATTGTAGCAAATTTCAGTGAATGTGAAACTGTGTTGTTTTGTGATTTATTTATTCTATTTTTTTTTTTTTGGAAAGTGAAACTTGAATTGCTGACTACTTGCTAATAATGCATGAAAAGTACAATCTGATAAAATAGTTTATGGATGGATTTAAAAGGTTCAGAAAAATGAGAAAAACAACAGATTGTGTGACAGGCTGTCACAAGGTCCCTATCAACACATTCTGCTATTGATAGAGACATGATGGGTAACACCTCAATCCATGAGCTGACAGAGGTTTGGCTTCAATTACAATATCCATTACCTGCCAGTGATCACCCAAATTAGGTGTCAGGCTCAGGCTTTCTGAACAATGGTGGACAGGTTTCAGGTCACTGTTATCGAGTCCCCGTTCTTCTCTGAGGGTGACGTCCACCAGATTAACAAATGGAGAAGACCTAACCAGATTTGAAATGTTACAGTAACAGCAGGTGTCATGGTGTGGGGCACCATTTCCTATTACATTATTCCTCTACTGCTTGTTAGTTCCAGTTTAAATAATAAATAATACAGAATAAAGAAAAATTGTCATTCTTTGTTTAGGTAAGAAAACTAAGATCATTATTTAACTGACTGGGAGATCTATCGAACTAGCATGGAATGAATTTTGAGTTCTACTGGTGTTCTTTATAGTTCAACACATGCCAGCTCATGAGAGGTCCTTCATGTACAAAATGACACTTTGATGTATTTAATTATAAAGAATGTCTGAAATAAGGTAATATGTTTAAGAGCCTACCATCTTGAGAAGAACAGTAAATAACGTGATCAACAAAGCTGACAATGTCAAAGGTCCCTCAAGACAGTTTGGAAAATATATTTATAAATCAGAGAGGAAGGTTACAACCAGTCTTGAAGTATATCACAGAGATATAAACAATGCAAAGGCCTGTGAAATACCTGGCTAAACTTCCACAAATTGCACCACAATAACATTTAAAGGAGATCCTGCCCAGTGTGGTTTCCCAACAGGAAAATTCTTGATGAGATACTTCTGATGATGCCTATCAGAAACACCCTTTTCTGCCCATCTGTGATCCTAAACCTGCTTCTGAGTCTGTGTGGAACATACAGGGAAGTCAACAACTGTCCACCTCATGCTTGGCCCAGGTTAATGCCTCCCTTCTGGGTTATTTACATGATCCTTAGTTGCTGGTACCACAGGACAGCATTCAAGACCTGTAGGTGAGGACACATAGCCAAGTATATTAACTTATGCTAACAAGCCGCTTTTGAAGCTCTGTTCACAACAAATAACTGTTCCCTTTGCTGTGCTTTTTGAATAAATTGTTACTAGTTTTTAAACTGTTCTGAGCATTGATTTCATACAAGTCTAACAACTGCTTAATAGCAATATTTTTTGTTACTGAGCAAATAAAAATGTTATAGCAGAATGCCAGTCTTCTTCCTTTAACTCTTTCAAGCCAGATGTTGACTTTTGTCAAACTTCAGGGGTAGAGGACGGTAGGCAGCGGTAAACTGCAACAAAACTCGCCATTACATTTTAGTTTGACTCTCTTTGGTTATTTAGCTTTGTTGATCTGATCTTAATTTATCGTGCGTGTGTGAATAGCATATTGCAAATTATCACTGAATCGGACTCTGATTTGTCAGACTCCAATTTTGATACAAGTGATCTGGAGACGGAGATCGAAAATGAAAGTGAGGTACCCGCATCATCTGACTGGTCCCCAGCTGATCGTGGTGCTGAACATGTTTGTGTAGCTGAGGTGCCTACCTCAATGTTCACCCGGGAGATACAGCACACATCCACAGACGTTAAATTTTGATTTATGCGTGAAACCATTGCTTTGTGCGCTTTTTCATTGGAAAAATATTCAGCCCTCAAAGAGTTAAGAACTCATCTGTGACCTGCCTAGCATTATAACAGAACATTTTCTGAAGCCACCATTATCAACACAAGTTTCTTTCCTGGAAGCATGTTATGCATTATGCTGTTTGTAGCTGCTGGAATATAAGGCGTTATCAGGCACGGGTAAAACGCGTGTCAAAAGAATTCTCAAAGTCCAAAAGTTCATTTTAAAAGTATTTAGTAAGTGTTAAAGGCAAACAATCTACACAAAAATAAAAGGAAAAATAGTTACATATAGAATAAAAGGCAAAAAAAAAATATCTTCTGTAAACTTAGTTTTTCTTGAAAGAACTTTAGTTATTTCACTACTTAAAGATTCTTAATTTCTTCTTCTGTACGCCTTAGCGTACGGTATGGAACTTAAATAAACAAGTTTTCTTTACGTGTTATTTCTCACATTCAAAGAGCCCGTAGGCCATCAAGCATGGTCACGTGCATAAGCACGAACACGAGCACGAGCACAGTCATAGTTAAAAACCGTATGTCTATACACCTTATACAAGGCTGTCACTAACTGAAGAATAATATTTGCTTGAAGCACTTAGAAAAGACAAGAATGTACCAATAGAAATCTATTTACTGCGGTGGGTTGGCACCCTGCCCAGGATTGGTTCCTGCCTTGTGCCCTGTGTTGGCTGGGATTGGCTCCAGC